>NC_069683.1:30924783-31287283 GCF_023699985.2 Odocoileus virginianus
ATTTTTTTAATCATCTCTTTAAGCTTTGGGGTTCTTTTGAATGTCTCTTGAGTTTTTACGTAATTGAGTTAAATTTTTACTCAGTGCATTTATCATTACAATGGATATTCTTGTTTGTTAAATCTACTTTTTTTTTTTTTTAATGCTCCCTTGGTTTTTGTTTTTAACATGTGATCTGTGAACTGTTTCTTCTTTTTTCTCCTTGTATATTATTAATTCTTAAAGTATCTGGGCCCATAGTTCATTCTTCTGCTGAAACTCAGTGAGTGATACCTCTTCAGCACTTGGAACTTCCTTTTTTTTTAATAAACCCATACATTCCTAAAGTTTGGAGAAGGTTTGTGTTGGATCTGAGAATCTTTCCTCAGTTGATCCACTTTGCCCTGTGTCCCCATTTAATGGGGATCTTAATGAGTATATAAATGGTTTCAAATATTTCTACAAGACAGTGAAAATATGGTTTAAAGAAACAGTTTAGCAAAGGCCACCACTTAGAATATGCTAGGAGGTGACCACAGTGAAGGTGGAAACCCATCTGCCTCTGTGATTCTTCAGCTGTTTCAACAGAGCAGGCAGGCCAAGTCAAAGGGTTACATGTGAAACATCTTTTACAGTTATCTCCCCAAACTCCCAGCCCTCTTTCCACATGCATAGAGAAGCAGTTTAGCTCCAGCACCTTCCTCCCACAAAAGGTTCTTTCCTAAATAAATTGAATAAACCATCTGAGGAAAATGAAGACTTTTAGCTTTGGTGTTGACATTTTTTATAGTAAAACCTTTTCACTCTGTTGTGTAGGGAGCCCATAGCTTGACAGCCAGCTCCTCCTCTCACCCTAAATCTAAGCTTGCCAATGTGTATGCCTCACTGATATTCACATCAGTTCAGTTTAGTTCAGTTGCCTAGTTGTGTCTGACTCTTTGCGACCCCATGGACTGCTGCACACCAGGCCTCGCTGTCCATCACCAACTCCCAGAGTTTACTCAAACTCATGTCCATTGAGTCGGTGATGCCATCCAACCATCTCATCCTCTGTCATCCCCTTCTCCTCCTGCCTTACAATCTTTCCCAGCATCAGGGTCTTTTCAGATGAGTCAGTTCTTTGCATCAGGTGGCCAAAGTATTGGCCAAAGTATTCAGCTTCAACATCAGTCCTTCCAATGAATATTCAGGACTGATTTCCTTGAGGATTGACTGGTTGGATCTCCTTGCTGTCCAAGGGACTCTCAAGAGTCTTCTCCAACACCACAGTTCAAAAGCATCAATTCTTTGGCACTTAGCTTTCTTTATGGTCCAAATCTTTCATCCATACACAACTCTTAGAAAAACCATAGCTTTGACTAGACAGATCTTTGTTGGCAAAGTAATGTCTCTGCTTTTTAATATGCTGTCTAGGTTGGTCATAACTTTCCTTCCAAGGAGCAAGCGTCTTTTAATTTCAAGGCTGCAGTCACCATCTGCAGTGATTTTGGAGCCCCCCAAAGATAAAGTCTGTCATTGTTTCCATTGTTTCCCCATGTATTTACCATGAAGTGATGGGACCAGATGCCATGATCTTAGTTTTCTGAATGTTGAGTTTTAAGCCAACTTTTTCACTCTTCTCTTTCACTTTCTTCAAGAAGCACTTTAGTTCTTCACTTTCTGCCATAAGGGCAATATCATCTGCATATCTGAGGTTATTGATATTTCTTGTGGCAGTCTTGATTCCAGCTTGTGCTTCATCCAGCCCAGCGTTTCTCATGATATACTCTGCATTTAAGTTAAATAAGCAGGGTGACAAGATAGTCACATAACTCTTGGTAAGTCTCCCATTCAGGGCAAATACTCATCAGGAAACCAGTCTACTGATACAGAAGAAGTAGAAATTCATATGACAATATAGAATAATCAACCTAACACTTGATTCTTAAATATGAGCAGAAAACTGGGGAACACTCGATGTCTAAAAGCCACGATGATTAAAAACCTTGATCACAGAATCAAAGGGAATTTAGGAAACAGGAAAATCTTCAGAGAAATTTGAAATGATATTTTAACTTTACAAGCACGATGCTATGGGAAGAGAACCATCAGTAAGGAATAAATTTAAAGTTTATAAATTTATGAATTTAAATTTTATAAATTTAAAGTGACTAGTAGAAACATTTTTTGTTTCTTCATAAAAATAAATTCTTCAAAGTCAAGTGAAAGAAATCCCCCATAACTCAAAGAAAAACATAAAAGCTTTCATCAGTTTTCAAAAAAAAAAAAAAAACACTTCTGTGGAGTAAATCTGGACATAGAAATTAAAGTAAGGTAGAAAATGGTTGATTTTTTTCATAGAAGTTCTCATGTGCCATTTGATTGTTTTTCCTTTTGCCATGTACATGGATCACTTTGATTTGAAATTTTTTTCCCTATGATTTTATTTTTTACCATAAAATTTTTTTCTCCCTTTTCCTCCATATTTTGGGAGACATTTTTAGGCTTTTCTGTCATATCATTGGTTCAATGAAGTGTTACTTCTGCTTTCTACTGCTTCCAACCAAGATTTTAAGTCTGCTAATCTACTTTGATACTTACTTTTACCTCATTCCTGTTTTACCAACAGGATTTTTAATTCTCTTTGGTTACAGTACATCCTTTTGAATCTGTAGACATCAGGCAAGTGTCTTATTTTTTTTAATAAAGATTGTGTTTTAGAACAATTTTACATTTACAGAAAAGTACAGTTTCCATATACCCAAACCATTTCCTCTATTAGTGACAAATTAGTATGGTACACCTATTTCAATTAATGAGATAATGAAATACTATTTAATTAATTATATTTCAATTAATGAAATAATATTGATACATTAATTGAAGCCCATACTCTATTCATATTTCTTTAGTTTTTACCTAATATCTTTTTTCTAATCCGTGGTCCCAGCCAGGATGCCATATTTTGTTTATTTGTTTTATATCCTTAAGCTCCTTGGCTATAAGAGTTTCTCAAACTTGCCTTTAATGACCTTTATAATTTTGAGGAGTATATGTCAGGTATTTTAAAGGAAGCCTGTTTTTAGATGTTGTCTGATTATTTTTCTCATGGTTAGATTGGAGTTATGGGTTTAGATAAGGGAGATCACAGAGAGAAAAGTGCTATTTCCACCACATTGTCTCAAGGGAACATACTATCAATGTGACTTACCACTATTGATGTTACCCTTCATCACCTGGTTGAAGTAGCATTTGTGAGGTTTCTCCTGTATGCGTGTGTGTGTATGCGGGTGTGTGTTAGTTGCTCAGTCATGTCTGATTGTTTGCAACCCTGGAGACTATAGCCCACCAGGCTCCTCTGTCCATGGAATTCTCCAGGCAAGAATGGAGAATGGAGTGGGTAGCGATTCCCTTCTCCAGGGGATTTTTCTGACCCAGGGATCAAACACAGGTCGCCTGCGTTGCAGGCAGATTCTTTACCATCTGAGCCACCAGGGAAGCCCTTTCTCCACTATAAATGCACTTTTCTTCCTCTCCGTAGTGTACTCATTTGGAAGGAAATCACTACAAAGAGCCCACACTCACTGGAGAGTTATGCTCTACCTCCTGAAGGGCTGAGTATGTAAATATTTGGAATTCTTCTCATGGGAGATTTGTGTATTCTTCCACATTTATTGATTGATTCAGTCATGTATATCAGTGTGGCTTAAGGGTATTTATTTTATAGTTTGGGTTATAATCCAGTATTACTTCATTCAGTTGTTCATGCTGCTCCAGCTTTGACCATTGGGAGCTCTTTCACTTAGCTTCTGTGTGCCTTTGACGTGCCCCAGTATATGTGTTTTGTTTTGTTTCTGAGCATTTCTTTACTTTCTGGCACTTTAAGATGTGCCATGCTCATCTTATATATTTCCTACCCCAGTCCTCAAATCATCCATTTGTCCATGGAATCCTGGTTCCTTTTCTTGAAGAATGGTTTTAGAAACCAAGATCTGGGAGCTAGCTGTTCCTTCTATGCCTACTCTGCTGACAGAGCAAGGAAATATATGTGTGTGTACTAACCCCTATATATTCATATATCTGTAAATATTTCTGTATGTAACCTTCTTTACCTGTATTAAGCGAAACATAAGTTCACACTGATATCTCCAGCTCTAATTCGTTACCACATGGATCGTTTGGCGTCCTTCCCTTGGTTATCTGTAAACTCCCACTCAAACACTGAGAAACCTGGCTCTCAGAAACTGCACGCCATTTACTTATTATTCAGTTCCAGCACAAGTGTATATCAGTATCAGAATTGTTCATTTCTACCTTCATGGAAAATAACTATTAACTGGAGCATGTTCTCTTTTGCCTTTAGTCTTATGGATTCTGCTTATTTCCAAGCTCCTTTTTTTCCCTGGAATGTCGTATTCTAAAATGTTTCCTTGTCCTCTCTAGTATTGTGTATTTTTCCTTCTATCGCACTCTCATTTCAAAGGCCTTCATATATCCTTCCCCTACGTTGTTTATTAATCCTTATTAAATATTGATTGATCTATTCAGGTGGACATTGCCAGTAGATGAGGTCAGGAAATATGTTTATGCATAAACTTTTGGCCAGATTGTAAGGTATACTTATAGGCGGACATATCTGTGTTGTGTATGATAATATATGATAATCTATTGAGAGCTTACTATCAGCTGAGAAGTGAGGTGAGTGTTCTTTTATTCCCTATAATTCAATCAGACAGATTTTGTTACATGCATTTACAGTTGAGAAAACTCAGACTTTGGCTAAATAATTTGCTCAAGTTCATACATGTAGTTACTAGTACAGTCTGGATTTAACCTCATGTCTATGACTCCAAGTGTGTACTCTTAGCCACTATATATTGACTATATCAGGGTTTCTTAACTTCAGAATTATTGACATTTGGGGCTGGATAGTTATTTTTTATAAGGGGATTAATGTGCACTGCAGGGTGTTTAGCAGCTTCCCTGCTGTAGCCACTAGATGCCTGTAACAGCCCCACTTGTGACAACCAGAACTGTCTGCAGGCATTGCCAGATTTTCTGTGTTGGCAGAATTGCACCTGAGAACCACTGGCCTAGCGGCTTACAATAAACTTGACTTTTGAATGGTAAATTGCACCTGGACTGGGAGAACTGTAAACCAGATGGAAAGTTGGATCTGAACTTCTCTGACTGCAGTGACTCTTATAATCAGGCATGCTTTTTTGGGGAGCTCTGACCGCTTCACTTGTAGAGTTGTTGACATTGGTCCTGTGGAAGGAACCTTCCAATCAAGATGCTTTCTGCCCAACCTACATGGGCCACATTGCCTTGCACTTGAGCTATACTCTGTGAGAACTCCCACTAAAGAAAAATTCTAATTCCTCAGTCCTCTGCTAGCAAGCTTCGTTTTCTGTCTAGTAGCCTTCTCAGTAGCTGGTGCCAAATGTGACTTGTGGTAGACTTGTATGTCTTGAATATTGGGTAGAGCCTAAGATCACCCTGTTGCACATTGCCGACTGGTTCATAGCAAATCCTAACAAATGAAAGCTTTTAATTATTATAGTCTGGGGATATACTTTTTGACCTAGATCTCATTTGTGTCTTTTTTTTTTTTCAGTTTCTCAGTTACCTGAATATTGGCTGTGTGTCTGAAGCTCCTGGAACTTTTCTCACTGCATATATACATTGTACACAAGTGCTTAGCCCCAGCCTGAGAATTATTGGAATCTTCTGGTAAGACAAATTTGAACTGCAGGGGGAGTTCTGTGGAGGAAGATGCTTCCTTTGAGCAAGCTGATGACTATCTCAAAACCTCATAACCTGGCTCATGAACAAAGTGAGGTCCTGAGAGCAAATACGTCTTGGCAGCAGGAAACCATCCCAGTCATGGAGACAGATGACTGTGAGGCCTCTCGTCAGAAATTCAGGCATTTCCAGTATTTGGAAGTGTCTGGGCCTCGTGAAGCCCTGAGCCAACTCTGGGAGCTCAGTCTTCAGTGGCTGAGACCAGAAATTCATACAAAGAAGCAGATTCTAGAGTTATTGGTGCTGGAGCAGTTCCTGACAATTCTCCCTGAAGAAGTCAGGACTTGGGTGAATTTACAACATCCGAAGAATAGCAAAGAAGTGGTGAGCCTCATACAGGATGTGATTGATATGCTTGAAGATGAAGGTGAGAATATAGAAAATTGGAGGTAGAATAGTTGACCCTCTCCCATATGAGGAAAAATTATCCTAAAATTTTTTTTTATTTGTGTATAGTTGATGTACAATATTATATAAGTTGGAGGTTTATGATATGTTATTGTTTAGGTTATTGTTTAGTCCCTAAGTTTTGTCTGACTCTTTGCAACCCTGTGGACTGCAGCATGCCAGGCTCCCCTGACTGTTACTGTCTCCCTGAGTTTGCTCAAACTATGTCCATTGAGTTGATGATACCATCCAACCGTCTCATTCTCTCTCACTCCCTTCTCTTCCTGCCCTCAATCTGTCCCAGCATCAGGGTCTTTTCCAGTGAGTCCACTTTTTGCATCAGGTGGCCAAAGTATTGGAGCCTCAACTTCAGTATCAGTCCTTCCAATATAGTGATTCACAATTTTATAAGATTATACTCCATTTATAGTCATTATAAAATATTGGCTATATTCCTTCTATGTATAATATATCATTGTAGCTTATTTTATATATAATAGTTTTTACCTATTAATTCTCTACCCCTTTATTGCCCCTCCCCTATTCCCTCTTCCCACTGGTAACCACTAGTTTGTGAGTCTGTTTCTCTTTTGTTATATTCAGTAGTTTGTTGTATTTTTTAGATTCCACATGTAAGTGATATCATAGAGTATTTGTCTTCCTCTGTCTGACTTATTTCACTTAGCGTAGTAACTTTTTCTGAAGCTGAATGGTATCAAGGAGAACTTTGCTATACTAGGGAGGCTGAACTGAGAGCTCAGAAATTGAGTAGGCGAGTAAAACAATCTGATTTGCCTTTTGAAAATACTCTCTTGGTTTCATTGTAGAGCAGGGGTCAGCAGACCATGACCACAGACCAGATATTTTTGGAAATAAATTATTATTGGAACACAGGTACATCCCATTTGTTCACATTTTGTCTATAGCTGCTTTCCTACTCTGAATGGAGTTGATTGGTTATAGCAGAGATTGTATTGCCTGCAAAGCCTAAATAATATATTTATAATTTGGATCTTTATAGGAAAAGTTTATCAACATCTGCAATAAAGGATAGCACTGAGAGCTCTGAAAATAGAAAAACCAGTTAGGAACTATTGTAGTAGATCAGGTGTTAGAGAATGAGGAAGTATTGGGAAAACAGGAGTTTGAACCGGAAAGATTTACATATTATCTGTGAATGGGATAAATGTTCTGGCTTGCATGAATGGGGTGTTAAATAACAGATTTTGTTGGAGGAGAGATTGATATATTAATTATGTGACACATTGAATTTGAGGTCTTTGTGCGACAGCCACAATGAGTCATCTAATATGTAATAAACAATATGGCTTTAATGTTGAAGCCATTTTAGTAGAAGTTTAGTAGCTTTTGTTGCTACTATAACATGTTACCATTAATTTTATTACTTAAAACAATATGAATTATAGTCCTACATGTCTGTAAATTAGTGGGTCTTTTTGCACTAAAATCAAGAAGGAAAAATACGTAAACTTATAGGTATGAACAGAAGTAGAAGAAATACAGATTCTTAGGAAGACCCAGTATTTAAGAGATGGTATAGATATAACTTATATGCAGAGTACATCATGAGAAACGCTGGGCTGGAAGAAGCACAAGCTGGAATCAAGACTGCCACAAGAAATATCAATAACCTCAGATATGCAGATGACACCACCCTTATGGCAGACAGTGAAGAAGAAGTAAAAAGCCTCTTAATGAAAGTGAAAGAGGATAGTGAAAAAGTTGGCTGAAAGCTTAACATTCAGAAAACTAAGATCATGGCATCTGGTCCCATCACCTCATGGGAAATAAATGGGGAGACAGTGGAAACAGTGTCAGACTTTATTTTTTGGGGCTCCAAAATCACTGCAGATGGTGACTGCAGCCATGAAATTAAAAGACGCTTACTCCTTGGAAGGAAAGTTATGACCAACCTAGATAGCATATTAAAAAGCAGAGACATTACTTTGCCAACAAGGTCCGTCGGGTCAAGGCTATGGTTGTTCCAGTGGTCATGTATGGATGTGAGAGTTGGACTGTGAAGAAAGCTGAGCGCCAAAGAATTGATGCTTTTGAACTGTGGTGTTGGAGAAGACTCTTGAGAGTCTCTTGGACAACAAGGAGATCCACCCAGTCCATCCTAAGGGAGATCAGTCCTGGGTGTTCACTGGAAGGACTGATGCTGAAGCAGAAACTCCAGTACTTTGGCCACCTCATGCCAAGAGTTGACTTATTGGAAAAGACCCTGATGCTGGGAGGGATTGGGGGCAGGAGGAGAAGGGGACGGCAGAGGATGAGATGGTTGGATGGCATCACCGACTCGATGGGCATGAGTTTGAGTAAACTCTGGGAGTTGGTAATGGACAGGGAGGCCTGGTGTGCTGCAATTCATGGGGTCGCAAAGAGTCGGACACGACTGAGCGACTGAACTGATATATATAACTCCCTGGAGGAAGAAATGGCAACCCACTCCAGTATTCTTGCCTGTAAAATCTTGTGGACAGAGGAGCCTGGTGGGCTACATTCCATGGGATCACAGAGTCGGACATGACTGAGCACACACATGTAACTTTAGCTACCATTATAGAAAATATAGATCTAGGATAGAGGAATGTGTTAAAATATACCATGGGAATGCCGTTAGTAAAATCTAATTTGTCAGAAACTGCAAGACAATCCAGTTTCTAGAACAAAATTCTAAGGAAGTAGGGAGGGGCATGGAAGAGATATTTAGAGATTAAAAGAAACATGAAAGATTTGTAACTCATGTGAATGTGTGCACATTATAACAAACACATGAGGCAATGACTGGCTATTTGACTAAGAATTATTAGTTAGAAACAGTGATGATATAGGTGTTGAAGTTATATTTAGTCTTTATCTAAAAAGTAAATAAAATGAAGGACTGAGAAAAATATGAAAACTCAAAATAAGGTAAGCAGGCTAGAAAGGAGTAATCCAGAAAGTCAAAGAACCAGGCAAGATTGGTGTCTTGAGCTAAGAAAGAAGAAATCTGTAAGAAGGGATTGTTGAAGACAGAAATATAGATCAATGGAACAGAATAGGAAGCCCAGAGATAAATCCATGAACCTATGGTCACCTTATCTTCGACAAAGGAGGCAAGGATATACAATGGAAAAAAGACAACCTCTATAACAAGTGGTGCTGGGAAAACTGGTCAACCACCTGTAAAAGAATGAAACTAGAACACTTTCTAACACCATACACAAAAATAAACTCAAAATGGATTAAAGATCTAAATGTAAGACCAGAAACTATAAAACTCCTAGAGGAAAACATAGGCAAAACACTCTCCGACATAAATCACAGCAGGATCCTCTATGACCCACATCCCAGAATTTTAGAAATAAAAGCAAAAATAAACAAATGGGACCTAATGAAACTTAAAAGCTTTTGCACAACAAAGGAAACTATAAGCAAGGTGAAAAGACAGCCCACAGATTGGGAGAAAATAATAGCAAATGAAGCAACAGACAAAGGATTAATCTCAAAAATATACAAGCAACTCCTCTAGCTCAACTCCAGAAAAATAAATGACCCAATCAAAAAATGGGCCAAAGAACTCAACAGACATTTCTCCAAGGAAGACATACAGATGGCTAACAAACACATGAAAAGATGCTCAACATCACTCATTATCAGAGAAATGCAAATCAAAACCACAATGAGGTACCATTACACGCCAGTCAGGATGGCTGCTATCCAAAAGTCTACAAGCAATAAATGCTGGAGAGGGTGTGGAGAAAAGGGAATCCTCTTACACTGTTGGTGGGAATGCAAATTAGTACAGCCACTATGGAAAACAGTGTGGAGATTTCTTAAAAAGCTGGCAATAGAACTGCCATATGACCCAGCAACCCCACTTCTGGGCATACACACCGAGGAAACCAGATCTGAAAGAGACACGTGCACCCCAATGTTCATCGCAGCACTGTTTATAATAGCCAGGACATGGAAGCAACCCAGATGCCCATCAGCAGATGAATGGATGAGGAAGCTGTGGTACATATACACCATGGAATATTACTCAGCCATTAAAAAGAATTCATTTGAATCAGTTCTAATGAGATGGATGAAACTGGAGCCCATTATACAGAGAGAAGTAAGCCAGAAAGATAAAGACCATTACAGTATACTAACACATATATATGGAATTTAGAAAGATGGTAACGATAACCCTATATGCAAAACAGAAAAAGAGACTCAGATGTATAGAACAGACTTGTGGACTCTGGGAGAAGGCGAGGGTGGGATGTTTCAAGAGAACAGCATTGAAACATGTATATTATCTAGGGTGAAACAGATCACCAGCCCAGGTTGGGTGCATGAGACAAGTGCTCAGGCCTGGTGCACTGGGAAGACCCAGAGGGATCGGGTGGAGAGGGAGGTGGGAGGGGGAACTGGGATGGGGAATACATGTAAATCCATGGCTAATTCATTTCAGTGTATGACAAAAACCACTGCAATGATGTAAAGTAATTAGCCTCCAACTAATAAAAATAAATGGAAAAAATAAATAAATAAAAAATAAATAAATAAATTGAATCTCAAAGACAAGAAAAAAAAAAAGAAGGGATTGTTGAACACTGTTGCAACCAAAAAAAAGTCTTGTAAAAATGAGTACTGAAAATAATTGATTGAAATTGTTGATTAGATCAGTGGTCCAGCATGGGTCTGTCTGGGCTAAAATCAAGGCTTCAGCAGTTCTTAGTTTCCTTTGGGGTCTCATGCTCCCTTTCCCCCATCTTCACACTAGTCATGGTGAACTGGGTCCTTCACGCACTGCCCCCATCTTCACACTGGCTACAGTGAACTGGGTCCTTCACACACTGCCATCTCTCTGACACTCCATTCTGTTGTCACAATGTGTACTGGCACACATGCAGTTGTTCACACTCATTCTTTCACTTTCTCTGTCTTACTGACCACAGCTGGGAAGGGTTCTCTGCTTTTCAAGAATTATGTGATTTGATTGAGACCACCCAGATAATCCAGAATCATTTCTTCATCTCAAAGATCTTTAATGTTACAGAATCCCTTTTGCCATCTTATCCAAGGGTTTGGGCATAAATATCTCAAGGGGCCTATTATTCTGCCTATCACATGGGTTAAAAAAAATATGAAATATGAGGTAAGAGTGTGATAATGATTATAGACTATTCCTAAGAAGTTTAGTTGGGAAGGAAGTGAGAGGTTGCAGGGTAATACAGGACTGGGAAAGGCTTTTGGTTTCTTTTAACATGCTGTGGATCCCTGAAGAATCCACTTAAAGGGTTTGCCTTTATTTTTACCTAACTTAGATGTCTCAGGGGGGCTTCTCATGGTGGCTCAGATGGTAAAGAATCCACCTGCAATGCAGGAGACCTGGGTTCGATCCCTGGGTTGGGAAGATCCCCTGGAGGAGGAAATGGCAATCCACTCCAGGATTCTTGCCTGGAGAATCCCATGGACAGAGGAACCTGGCGGGCTACAGTCCATGGGGTTGCAAAGAGTTGGACAGGACTGAGTGACTAAGCATACACAGACCTCTCAGGGCTGAGAGGCTACTGACTAGAATTTGTTGAAAACATTTAATGAAAACTGTATTAGCTCCTGCCACCTGGGACAGCAAATAAACAGTTGGGACAAACATTTAAACTAAACAAAAAGATTGGGAGGAAAGGTGCTTTAGGGAGGAAGGGATTTGAAAGCTCCTACAAATTCTTAGAGATCTAGGAGGCTGGGTATGTGTTCTGAAAGACCTGAGGATTCCCTGATTCTCACCTCTGTCCAGTCTTCAGGCTCTGCTCAAGCAGAGGTGATAACTATCTGGCTAAGTGTTGAAGGCATTCCCTATGCAGATAGCCCATCTACAAAGGCTAGGGAATGGTTTTGAGTTTTTTCCCCCTCCCGCAGTTCAATTCAGTTCAGTTCAGTCACTCAGTCGTGTCTGACTCTCTGCCACCCCATGGACTGCAGCACGCCAGGCTTCCCTGTCCATCAGGCTTCCTCTCCTTGATTTCAAGCATTTAAGGAAATCTCTGTGGAATCGCTAGCTAGCCACTAAGCTGACGAAACACACTTAGTGGACATAGAAAAAAAAATATAGGCTTAATAAAATTTTTTAAAAGTTGAAGATTAGCAATATTGATAAAAAGTTTAGCTACAATGATCAAGAAAAAAAAGACTAAAATCACTGAGATTGGGAATAAAGGTAGGGAGATTATTATTAAACTTGCATAAATCAAAGAGGACACTGTGAAAATTTAGATGAAATAGAAAATTTTCCAAAACAACCCAAACTGACTCTGAACCCATCTAAACCAGCTGAAGAGATTGAATCAGTAATTTTAAAAATGTCAAGCAAGTAAAAAATCTTTTTGAGGAAGTGGGTATGGAGAAAGTATGAATATATCTAAGCAACTACCAAGACCATAGTAGTGGAGAATGAGAGGAGGTGACTTTGGTGGGCAAGATCCATTTTAAATTAAAAGGGAGAAGAATATAGAAAGAGCTTGAGAATGTATCAATTTATGAATTTTCTTTGAATGGCATGAGAGTTTCAGAGAATACAATTGTAAAGGTCAGAAAGGAGGTCAGGAGGGAAGAAGAGTTAAGGAAAGGAAATAATACTCAGTGAGAGTGATAAAATGGAGGATGGTTGATTTAAGGCTTTTGGATCTTTTCAAGATATATCTTGCATATTTCCAAGAATGACAAGACTAAAAAAACATGTGGTAGTCACTGTCCGAGGAATTATGGGATGGAGGTTTCATAAAGTTTTATAGGCCTGAATAAAGTTCAGTTCAGTCGCTCAGTCGTGTCCAACTCTTTGCAACCCCATGAACCTTAGCACGCCAGGCCTCCCTGTCCATCACCAACTCCCGGAGTCCACCCAAACCCATGTCCATCGAGTTGATGATGCCATCCAACCATCTCATCCTCTGTTGTCCCCTTCTTCTCCTGCCCTCAATCTTTCCCAGCATCAGGGTCTTTTCAAATGAGTCAGCTCTTTGCATCAGGTGGCCAAAGTATTGGAGTTTCGGCTTCAGCATTAGTCCTTCCAATGAACAGCCAGGACTGATCTCCTTTAGGATGGACTGGTTGGATCTCTTTGCACTCCAAGGGACTCTCAAGACGAGTCTTCTCCAACACCACAGTTCAAAAGCATCAATTCTTCAGCGCTCAGCTTTCTTTATAGTCCAACTCTCACATCCATACATGACCACTGGAAAAACCATAGCCTTGACTAGATGAACCTTTGTTGGCAAAGTAATGTCTCTGCTTTTTAATATGCTATCTAGGTTAGTCATAGCTTTCCTTCCAAGGAGTAAGCGTCTTTTAATTTCATGGCTGCAATCCCCATCTGCAGTGATTTTGGAGCCCAAAAAAACAAAGTCTGACATTGTTTCCACTGTTTCCCCATCTATTTCCCATGAGGTGATGGGACCAGATGCCATGATCTTAGTTTTCTGAATGTTGAGCTTTAAGCCAACTTTTTCACTCTCCTCTTTCACTTTCATCAAAAGGCTCTTTAGTTCATCTTCACTCTCTGCCATAAGGGTGGTGTTATCTGCATATCTGAGGTTATTGATATTTGTCCCAGCAATCTTGATTCCGGCTTGTGCTTCTTCCAGCCCAGCGTTTCTCATGATGTACTCTGCATATAAGTTAAATAAGCAGGGTGACAGTATACAGCCTTGACATACTCCTTTTCCTATTTGGAACCAGTCTGTTGTTCCATGTCCAGTTCTAACTGTTGCTTCCTGACCTGCATACAGGTTTCTCAAGAGGCAGGTCAGGTGGTCTGGTATTCCCATCTCTTTGAGAATTTTCCACAGTTTATTGTGATCCACACAGTCAAAGGCTTTGGCATAGTCAATACAGCAGAAATAGATGTTTTTCTGGAACTCTCTTGCTTTTTTGATGATCCATTGGATGTTGGCAATTTGTTCTCTGGTTCCTCTGCCTTTTCTAAAACCAACTTGAACATCTGGAAGTTCACGGTTCATGGATTGCTGAAGCCTAGCTTGGAGAATTTTAAACATTATTTTACTAGCATGTGAGATGAGTGCAATTGTGCGGTAGTTTGAGCATTCTTGGCATTACCTTTCTTTGGGGTTGGAATGAAAACTGACCTTTTCCAGTCCTGTGGACACTGCTGCGTTTTCCATATTTGCTGGCATATTGAGTGCAGCACTTTAACAGCGTCATCTTTCAGGATTTGAAATAACTCAGCTGGAATTCCATCCCCTCCACTAAACAGACTATAATCTTATGGCAACATTCAGATGACATGTTGCTGAAATTCTGGGGTTTTTTTCCCTCAATTCTGCCTTTTATTTATAAAGTGGTCTCATAAATATTTCTTGCCTTGTTTCTGTTTTTTCTCATTTCACCCTGAATCAATAAGGGTGAAGTACTTAGAGACCAGTGCTGGTCCATAGTCTGGCATTTGAGGATTAGTGGTGTAACTAATGAATCTTGGAGTAACATTAGAAAGTAGCCCTTGGGTATATGTCTTACCAAAGGGCTGGAGGACAGAAATGGTTGCTGCAAAGATTTTTATGTCATGGAAGAGTCATGAAGTCTGTGTGTAGTATACACAAAGCAACTTAGAGGAAAAAAATCCTTGAGCAGAGTAATCCCCAGTGTCTTTAAGGAAGTGATTGGTTAGGTAAAATATTCTTAGCTCCCAGTAGAATTAACAGCCTGTGGTGGCTAAGCCTTAGTTATGATTTAGTTTTGACATTAAAGTTATTATTATTATTTGATCTGCTATAACCACAGATGAGGCATCAAAGTATTATTTTCCCTCTTCTCTCTGATCCAGTAGTTCTCCAGCCCTGGTAGACTATCAGAATCACTTTTAGACCTTTTTAAAACTGTAAGATCTGGGACTTCCCTAGTGGTCCAGTGGTTTTAGACTCCTCGCTTCTACTGTAGAGGCTGTGGTTTCGATCCCTGATTCAGTGAACTTAAGATCCTGCATGCTGCATAGTGCAGTCAAAAAGTAAAAATAATAATAATAATAATTAAATAAAAATCTGTGCCCCACCCTTGGAGATTCTGGTTGCTGGTAGAACTTGACATTTTCTTCAAGCTTCTGAAGTAGCATGCTGAAACTGCTATAATTATTAGAAGTTTCTCCAGGGAAAAATGTTTCTCCCTAATGTTTTCTTCATCTTTAGGTATAACCTGCAAGGATTCTGTCCTACATCAGAAAGGGAGCTTCAAGAAAGAGAAAATGGAAGCTGACTTGATAACAGGCAAATCCCAGGTAAATTAGGATTCCAGTCTTTATGGAAACATCCTGCCTTTTCTCTTTTGGTCTTTGAACTTTTGCCAAACATAAAGGCATGACTGTTATTTTCCCACAGGACACTGGATCCATTTTAGCTGATGATACACTTTTTGGAAAATATTTAATCTTGTATATTTTCTGTGCATCTATGCCCTCAAGATTGTAGATGATAACTGAAACTGTAGGCATAGGGCCTCCCCAGGGAATGTTTAGAATTCAAAGTGAAGAGAACCAAGGGCAGAATCCTGAGCAATGTCAATTAATAGGCAAGAGCAGAAGAAACCACAAAGGATACTGAAATGAAGGGACCAAAGTTGTAGAGGAAAACCAGGACAATATGATGTCACCTTGAAAGCAAAGGATGAGCATTTTCAAGTATATTTCATATTTCAGTTCTTCAAAAGTTCAGGAAAGTACAGCTAAGTAGTGTCTGTTCTCTTAGCATCATGGAGATATATGCATGCCTGGGAATAGAAGCCAGATTGTTGAGGGTTGAGAAGAGGAAAAGTGAGGCAGAACACAGGTAGGCAACTGATTCACAAAGACTGGCTCTGAGGTAGAGGACAGTTTGTGTGATTTGTATTTCAGTGTGATTAATGGTGCCTAGAAGGACAAGGTTAAGAGTGCTGAACAGAGAAGTGCAACAACTAATGGGATGAGGGCTTTTATAATAAGTATTTTTGCAGTGCCTAACATTTCTGAGGGTTGAGACTATAACATTAAACAAAACAAAACACCTGCCTTTGTGGTGATTATATTCTAGTAGAAGTAGACAGACAAATACAAGCAAATGAGATAATTGCAGATAATAATAATTATTACAGAGAAAATAAACATAACCCTGTAGACTGATTAGGAAGAATGCTACTTTGTTGGATAATCAGAAAAAAAAAAAAATATTTAACAGAGTGACATTGGGCTCTGAGACCTGAAGGATGAGGCATTAAAAGATTGCATTTCCCAATTAGAGATGCTCCCTCTTTTGCTAGCAGAGCCTACATCTTCATTACAAATTTCCCACAATTCTACCTTAAACTCTTCTTATTCTGAACTCTTTCTATGTAAGTTATTTGTACTCTATAGTAATTTTTTGTTCCACAGTTATTCCGACTGTTTTTTCTCTTCAATTAAAATACAAGCTAATGTAGAGTTAGTTCGGCCCTTCACTTTCCTTTTGCAGCCCTCACAGAGTACCAAGTTGGTAGCCCCCTGATGTAACTTGATTTTTTACGACTTAGAACTCCCAACACTGTCCTATCAATCATTTTTGTATGTTGTGACCACCTACCTTATTCTTTCTGAATTCATTTCTTCTGTAGTAATACTGATATTTTGGAGACCTTTAATTAAACAGGAACTTAATGTTTTAGGAACCAGTGAAATTCAAAGATGTGGTTGTGGAATTCAGCAAAGAAGAGTGGGGGCAACTGGACCCTGATGTAAAGACCCTGTACAGGCGTGTGATGCTGGAGAACTACAGGAACCTGAATTCACTGCATAAAGGTGGTGTCTGTGTATTTACCTGATCTGCCCTTTAGTAGTCTCCTCATGTGTGCGTGTGTGCTGTCGCTTCAGTTGTGTCCAACTCTGTGCAACCCTGTGGACCGTATGTAGCCTACCAGGCTCTTCTGTTATGGGGATTCTCCAGGCAAGAATACTGGAGTGAGTTGCCATGCCCTCCTCCAGGGGGTCTTCCTGACCCAGGGATCCAAGCCTCATCTCTCACGTCTCCTGCATTGTTGGGCGGGTTCTTTACCACTAGCACCACCCGGGAAGCCCAGTAGTCTCTTCATCTTCTGTTAGAAACTACAGGACTGCTGAAGTGGTTGAGGGCATTTGAGTTTGGCTTTAGATTTTCTAATAACTTTTGGGAACAATTGCAGATGTTTTTGCTGAATGTGATTAAAAGTCCTTTCTGATGTAGAGCTAGAAATATACAGGTTCACTGGCCTTATCTTTTAGCAGCTCAGAGACCACTACTTTGGGGTGGAATTCTCTTCCCTATAAAAATGTCTGAAATGTCTTTTTTTCCTTTTCCCCATGAAAAGAGCATCTACTTTCCAAGCCAGTTGAGACCTCCAAGTTGGAGAGTAAGAAAGAAAGTTGGATAATGGAGCAAGAAATCCCAAGAACAGCTGTTGCTGGTAAGAATCAGGCAGATCTGAGGCATTTGTGAGAAGCTTCTGTTCATTAAATACACAGATAATGTATCACCCAGTTTCAGTTGGGTTTGAGTTGATAGTCAGGAGGTGACAACAAACCAGCTAAACTTTGAAGAAAAAAAGTCATTGCTTTTCATTCACAGACTGTTTTTTTCTTATGTGAACAGGCGAAACAGTGGTGTGGGTTAGAAACACAGACTTCTTATTTTTTTTTAATTGATGTGTAGTTGATTTACAATGTTGCATTAGTTTCTGCTGTACTGAAAAGTGATGCAATTAGGCATGCATATATATCAAAATATATCCTCAGTATCAAAATTATTATATCTGTTAAGGATTTAGTAAGATGGCCAGATATAAAGTAAAAATATTAGTAGGTTTTCTACATCTTAGAACTAAGTGACTTGAAAATAACAAAATGCATGAAAGTGATTTTTTTAAATAGGAATAAAGAAGTTACATGAAAAATGAGTTGTACAAATGTTAGGAGAACACAGACTTATTAAAGAAATACAACCAGGAATTTTGCTGTTCAATAAATACTGCTAGAACAATTATGGTTTTGATCATCTATTACTTCTAACAGATCATCCTAAAACTTAGTGACTTAAAAGTTATCTTAGTAATTCTCACAATTTTGTGAGTTGACTTAGGAATTCTTACATTCCATATGATGTTGACTGAGGATGCAGTGTTCCCACTTGAGTGGGATGGAATGGCCAAGATGACTCATCACATAGCTGGAGGTTGATGCAGGCTGTCATTGGAATTTTGCTAGTGCTGTGGACCAGAATACCTGTACCTGGCTTCCTGAGGCAAGGACTCCTCACAGCACAGAAGCCAGACTCTGAAAGGAAACATCCTGAGAGGAATTGGAAGCTGTCAGTCTTCTAAAGGCTAGGTCCAGAAGTAGTCTAGTATTACTTCCACTGCATTTCTGTTGGTTAAACAGGGACAGGATCAACCCAAATTCCCGGGGAAGAAAAAAAACACTAAAAAACACTGCACTTCTCTATGAAGAGCATATCAGAGAACATGCCATAATTTTGATCTGTTGTAGTTTGTCCTCTGACCACAAATTGACTTCATTTTCCTCGTTAATTACATTTACTGTCTCCTCTGATGTCATCTCACTATGACATCAAGTTTGAAGTCCAGAAACTCATTCTGTGAGTTAAGTCCAGGTTTGGAAGAGATTCCTCTCACTCTGAAAACCTGTGACTTCAAGGATCAAGTTATCTGCTCCCACACATCCAACATACACTGGTGAGGTAGACAGGAAAACTGCAGTCAGTATTTCCAGTATATGCCTAGGCTCCACCCTAGGAGATTCTGATTTAATAGTCTGCTTTCTAGCATGGGCATTGTATAGACAAATGATGATTTTGCCTAGAAATTAGAGTAAAGGAGGCTGAATTGATATATACGTGACAAAGCTGGATGTATCAGTGGGAGCTGCTTTGAGGTGAAAGTCATTTCATCAAGTAAAACAGTATTAACTAAGGACAGATTAGATGTGAGAGATGAAGAGCCATGGTTATTCAGGTTTTCTTTATAAACTCCAGTGTAAATGTTAAAAGACCAGTGACTCATTGAACAAAAATAAGGATGTCAAGGGAAGCTGTTTCCACATGGAGCGAGATAGTTTCTCATTTGTTGAGTTTTGGAAGAGAGTAGGGATAGTCAAGTGGAGATCTCCTAGAAACTGTGAAACTGCAAAGCTGAAGATCTTACTTAGCTACTGATAAATCATGGAAGATAAACAGTGTTAGACATATCTGAAATTATGTGGAAAAAGAGAAAGGTCATTTAAATTTAATTTTTTTTTAATGCTAGAATGCACAGTGTACTGGGTATATATATACACAGAAACTAAGTGAAAAAGGAATTTTGAGAAGGGAAGTGAAACTTTATCAAAAGAAATAGAGAAACTAAAGAGAGGTGAAAAGATAAAAGCCAACGTGAATCAGGTTGAGTCCTAAGAAACACATAGAAAAATGTTGGAGCACTTTTAGAATCAGGAGTGATTTTGCACCCAGAATAAGAATACTTTCCATGCTATCATATATTTTAGTTCTTTCTGACTCTGTTAAATACAGGGATTAATTGCTGCTGTAAGGATAATAGGGGCACTATGATTTCAGGTTTGCTTTCAGATGGTTAAGGTACGGGGCCTATAAATTTAGACATGTTCCTAAAGAAATGATTAAATTGGTATTCTAGAATACCAATTATCACTGAAATAGCTTGGGTTAAAAGAGACAAGTTACTGGAGAAAACAAGATTAGGTATAACTTTCACAGACTAGTTATGAACCAGTGATGGCTTGAAATGTGATATGCCATGCCATCTCAGTATATGTACTGATATTCTGCCAAGTTCTGTGTATTCTCCTTAGTATTCCTAAATAGCTCTCCTCATATTTTATGATCTCCTCATCCTCTTTTTAATATTTTTATCTCATTTATTTCTTCTATAATCCTTGTTTTCTAACCCCACCTCACATTTCAATTCTGTATTTAAAGAACCATAAGATATGTATATACACTTACGTGGCTTAGCATTCCTTTCCTAATTAAGCAATTTTTCTTCCAGTTCATGGAATTTTTTCCTTATTTTTAGACAGGGAGAGAATTTCAGAAAATCAGGAATTAGTCCCAAAACAGAGGATTTCTGGAGAAGAATCATCCCATGCAGTGATTATGACAAGACTGACCGAAGGTGGACATTTTCCTTTAGATGTCTGGAACAGTGATGACTGGTTATATAGGAATCAGGAACCCTGGGACATAAATTTGCCACAAGAAGTTTTCATTCCTAATATAGTCTACACTGAGGAGGGAGACTTTGAATATAGTGAAAATAAGGTAAGCTCTGATGTTAAGTCAGTTAACTCAGTTTTTGATACACAACAGGGAATTCCTATAAGAAAGGATTCCCCAAAATGTGATCAGCTTAAAACTAACTTTGAATTTAATTTAGACTCAGTAGGTAAGCAGCATTCAGAATATAATAAGTGTGGAAGTGCCTTGAGCCTGAGTACAGATATTCAGCACCCCAAAAGTCATACCATAGTGAATTTCTATAAATGTTATCAGTGTGGAAAGGCCTTCAGCCGCAGTTCATCCCTCATTCGACATCAGATCATTCACACAGGAGAGAAACCCTATAAATGCAGTGAATGTGGAAGATGCTTCAACCGACGTACAAACCTTACTAAGCATCAAAAAATTCACGCTGCAACAAAAGCCTGGGAAGGCAATCAGTGTGGAAAAGCCCTCAGTGAGCATGAAGGCAGTAATAAAAATCCAGGACTCCGTTCTGCAGATAATCTCTATGAATGTGTTAAGTGTGGAAAATCCTTCACCCGTAGCTCCTCACTTATTCGACATCAAGTGATTCATACAGGAGAGAAACCATTCAAATGTAAGGAATGTAAGAAAACCTTTAACAGAAGTTCAAACCTGCTTAAACACCAAAAAATTCATACTTGAGAGAAGTCCTGTGATAGCAACAATGTGGGATTCCTTCAGTCAGAGTGCAAAACTCTTCAAAGTCTGTGAATTTCTTCTGGAAGGAATCCTGTGAACATAGTAAATGGAAGAAAATATTTGTCAGAGAGTATTCTTTAATTGACATGACTGAATTAATACTGGAGGTAAACTGGATGGAAATCTGAGGGAGCTTTTCCAGGTTTCATATGAAGCCATAAGGGTTCGGAACTAAACACAGCAACGTGGTAGTGTTTGTCATTATTCTGATGTCCATTTACCACCATCTCTCCCTGGTTCATAAATGAAACCTACGGAATACTTACATTCACCTGATCTATTGATGAAGTAGATATTAGGGTGGAGCCAAGCAATATCCTTGGAGTTGACATTTATTAAAACTCAAACTTTCAGTCCTTATAAGAAGGTCACAACAACCAGGAGCTCATGAAAATATAGAAGGACACTTCTAAGAACTGACTCTGAATTAATGCAAAGACCACAGAGACTGCCAGTTACTCCACCCGTGGTGATGTCCTTGGGTGTCCTGGTGCTGAGCGGGGCCTGGAACTGGAAGAGTATTATCAGCTGCAGTGGTGGGTAGATATGTTGTTAATCTACATGTGTTCTCAATATCTGCATTTGTTAAAGTACTCTGGGATCTAGGCTTGGAGACATCCATAACCCTAAGGCTGTCATTTATCCCAAACATTAAAAGGTCAATGGAGTCCTAATACTCTGAGTACCAGAACTGCCTCTTTCTTCTATAAGTTGCCTTGGGATCCCAGAGAATTCTTGAACCAAGATGCTTATGTTAGTTTTCCCCCAAAGAAACACTGGAGACATGCCCAATGAATGTTGATGGTGGCTTTTGTCAGGGTTCATACCTTATCCAAAGGCAGAAAATGTATTCTGGAGTGAACCCCTCCCTACAATGAGTTAATAAATGTGAAACATTATTCTGTGTTCATTTGTTCATCCTTTACACCACAAGCCGTTAAATTAAGACAAATCCCTACAGAAGTAATTGATAGGATTCTCCACAAATTGTCTTTTATTTATATGAATTTCCCGAACAAAAGCAAAACACTCCAAACCAAACATAAGAAATTCTTGAGGTACATAGTTCAGTCATTCATCAAAGCAATGACACATTTAATATAATGGATTATGACATTCTCATTTTAGGCATTCTGAGTCTAATAGTTTACCTTTTTTATAAGCTATTTTCTTTTCGGTAATTGAAAGATAAAAGTACTATTTTCATTTTTTATCTTTTTTTCTCAGGAGCTATTTGGGCCTAAGTAAAATGCTTATTTTTTCTCCTAGATCTCTAAGCTTTCCAAAAAATAAAAGATATGTATACTATTTACTAAGTTAAACATACTTAGCTCCAAAGAAAATCATAGATTTAGTAAGTGAATTTAGATATACTACATACATCCCACTTCCCTCAAAAAAATACCTTGAACAAATGGGAATATGTTTCCAGATGAGAAGATTATTGTAAAGATGTTGAATCTCCCCACATTAAACTATTAAATTTTAATTAAACATTTCAATGGGAAGATTGCTTTCACAAAGTGATGTAAGGTTTATTTTGTAGAAGTAACAAGTTAAAATAACTATGAACCTTTTTATTGAAGAGGGGTGATAATAGGAACCTTAGTAACATAGTATGGTACTAATCTAAGAATTGAAATCTCTGGAACAGAACTGTAACTAGACCTAGATGTTTGTAAGAATTTAGTATATCGTAAATTATCACTTCACATTGATGTGGAAAAAAACTAGTTAATATTGCATTTATATCATGCAGGTACATTCATTAGGTGAATTTATAATGTAGGTTGATATTTATTAAAAGCAAAAATTAAAAGTTGAACATCAATGAAAACTGGTCTAAAAAGTGAACTGTCAATTCATGAAAAAAGGATAACCAATAAACATGGGAAATACTGTTTTTACTAATAATAAAAACATAGCATTTGGTGCTCCTAACATATGAAAGGAATAATAAAGCTTAATTTTAACAAGACTGTCAAGAAACGGCAACTATAACCATTGGCATAATGGTTAGCCAAATGGCAACTAATAACCACTAACAACAGTGTAAATAATTACTACCTTTCTGGAGAGCCAATTTGACAACCTGTATGAAGAACCTTTAAAAGGAATACATTGAAGGGAACAGGTCAGGAGTTAAGGATTCAGGAACCTCAGGAATGCATGATTTTCCCTAGAGGGCAGGCTGCACAGGATCACAATCTACAACAGAAAAGCACAGAAGAGCTGCAGAAAGGACCAGGCATCCAGCCTATAAAGTAAGGGGGTAATTGCAGAGCTCAACCTGAGAGAGCGAAAAACAAGTATGATTCAAGAACCACCCGACTCAGCAACAGCAGCAGGAACAGCAGCAACAATCAGTGAGGGACTAGGTCAGAGATGAGCTGGGGGGAGCACATCACTCGGGCTCTCTGATGTCTACTTAAATATAACAGTAATCACTTAAATATCTGTCCATCTGCTTCATATTTAGGGAGCTGTGGTCAAGTTTTCATTGGCACAGATTCCTCTGGATCAGAACACTGATAACTCCTACCTGCCCATAACTTAACTGCAGTAATTATGATCCTTTTATATAATTATCATTAAGATTAAGAAACCCATTTCCATTGCAGCAGTTTTCACTATCATCTCCAGCCTAGACAGACACTGCAAAACTCTTCAAGAATGTCTTTGCACCTTTTTCAAAACATCTCTTATCTTTGGAGAAGAGAGTAATAATCCATTCCAACATTCCATCACCCTGTACCTCTGAACACTGTTCCCTGTGGTATTTGAGAAGTTATTAGAAGTAGGCCCAATTTGATTCCAGGTTTTAATTATCCAGTTTAACAGAATAGGTTGTTTTCTTGTGTTTAAAGCAACACATTAAACTCCAGGCCCCAGATGTTTGCACCCATGACAGTGAATTCAACCCAAATGTAATTTACATTTGGTCCATCTTAGAATTGACTCCCACATTTTCTTTTGTGGCTCTGGCTAATACAGAGATCTGTATTACAGTGCTAACAGGTATCTCCTCTAGGAGCAGGGAATGCTCTCATTTTTTCTGTCACTGCTAAGTTGAGATATAAGTCTCATTATGGGCCTGGAACCAGTGACAGTGGTGGGGGTGAGTACTGGAGAGGCGTGATATCAGCTTGTGAGGCAAATGCTCCAGGTGTAGTTAGGGGTAAGCTTGAATGGAGTGGAGGTGTGACATGTTCAAATAAGTAGATAAGGGATACTGTTTCATTGAAGAGAGGTTCTGAGGAATGGGGTGGCCGTGTTAGCCTCATCAGTTTCTACCCAAGTGCCTGTCCATTGTTCTTCACCAGTTTTCTTAACCGTATCTCATACCAAGTTCTGAATTTAATTGATGCTGCAATTCTGCAACCATTTCAATCAGAGTGGGGTTCAATCCTTAGTCATATTTGCCTTGCAGCTATTGAAAGTCAGAACTACTTCAAAATTTCCAGGGTCCTTCTGGTGATCCTCTTCTGGTTCTGAATTGTATGCTCACAGCTCTTGGTTGCTCTTGTTCTCTGTGTTTATCCTCTAAGGTGACAGAAAATCCAGATGGCTCCACATCTTTAAAATCATTTTCACCATAGCAACTGAATGCCATGGCCACTTGATCGCTCAACACCTTGCCCTCACCTGCACTTTTATTCACTTCTACCACTATTGATAATTGGAGAAATCTCTATGCCCTAAAATTATTTCCACCCCCAGCAAGGAGGTTGTCTCTGTGCTGCTCCTAGCCGCCCAATGAACCCCATTTAAAGGATCTATTCTGTATGTCCACATTGGTCCCAGTAAATATTTCAGTCTGGGTCCTAGCAGGAAACAGATTCTAATTTTAGAAAAATCTGATGACAGCTTGACAATATAGGACTATTTAGGAGGTATGGACAGAGTTTAGGGAAACCCCCCAAAATAGGGAAGTATTCCAGGGGTAGTAACAAGGGGACAACTTATTGCTAGACCTGCCTGAAGAGGCAAGAGGAAGGAGAAGCTAGAAGGAGGTCATATAAAGGCGGTACTTTGGTAAGAAATGTGATTTCAAATCTAGAAAAGTAGCCTGTCAAAACCATCCCTCCAGTCTGTCAGGGCTCCCCACTGGCCAAGCCTAGTCAAAGCCGGAGTGCTAGGGGAGCCTATTAATACAGTCCATTTAGGTCAGTCTTCTCATGTTAGAGAAGGATAAAGAGTGGATTTAGAAAGGCAAACGGAAGACATCCTGGCAATGGACAGGATCCAAAATGATCTGATGAGAGACTTTTAGTGGACCTCAGTCTTTCTGGATATATCTGTGATATATATATAGGGTGTCCAGATCTCCTTGGACTGGCTTCTGTACCCAGTTGGATTATCTGTAGCATAAATAGAAGTGGTTTTGTTTTTGAGATACAGTTGACATATAACAGCTTCAGGTTTACAACATGATGGTTCGTTATTTGTATATATTGTGACGACCACAAGAAGACTAGTTAACATTTGTCACTGCACGTAACATTTTTTTTCTTATAATGAGAATTTTAAAAATTAACTCTTAGCAACTTTGAAATACACAATACAGTATTGTTAACTATAGTCTGTCCATACTGTACATTATATCCCCAAGACTTATTTATAACTGGAAGTTTGTGCCTTTTAACCACATTCATTCATTTCACCCATTTCCCACTCCGTGACTCCTGTTGACCACCAATCTGTTCTCCGTATCTGTGAGTTTGTGGAGTTTTATTGTTGTTTAGGGGTGGTTAATTTTTTTTTTTTTTTAAGATTCCATATATGAGTGAGATCATACAGTATTTGTCTTTCTGTGTCTAACCTATTTGCCTTATAATGCCATCAAGACTTCCCAAGTGGTGCTAGTGGTAAAGAACCCCTCTGCCAGTACAGTTGATATAAGAGACATGGGTTCAGTCTCTGGGTTGGGAAGATCCCCTGGAGAAGGAAATGGCAACCTGCTCCAATATTCTTGCCTGGAAAATTCCATGGATAGAGAAGCCAGGTAGGCTACAGTCAATAGGGTTGCAAAGAGTCGGACACAACTGAGTGCTCACAATGCCATCAAGATCCAGCTGTGTGGTTGCAGATGGCAAAGATTTCCTTCTTTATGGCTGAATAATATTCCATTGTGTATAAATATGCATACCACATTGGACACTTAGGTTGCTTCCATGTCTTGGGTATTGTCATTAAAGCTGCTGTGAATATGGGAGTGCAGGTATCTTTCTGATTTAGTGTGTTGTGTTGTTTTTTGGCTAAATACCCAGAAGTGGAATTGCTAAATCATAACGTAATTCCATTTGTAATTTTTTTTTAATTTTTTTTTCCATTTTTTATTAGTTGGAGGCTAATTACTTTACAACATTGCAGTGGTTTTTGTCATACATTGAAATGAATTAGCCATGGATTTATATGTATTCCCCATCCCGGTCCCCCCTCCCACCTCCCTCTCCACCCAATCCCTCTGGGTCTTCCCAGTGCACCAGGCCTGAGCACTTGTCTCATGCACCCAACCTGGGCTGGTGATCTGTTTCACCCTAGATAATATACATGTTTCGATGCTGTTCTCTCGAAACATCCCACCCTCGCCTTCTCCCACAGAGTCCACAAGTCTGTTCTATACATCTGAGTCTCTTTTTCTGTTTTGCATATAGGGTTATCGTTACCATCTTTCTAAATTCCATATATATGTGTTAGTATACTGTAATGGTCTTTATCTTTCTGGCTTACTTCGCTCTGTATAATTCTATTTGTAATTTTTTGAGGAACCTCCATACTGTTGTCCAACAGTAATGGCTGTACCTATTTACATTCCCACCAGCAGTGCACAAGGGCTCCCTTTTGTCCACATCCTTGCTAATATTTGTTATTTCTTGTCTTTTAGATAGCCATTCTAATAGATGTGAGGTGGTATTTCATTGTGGTTTTGAGCACATCTCCTTGATGATTATTGATGTTAAATACCTTTTCATGTACCTTTTAGCCATCCATTTCTTATCTTTGGAAAAACATCTGTTCCGATTCTCTGCCTGTTTTTTCATTAGATTGTCTGTTTTTTGCTACTGAGTTGTGTTTATGTGTTTTTTATATTAACCCCTTATCAGATATACTTTCTTGTTTTTTTTACAGTTATTGTCTCCCATTGGGTAGGTCACCTGTTCATTTTGTTGATGGTTTCCTTGGCTGGGCAGAAGCTTTTTAGTTTGATGTAGTCTCATTTCTGCTTTTACTGCCTTTGTTTCTAGTGTCAAATCCAAAAAATCATCTTTAAATAAGTCAGATAAAACTTTGAGATGCTTAAAGTATACATCCTGGTGATTTGCTACCTATACATTGTGAAAGGATTCCTCCCATCTAGTTAATTAACACATCATCTCCAGGCCAGCCAAACTGCTTGAAGGTGTTGTCCATACTGGCTCTGTACTGATGATTCCACTAACATATACTAGTACTTTTTTCAAGATTATGTGTTTCTTTGAATTAAAAAAAAAAGTATTTCTATTGTTCACACTAAATTATGACTGGATTATGAACAGTGGTCCTGATATCTTCATGAGTGGATGTGATAGTTGCTCAGTCACGTCTGGCTCTTTGCAACCCCATGGACTATACAGTCGATGGAATTCTCCAGGCCAGAATACTGGAGTAGGTAGCCTTTCCCTTCTCCAGGGGATCTTCCCAACCTAGGGATTAAACCCAGGTCTCCCACATTGCAGGTGGATTCTTTACCAGCTGAGCCACAAGGGAAGCCCAATTATCTTCATAGATGTGATCTTTAAAGTTAGTAATTTACCAATAGTAGTTGTGCTCTGTCAATTTTCTTTAAGAACTCTCTGATATCCAAGTTGATTTCTCTTGCTCTTATTACTTCATTTTGATGCTGTAATGGCTGAAATAGGTTATTTCTTAAAAGAAAGATCTACTTTTGTTTGTCATAAATAACTATGTTACGATTCTAGCAAGTGAAGAAAATCATGAGATATCACTTTCTAAATATATCTGATAATGAGTTTAGTAACTAAAAAAAGTTTCTGAAAAAAGTATGTAGGATTTGTACTTTGATACTCCCCTTTCAATGACAATTTTTATAAAATACCTACATCTCCTAATATATCCTTAAGAGATGGAAAGTCAAACTTCTAGGTTTTAATTCTCAATTTGCCACTTCGTTGTTGACTGAGCCACTTCAGTTGCTCAGTCATGTCCAACTCTTTGTGACCCCATGGACTGCAGCACACCAAGCTTCCCTGTCCTTCACCTTGTCCCAGAGTTTGTGCAAACTCATGTCCTTTGAGTCGGTGATGCCATCCGACCATCTTGTCCTCTATTGTCTTCTTTTCCTCCTGCCTTCAGTCTTTCCCAGCATCAGAGTCTTTTCCAATGAGTTGGCTCTTCGCATCAGGTGGCCAAAGTATTAGAACTTCTTGTCCCATAAACAGTTATTTAACTTGGGATTCTAATTTTTATTTGAGAAGGGATAGTGGGTCCACATTTTGATTGTTATACAGCTCAAATGGAATAATATATTATGTAAGTACAGGAATTGCAAATGAAATGCAGATGTATGATTTTTAGCAGTGTTTGACTCATTGTAAATGCTAAAAGTCACAGCCATTATAGATGTTAATCATTGACCAAAGAAGCAATAGCCTGGCTCAGAAATTGTTTAACAGTCAACCCTCTAAAATATCAAATGCAATAAACAATAAATTCTAGCTCCAGGGATGAAGGATTCCTCAACTTATGCATTTAGATTTTCTAAGAGTGAAATTTATTTTTCTCTGGGAGAACCTTTAGCCCTAGAATTCATCACTGATACAGCAATTCACTTTTGACAGGGAAAGATCCCACTCTGGCCTCACAATTTACTTTAGTATATTTTCAGCTGGCAAATGGTTTAATTTTTTTTTTTCAGAAGGAAAGAGACTTACCTTTACTTTTCCTGTCTATCACTGAACTAGAAAAGGAAGGTAACAACTCTTGGAGACCTATTCAGAGATGAATATCAATTATGGAAAAATCCATTCAAAAATTCTGTGCCTGTGGCAGTACTCTCAATAAAGTGTGTCTGTGTTTACACATGTGAATGCAGGCTTACCAAGGATAGCAGATACTGACTAGATCAAAGAAATTATATTGAAAACAAGAAAAACCAGCAGAAACTAACACGTGGGAGCATATTCATCTGTTGTCTGACAAGTTGGAAAGTGGGTATTGATAAAGATCTGCCCAGGTGGATGACAACAGGAAAGCAAAGGGGCCTTTTGCCCACTGGAAGATAAAACCAGATATCTGGTCTAATACTAAAATACAGGCATACCTTGAGATACTGTGGGTTCAGTTTCAGACCACCTCAATAAAGCAAAAATTGTGGTAAAGCAAGTCATTTGAGTTTTTATTTTTTGGTTTCTCAGTTCATACAGAAGTCATGTTTATACTGTACTATAGTCTATTAAGTGTACAACAGCATTATTTCTAAAAAAAAAAAAAGTACATAACCTTAATTTTAAAATACTCTATTGCTAAAAAATGCTAACCATCATCTGACAATGCAGGGTTGCCACAAACCTTCAATTTGTAAACAATTAAAAAAAAAAAACCCAAACCTCAACATCTATGAAGAACAGTTAAGGGAGGTATGCCTGTATGTATGTCATAGAGGAAACCATAACTAAAAAGGACAAGAGATAAAGGGTTGAGGGAAGAAAAGGAAGAGGCTATTAGATTAAACGTCCCAGAATAACAGAATTTTCCTTCGTGGATACAAAATGGTAACATCTCAGTGGTTTTGATTTCTGAATGAAAATGTATAATCCCTTGGAATTAAAAAAATCTAGATCAGTATTCTGCATCAGCTACTATTTGATTCTTTGATCCTAAAATAATTCCTTCATGTTCACTTATTCAGTGGATAATACAAAAGTGGAGAGAGAAAGCTGACATGAGGACGACCTGCACAGTGATTTGCTTGATGCTGTTTTAAAGTTTTATTTCTTCTCAATTGCATTATGAATATAAAAAATGCTCTAGTTTAGAGAGGAGGGGAGTTTGTAAGTCAGGTTTCTCTTCCTGTGACTCAGTTTTCATATAAAAGGAGCTGGAAATGCAGGAGACCTGGGTTCAATCTCTGGGTGGGGAAGATCCCCTGGAGAAAGGAATGGCTATCCACTGCAGTATTCTTGCCTGGAGAATTCCATGGACAGAGGAGCTTGGTGGCCTGTGGGGTCACAAAGAGTCAGATATGACTGTGCAACTAACATTTTAACTTTTTGTGGGGCTCCTGTAAAGATTTTCATGGATTCTTTGCTCCTAAACCCCAAAATTCTTTTCCTGTCAATGGATTTGAAATCATTCAAAGATGTGAAGTTAATTAAGATGATGTCTCTTCAACAGTATCCACCCCTAAAACATTTATAGTTTGTCAACACTGTGCTAGAAGTTGGAGACCCTGCAGGAACTCATGATACCTATATAGGAGGTACTGGACAAATGATGTGAAAGCACAGCATTCCAGAGACCACATTTGGCTAAGTTGAAGCCTTCGCCTGGGCTTCCCTGGTGGCTCACAGGTTAAAGCGTCTGCCTGCAATGCGGGAGACCTGGGCTCGAACCCTGGATCGGGAAGATCCCCTAGAGAAGGAAATGGCAACCCACTCCAGTATCCTTGCCTGGAGAATCCCATGGATGGAGGAGCCTGGTGGGCTACAGTCCACGGGGTCACAAAGAGGTCGGACACGACTGAGCAACTTAACTAACTTAAGCCTTCACCTTGGGGACAAGATCTTTGAGATGACTCTGAAACTGCATTTCAGCATGAAGAAATATCTACTGCCCTGAGCAGTACTGGCTTTTCATACTATCTTTAAACTCATTTTTTAGTGACTGTGTTTTCCAGTTTTACTCTGGTGGGCATACTAATGAAGTGGAAAATAAATTCCACTTTTATAAAAGGAAACTGCTTCCTATTATCAAAATTCATTGACACCTCCTGGTTGTCAGGTCTACTGTATGGCCTCATGACCTCCATGCTTGCTCCTCCTTTGATAGTAGCTGGCTGTATACATCATGTAATTCATTATTCCATTTCTTTACCAAATTATACTTCTGCTTCCTATCTTTTAACCCAATAACTGAATACAGAAAATCATTATAAAAATTACCTAGAGTAATAGAAAACTTGATACATGAGCACATTTATGGCAGTTCAATTCATGATGTAAAAATTAAAAATGTAAATCCCTGAAAATATATAATTACATGTTATGATACAGTCACACAATGGAATATGTAGTCATTATTTACACTTTAAGTTTTATGTAAAAAAACTTTATATGAAACTAAGACACCAATAAAAATATAAAAGATACAGAAAAACATGAAGAACATTAAGAACCATAATTCAGCCTATCAAACTCACTGATAACATTTTTGTATATTTCCAATATCTTCTCCATGAAAATATAAATATATATTTATATATAAATAGAATCTTATCCCATACAGAGTTCTATGTATATCTTGTACTTTTTCTCTTAATACCATAAGTATATTCTTATCCTTACAACATTTTTAGAAAATAGAAGTTTTAATGACTGCATAATATTACATCATGTAGATGCATCATAATTTGACCTTTCCCCTATTTTGGGGGGGAGGACAGCATAAAAATATTCTTGTAAATATCTTGAACATTTATCTGTTTATGTGTTCTAATGTAGTTCAGAATGCTTGACCCAGACCCACCACTTTTTGGAGAAACCTAATTGAACATCAGTGCTAATCACAATTATATGCCTTATCAGTTCACCCCTGGGTATGTTTGAAAACACCAGAGTTAACATCTGAACAAAGCTAGCCAACCAAAGGCTTATGGTTTGGCCCAGACTAAAAGACTTGTCAGGAGGTAGTAATTACAAGTTAAGCCAATCATCTCCCCACTACTACTCAGAAATCTGGAGACCCAGAAAGAAGTTACAGGTTAGTGGTGGGCAATAAAATTGAAAAAAAAGTATATTCAAGGGTGTGGTGCAATTATAAGCATGCACAGAGTGAGTAAACAGGAAGTCAATCTGTAGAGGAGTGGATAACCAAAGAGAAACAAAAATAAGTTCTTGAAAGAGTAGCCTCATTGTCTAATGGCTTTCTAGAGCAAGTTCTCATATTTAAGCTTCTGTCCCTGTGGGTTTTTTGTTTTGTTGAGATTCTGAAACATAATGTTATATAACACTTTTTTATATGAAATAAGTAGAGCTTTGCTCTTTGTGAATAGGATTTCCCTAACAATGGGAAACCCTATTTCCATAGAATATATGCCTAGATATAAAATCACTGTAGAATGAGTAATAACAATTTTAAGGCTTATGATTTGCCACATAGCTTTTCCAAAGTCTATCAATTTACTCTCAACATAAACAGTATATAAGTATCAATCATTCTGTACTCACTGAAAATAGCTTTTATAATTTTTGTTAATTAAAAAAAATGGTTTTTCATTGCTTTAAGGGGCTTCCCAGATGGCGCTAATGGTAAAGAATCCACCTGCCAATGCAGGAGACACAAGAGACATGGGTTTGATCTCTGGGTTGGGAAGATCTCCTGGAAAAGGAAATGGCAACCTGCTCTAGTATTCTTGCCTGGAAAATTCCATGGACAGAAGAGGCTGGTGGGCTACAGTCCATGGGGTTGCAAAATGTTGGAGATGACTGAGTGCACACATACACATTGCTTTAATCTGTTGATGTCCTGTGCCATTTTTTAAGCTAGGTATCCATCTCATATTAATTTTATAAATTAAGCTTATAACTACCTTAATCATGGCAAATATTTTCCCTGTTGTTTTAACTCTTGTATGTTCTTAACCTATAGTTAAAATTTGTTAATGTAGTTAGATTTCTGAATTCCATTTCATCAAAGTTTAAAAAAGTGCATGTGTGTTTTCAACTATATAAAAACACACTTTAACTAAGTAAGTAAGTAAAGTCACTCAGTCGTGTCCGACTCTTTGCGACCCCATGGACTGTAGCCTACCAGGCTCCTCTGTCCATGGGATTTTCCAGGCAAGAGTACTGAAATGGGTTGCCGTTTTCTTCTCCAGGGAATCTTCCCAACTCAGGGAATGAACCCGGGTCTCCAGCATTGCAGACGCTTTACCGTCTGAGCCACCAGGGAAACCCCAAAAACACGCTTTAGTGAATTATAAATATTTTATGTTTAAAGTGGTAGAACCCCCTCTAAAAAAAAAAAAAGAAAGAAAGAGAAATCTTGGTCTAATATTGAATACAAATCAGAAGAAGAGGATGGGGTTAACTTGCGATTTTTTTTTGATGAAGCGGACTTCATGAAACCATATACAGATTCATGGAACACAGTTTGAAAACTTGTGCTTTAATCAATACATATTAGGTGAATATCTATATGATGTTGGTCATGAGATGAAAGCCTAATTTTATTTTTCTTTACAAGGGCTTTCCTTGTGACTTAGCTGGTAAAGGATCTGCCTGCAACAGGAGACCTGGCTTCAGTCCCTGGTTTGGGAAGATCCCCTGGAGAAGGGAAAGACCACCCACTCCAGTATTCTGGCCTGGAGAATTCCATGGACTGTATAGTCCATGGGGTCACAAGAGTCAGACACCACGGAATGACTTTCACTTTCACTTAGTATTACAAACTCTATTTTGCACCCATAGTATTTTTCTGATTATTTTAAGAATTTAGAAAGTTACTGGTTTTTATATTTTTATCCACCTTAATGGGTTTATAATTAGTTCATTTAAATTAACTTTTAAAACATATTGTAGACATGCCTTTATGTTTGCCTAATAAACATTTGCCTGTTCTCTTATATGAATAAGATTAATCAATAAATCAATATTGAGAAGTTGAAAATTGGTCAGTTAACCAGTATCATTTTGCTATAGTCTTTTAATCACATATAAGTAAAATTTTAATTCAATCAAGGGTTTTCAAAACTTCTTAAAGGGAGATTTAAGCTATTTTGATAAATCTGATTTGCTCTCATCTTGATCTGTGTTCTCTAATTTTTTAAATCATCTTCATATTGTTTCTGTTTTCTGCCTTTTATGCTTTAGGGACTGAATATTCTTTGTTTTTATCTTCCTGTTTTGAAATATATGTGCTTTTAGTTCTTTTAATTGTAATTTTTAACTCTGTAAAAAAATTTTTAGGCCTTTCTTTCTAGAATTGTTAAATTCAAGAAAATATAATGAATCCATGCTATTTAAGACCAGAAATGTCTTTTGCTATTCTTCCATCATCTTGTTGGCAAATTTAGCAAATAAAAACACAGGGTGCTGTTAAGTTTGAATTTCATGTAAGCAAATACTTTCTTAGTATAAGTTCCATGCAGTATTTGGGACATACTTATAAAAAATGATCACTGTATATCTGAAAAATCAGATATATGATGAAAATTCAGAAAAACCTGATTGGAGGCAGGAGGAGAAGGGGACGACAGAGGATGAGATGATTGGGTGGCATCACCGACTGGATGGATCTGAGTTTGAGCAAGCTCTGGGAGTTGGTGTTGGACAGGGAAGCCTGGCATGCTACAGTCCATGGGGTCACAGAGTCAGACACGATGGAGCGACTGAACTGAATTGAGCTGATCTGAAAAATCAGGCCTAATTGGGTGTCCGAGATTCCTTTATCTGATAATCCTACCATCCCATCCAGTCTTTAACATATACTGTGTTTATACTCAGCATTTCTGTATTAAATACTTTCTTGCACAACTATTTTAACATTTTTTAAGTTTTGTAAACGAATTAACAATTCAAAATTAACTACATGTTTAACTGATTTTAGTGTTTGTTACCCATCCTTTTACATTATGACTTTTCACATTCTTGAGATCTGTTTAAGAAAGGTACATATATGTTTTCTGGGGGTTTTTTTTTTGTTTTTTTTTTTTTTTTTGCTTATCTGTTACCTATAAAGACAATTTAGTTGATAAGAAAAAATAGTGATAACAGATTTTTGAGTCTCATAATTCTGAAGGTGTTATTACAATGTCTTCTGACATTTACTATTGCAGAGTTCTGTATCCATTCTCCATCTTAGGTTTTGTAGATAACCAGAATTTTTCCATACTTCCTAGGGTCTAAACGAATGCAGAAATGTAGAAAACTGGGTAGGGGAATGGGTGGGAGGGTGTTATGGTAACTTTACAGGATAGCACCCTTGCAAGAAAAGGATGGTTCTTGAGTTTTCTGGTTGAGAGAAATAAATTATCTAAGATATCCTATCTAGGATAAAGGGAAATACAGTGTTTTCTGATTTTTTCTCATAAGCAATTGAAATGTACTGACCCTTTAGTTAATTCTTCCATATTTGCGTTGTCTGCCAATTTGAGTTACAGGTTTTGTGTGTTTTCTTTTCTTTTTTTTCTGTACCTTCTAAGGGACTTTACAGTTGAGTCAAGATTCTTGCTGTTCATTGAGAGCTAACCAATTTCAATTCAAACCAAAATACAAGCAAATGTTTTGAAGTCAGTGAAAACACAAAGTTGAACATACAGTATGATTTTATGCACATGAAAATGCACAGAAAAAAGACGTAGAATGAAACAGGATGAGACGTTTTCTTCTTGACTCATTTACATAGTTTATAATGACTATGCATATCGGGTTTCCCTGGTGGCTAAGATGGTAAAGAATTCGCCTGCAATGCAGGAGACCTGGGTTCAATCCTTGGGTCAGGAAGATCCCCTGGAGAAGGGAATAGCTACCTACTCTAGTATTCTTGACAGAATTCCATACACAGTGGAGCCTGGCAGGCTACAGTCCATGGGGTTGCAAAGAGTCAGACTCAACTGAGCAACTAACACACAACACTACTATACCTAATGTATATGGTAGAAAAAGAAAATACTTTAAAATACTGTCCTAAGCATCTCTTCTTAAAGCAAATGATTCTTAGCAGGAATTAGAAGAAATTTTAAATGTTGCTTGGGATTATTTGGGTTATTTATAGCATTTTTTTCTAGCAGCATTTATTAGGCTTAAAGTGAAGCTTTGATTAAAGCTGTTACAACAAAATGAACGGGATTACAAGGTTTATCTTCTGCAGTTATTGTAAAGATGTGGATTCTGATTGAATCCTGTGTAATACTCATGGCATTTATAAATTTTCTCTCCTGTGTGGACTCTCTGATGAATTCGAAGAGCTGAGCTGTGGCTGAAACCCTTACCACACTTAGCACATTGATAAGGCTTCTCTCCTGTGTGGATCCTCTGGTGAATATGAAGATTTGAGCTGTGACTAAAGCCCTTTCCACAGTCATCACATTTATAGGGTTTTTCTCCTGTATGGACTCTCTGATGAATGAGAAGATGTGAACGCTGACTGAAACCTTTACCACACTGTTCACATTTATAGGGTTTCTCTCCCGTATGCACTCTTTGATGAGTGTGAAGTTTTGAACTCTTGCTGAAGCCCTTCCCACATTCATGACAAATATAGGGTTTCTCCCCTGTATGGACCCTCTGATGAATGCGAAGATCTGAGCTGTGACTAAAGTCCTTCCCACAGTTGTCACATTTGTATGGCTTCTCTCCTGTATGCACTCTCTGATGGATTTGAAGATTTGAGCGCTGGGTAAAGCCCTTACCACAGTCACCACATTTATAGGACTTTTCTCCTGTGTGGACTAACTGGTGAATTCGAAGATTTGAGCTCTGACTGAAGCCTTTACCACATTCATCACACTTGTATGGTTTCTCTCCGGTGTGGACTCTCTGATGAACATGAAGTACTGAACTCCGACTAAAACTCTTACCACACTGATCACACTTAAAAGGCTTCTCTCCTATGTGAAGTCTCTGGTGAATGTGAAGCAATGAATTTCTACCGAGGTCCTTATCACACTGCAATTTATAGAGTTTCTCTTCCAGGTGGACTCTTTGATGATGGTGAAGCCTGGGGATCTGACTGAAGCTATTACTACACACGTTACATATATAAGGTACCTCCCCTGGGTGGGCTCTCTGATGAAAGTGAACACCAAAGCTCTGACTAAGGTTACTGGCAACTTCATCACATCTGTACAGCTGCTTACCTGTGGGGATTCTTGGATGTCTGTATAGGTCTGATCTCTGAGGGAAGCATGTGGGGCTGATGGAGCATGGATAGAACTTTTCTCCAAGTTGATTTCTCTTGAGAATACACTGTGAGTTCCAGTAATAAATTTCTTTACATTTTTTACATCCACAGTATTTCTCTTCCATAGAGCCTTTCAGCAGGTCATTTTGGCATATCTGCCCAATGTACTCTGGAAAGGCTTCCTGTCCTGGGATAGAATGCTGACGTATCAGCTGTTCTTTTTCCATAGAGAGATTTTTCCTGGAAATGCCAACATGGTATCTGCATCCTTGAAAACCACACAAATCACTCACATAGATTTTTCTACCATCATCTTCAGAGTGTTTCCTTTCTAAGGACTGACAAGGTATATACTTGGTATATTTTAAGTTCCTGGGACTTTTGCTTTCAAAAGTCAGTTCATAGTTCCCAAACCCTGCTACTTGTGTGGGGAGTGTTGACCATTCTTGATAGTGAGAAAGGTGTTGCTGCTTTAGGTCTTTGGAATCTATACCTTGAACCATTTCCACATAGTTTTTATTCTCATATATCTGAGTGCTGGCAGTCTTCCAGCCCTGCCAGCAGGAAAGATTTTCATGTTCTAAATATCTGAATCTTTCTTCCTGGGGTTTGCAGCTCTTTTTCCAATTTCCTAAAACATAAGCAGATAATCCAGTGGTAAGCAGATAATCTAGCTCTCTGTTTAAAAATTTCCAAGTATCTCAGTCAACAAGCTCCAGAATTATAGGAATATATGTGTGGGCACAAGTGAGAAAGAAGGGTTATGACTTAGGCTGCTCCATATTTGGGTGTGAAATTCATTTGTTTATTCATTCATAGATATATTCATTTCACTCATTCATTCAATAAATATACCAATTACCTTGGTAAATATACTTACTAAGTACTGTTAGAAATAAAAGAGAAAGTGATTGGCTTCATGGAAATCGTCTTAAAGACTGAGATTTAATTAGATTACTCTATTTGGGAAATTATTATAAGAAATAAAATACCTCTTTCTATTTTTTGTTCTAAAATAGTGTAGTAGATTGTGTTTAAAAAAAAAAGAAAACTCTGCTTATTTACATCTTTGGGTGTTCCTCTTACACACTGACTCTATAATTTGCTTTGGCCACTGGGACAAAAGTGAGACAAACAGAAATCTAAAAAGTACTTGTACGTTGGGGTTGATCTCTTTTGCTGGTTTTGATAATCCTGTGATCACCATCACATAAATGAACCTGGGCTGGCCTCCTTGAAGAAAGACATATGATCAACTCATGGCCATTATAACATTGATACTGACCAACTGCCAGACATGTGAGTCAGGCTATCCAGTTTTATCTTTAGACCATCTAGCCCCAATCAAGTCACTCCTGATAGAAGATCCATGTAACCAATTGGAATCATGAAACATAGCAAAGTTGTAAGTTACTAAGTTTAGGGTGGTTTGTTATATAGCAAAAGCTAACTTCTACAAATAGAACATGAAATGAGAACAAATTTAGGACTGCACAAAATTATAGGTGGAAATCTGTGCTTTATGTGTAATCCAGAAAATAGTCACAAATAATAATAATCACAAACACCCATTAATTACATAGCCAAGATGTTTTGGAAGATACCTTGTTTTCCTTATCTGTTATTTTTCATGTGATTTAAGACCCATTTTTGAGAATCTCTTTTACCTCAATACAGCAATCAGATAAAGAACCAAAATACTCAATAAAACAGGTGGCAGGAGAAACGAACCTTCTTCCCTAAGAGCTGGGATGACTCACCTGCTAACATGACGTTTGCGTAATTCTCCCACATGACCTCTCGGTAGAGCCTTTTCTGAGAAGAATCCAAGAACCTCCACTCCTCCCACGTAAAAACAACAGTCACATCCTCAAATGTTACTGCCATCTGGTCGAAGATTAGCTTTCTAGGAAGAAGCAACCTAAGAAGATGGACAACAACAAAAGACATTCAGCATGTAACGTAAGTGGTAAACCAGAAAGAAATAACTCTACTAATGAAGAAAGACAAGTAAGAAGAGACATAATACAGGTCAACTGGTTAAATAATGTATACAATCACTGAATACCACCACCATCATAAGAAATATTTATATACCATTTGTCTGCTAACCACTGGCCAGGTAAGTACTTCACATATATCTCAAGTAATCCTCATAGTGATCCTGTGTTGCAAATACTATTATTATCCCCATTTACACATTACTAAATAATGGTTGAAAAAGATTAATTCCCAAGATCATGAACCTGGAGGTATTGCAGCTAGGATCCAGGTCTACACACTTTGAACAAGAACTGTTTGCCAACTATAACAATATCGCTTCATGTTGCTTGTATTATTGCTTCATGATTGGTCATTTTAGACATTATCTATTTACTTCCTACCTCTACTTTTCATCCTCCTATACCATTATTGCTAATTTTCTGTTTAGATCAATAAGCAGCACTTGTATAATTTTGAATATGATTATACACTTCTGGGGGGGGGATTACCTGTTTAATTTTTACTTGATAAATTTACTGTCCTCAAATTCTTGATTTGTTTAAAAGGCTTTATATAATCTGTTTTATCAAGTGTCTCATTCCCTTGCCCACCCCTTTTGTTTTGGAAAGTCTATCTTCCTGCTGCAATCAGGGCCTGCTACTCTTTAGTGCTCCATTTTCAAAATCACATGATTCTTCCTCTTTTGTGATTTACTCCATTAATTGGGGGGCATATAACAACATGAGTTCAATCAAGCCTGTGAACATTACACTTTTTAGCCACTGAAAAAAGCAAAGGTGAGAAACAGGTGAGGTTTTCTTCAAAGGAGAATCTCCAAACATAGTTACTAGGAAAGATTCCCAAGAATCATTTGAATCACTGTATACCTTAAGTCTTTCTGTCCCTCACAAGTGGCTGGGTATAGAATTCTAGAGTGAAAATATTTTTCCTTAAAACTGTTTCACTGTTTTATAAGCTTTTAGTGTTGCCAAGACTGATTAAAAATAAATAAATAAACTGTAATTATTTTGTAGGCAACTTTTTCTTTCCTCTCTGGAAATATTTTAGGGTGGTCTTTAATGGCTGGCCTTCTGCCCCAAATGGTGTATGGATTTAGCTTCTCCAAAATTCACAGGGCTCATCAGTTCCTTTCTTGTCTGTATTACTCTGCTGGGTATTCTGGGATGTAACATCTTCAGCCCTAAATGGCTTTTATCACTATTCCTACTGTTGCCATCCAGGTTTTTGTTGAAATTTCTCATTTGATGATGGCTCTTCAGTTTCATTATTGTAAGTTCATAAATTTCCTGCTTTGTTTTATTATTATGCAGTTCTAGAAAGTTGAAGGGATAAATGCATGTATTCTGTCTAAAAATAGTATAACAGATCATAAGTTGGTTGTGTAACAAATTCATTTTATTTGATGACACATTCTTAATTGTAAAGTTCAATTTAAAATGTTCAATAAATATTAAGAATAAGAGAAATAGATATTTTTAAGGAGATTACAATAAAATGGAAGAAAACTAAACTATCATCATCATAAAACTATAATCATAGCAGCAGCTAAATATTATCTAGCAGTTAGGGGCACTTATGTGAAATAGGCTATGTTATCTCATTTATTATCACAACAATCCAGTAAGATATTATTATCAACACTAAAGGAAAAATTGATCCTTTTGAACTGTGGTGTTGGAGAAGACTCTTGAGAGTCCGTTGGGCTGCAAGGAGATCCAACCAGTACATCCTAAAGGAGATCAGTCCTAGGTGTTCATTGGAAGGACTGATGCTGAAGCTGAAACTCCGATATTTTGGCCACCTCATGTGAAGAGTTGACTCATTGCAAAAGACCCTGATGCTGGGAGGGATTGGGGGCAGGAGGAGAAGGGGATGACAGAGGATGAGATGGTTGGATGGCATCACCAACTCAATGGACATGAGTCTGAGTAAACTCCGGGAGCTGGTGATGGACAGGGAGGCCTGGCGTGCTGCGATTCATGGGGTCACAAAGAGTCGGACACGACTGAGCGACTGAACTGAACTGAAAGGAAAGAGGAATCTAAATTTAGCAAGATTAAGTAACTATTACAAGGTCCTGTAGTTACAAAGTAGTGGTTTTTTAACATAGGCCTACTGCTGCTTTACCTCCTGAGCAAAAGTGAGAGAAGTTGAAAACAATTTGTGAAGGGTGGTAAATCAAGATTTCCACATACAGCCATATGATGTTAATATAGAAGGACAAAAGGAAGATATACTGAAATATTCAAGGACTCAAAATATACACCCAGGTACCATTTTCCAAATAAACTAAATAAAAATTCATGTCTAAAAAGTGAAACAATCACAAATATGAATTCAACAATGAGAAAATACAGTGCTGTTTATTTTTTTAATGTTTATAAATGCTAAAAATTTTAAAGACAGTAAGTCTACTTAATACATACAAATTGGGATTCTCACAAACTGACAAACTGCTGTTGGTATGAAAAATAAATGAACTCACTGGTCCTTCACTTTTTAAAAAGTACAATATATAAAACCCAGTCTGTTGTTACTGGTTTTGATTGTCATTTTAAGAAAGATTTAAGAATTTATGTTTTAAATATACTAGAGATTAACAGTCTAGTATCTTTTACTGAAAGTAAGTTCATAAAAATTGTAACAATGCTAATATAAGTAAATATAAGTATATAAGTATATAATATAAGTATAATATAAATATAAATAATATAAGTAAAAATTAAGTCTACCATCCACAAATAACTTAAGAAATAACCACTGTTGTTTTCATTGTGTCCTTTCTGACCTTATTTTCATACATACGCCATTAATGTTTTTTTTAATAACAAAGACATCATAATTCTGCAGGTTGCTTTTTCAGGTAATGTATAGTGTACAACTTCCCATTTCAGTACATATAGGTCTGTGTTAATTGTGGTGATTTTTAAGTATGTCCAAAATTATTTGATTTTGTCCAATTATTTGATATGCTTCCCTTCAAAAGGTGGAGCCTAATTCCCCACCTCCTTGAATGTGGCCTGGTCTTAGGGACTTAGTTCTGATGAATAGAAAAAAATCCACAAGGGGAAGCTATGGTGTGCAGCTTTCAAGACTAGCTCATAAAAGGCACTACATCTTCCTCTATGTGCTTCCCTGATAGCTGAGTTGGTAAAGAATCCACCTACAATGCAGGAGACCCCCGTGTCGATTCCTGGATCGGGAAGATTCCCTGGAGAAGAGAAAGGCTATCCATTCCAGTATTCTGGCCTGGAGAATTCCATGGACTGTATAGTCCATGGGGTCGCAGAGTCCAACACGACTGAGCGACTTCCACTTTTCTTCCTCCTTGCTTTTTCCTTGGATCAGTTACTCTGGGAGAAGCTACCTAAAATACTGTGAGAATACTTAGACTGCCCTGTGGAGAGGCCCAAGTGGTAAGGAATTGAGGCCTTCTGTCCTCAGTGAGAAGTGAGGCATCTGCCAACAACCATGTGAGAACCATCTTAGAACTGGATCCTCCGGCCCCAGTGAAGGCTTCCAATGAACGGTAGTCCTGCTGTTGGCTGGACTGCAAGCTCATGAGAAACCCTGAGCCAGAACCACATTGCTATACTGCCAGATTCCTGACTCAGAAACTGAGTAAGATAATAAATGTTTGTCATTTTTAAAAGCTGCTACATATAATTTGTTATGCAAAAATAGATGATTAATGCATTGTTGTAAAAGCTGCATAGCATTTCATGTTATAATGTTCTAAAATTTAACTGTTCCCATACTAATGGACATTGAGATTGTTTCCACTTTTCTGGCTATCATAATATGGTAGTAAACAACTCTCTTAAATATATCATGGAACACTCACTTGTAATATCTCTAGAAAATACATTTCTAGAAATTAGAACCACAAGGCATGTGTATTTCAGTTTACCAAAAACACTATAAGACTTCCCTTGAAAATACTTTTAAAAATATGTTGAAACACTTTCTTCCACTAGAAAAGTTAAAAGCTCAATACCTACATTCAAAATTAGTAGGTAGAAGTCTATAGAGGAAAAAAATGAATTATATAAAGAATCAATTAAGATGGCAAGTAAAATTCTTAATAGACAAAAGGATGCTAAAATAGTTTTAAAATATAGAGGCATATGGCGTAGAAGAGACACACTCCAAATTACTGAATCCTAAAAGATTAAACATGAAAAGACAGGATAATCTATAACAGAAAATTGTAGACCAAAATAAAGTAGGCTTTGCAATATTAATATTACATGAAGTAAAGTCAAAGGGGAAAGATTACATTAGAGTCATTTAATGAGAAATGAAATGATTGCCCTTTGAGTACCACCAACCAGAATTAAAATTTTGTCAGAATTTCTCCAAGACTTTATACTGGTAATAGCTGAGTATGGAAAATTTCAAACAGTCATGAGTAATAAAGAGGATGATAAAATGAGGTCCCATATAACCAACTCAATAATTACCAACATTTTATGAATCTTGTTTTAATCCTCTGCTTCCCCCACTACTATTATTGTCATTATTATTGGCTGGAGTATTTTAAAGAAAATCCCAAATATAAGGTCATTTCACATATAATTATTTCAGGAATATTCCAATATGTATCTTTCACTAACTGATAGGGACTTTAAAAAATGTAATTGCCTAACAAGATTACTATTATATTACATAATATCATTTAACACTCACTTCAAATTTAATTTTTCTAATGTAAAAGTATTTTTTAGTTGAATTGTCTAAATCAGTATCCAAAAATGGTCAATTTGTATTTGGTTATTGTGTTTCTTAAATCTCTCTTGTTCTGTAAGTCACCTCCTACCTTTTAAAAAAATTCATTGCACCATTGATTTGTTAAAGAAACCCAGACATTTATCCTGTAAAACAATGGTTTTCAAACTTCATTAAGCATCGGAATCACCTGGAGAACTAGCTAAAACACAGTTTCCTGGGCACCTTCCCCAGAGATTCTGATTTATTAGGTCCTAGATAGAAGTCAAGATTCATTTGTAATAAATTCTCATGTGATGACAATGCTGCTGTCTCAGGGACCACACTTCTACAGAACATCCACACCAATAATTTGGCTAATTGTTTCCTTGTGATGTTTTAACTTGTTCTTTATTCCATTCCTGGTACTTGGTCCTTTTATTCCAGAAGCCTGTGAAGATCTTTTTTTTTTTTTCTGGAAAGAATACCTGTTGTATACTTCCTGTTACAATACTTGAGGGTTGCTAAATTTACTAAGTAGTGGGTTCAGGTGCTTTCAAGTTCCGGCCTTCCATTCTAATGTTTCCCATAAATCTTTCACTTTAAGTTTTGGAAGTAAATGATGATCATTTCTTAGATATGTCATGTCATTAAACACTGTAAATTGGTTTCCTAATTCTACTGTCCCTTGTACACATATAAGCTATAATTCTTCTAAAGAAGTCACCATCACAAATTTTCTGGTTACCCTGAAATGTAGTTCAATCAAAAAAGTCAGGATAAATATTTATTTCCCAAACTACCCCCTTTAAGAAATTCAGTTTGCAAAGTAATCAGATGGCAGATGGGGCAAAGTAACCACCAAATGTGACTAGTATGATTTGAATTGTTTTGCTTTTAAGTATTTTTATGAATTCATTGATTTTTACATATTTGATGTGTTTCAATTAAATTGCAGTCATTTTACTTTTAGATATTCAAACCTCCCTTATCTTAGGCTAGTGGGAATTCTTTCAGGTTGGCCTCAAGTTCTTGTGACATGACCATTTCTAGTGTTTGAAAACATCCTTACTTTCTTGCACAAGTGTCCTAGATTTAGTTTTGTTGCTTTTCCGGGGCCAACCAAGATTCACCATTTCTCCAAAATGTTTGAAAATCTCAGTTTTTTCTTTTCTATATAAATGAACCTCCCCCACAATATGTAAACTTGATAGCCCTCTTGTCTTCCCATTCATAAACATAGTTCTCTCTCCAATAATTAATTTTTTTAAAGGTCCTTTTCAAGAAGATTTAAAATTATTCTCTATTTGAAATTTTGATTCCTTATAATTTTGTCAGGTTTTGCTGTATATAATTTGAAACACATTCTTAGCTACACGTTTTGTTCATGATTAATACATCTAGCCTTTTTCATGGCATTACTTTAGGTAGGTCTCCAGTAAATAGCACAGAGCAAGATCATGTTTTTCATCAACTCTCTATGACTCAGTTTTTTTATAGGTAAGTTTTATCCATGTTCATTTATTGTGATTACTAATATATTTGGACTTATTTCTAAAATCTTATTTTTAAAAATTCTTATTATTATTATTTTGCTATAATCCTTATTTAAAAAAAAAAATCTGTTCCTGTCTCTAGTTTTTATTTTTTCATTTCCTCCCATTTTGTCCTCTATGATTTTGATTCCATACATATATTAATAATTTATATTCTTTAAGAGTCAACCTAAATATGCTTTAAACATATACACTTACCTATTTTTCTAGTAAGTCATTTAAGAAAAGAAACAAATCCAAGAAAGGCTGCATGAGACATAATAAGGAAAGATGGATCAAAAGCCTTGGTAAAGTTTATTGTTATCATAAAGCAAGTAAAAACAATAAAATCTAAGAACAAAAAAGGAAAAAGAGAGCACATCTACACCTACCCTACAGCTCTTGACGATACAAGCATTGATGAGTGGGAGATAAGAGAAAAGGGACATGGTGGTGGTGGTTTAAAGGCTCAGTCATGTCCGACTCTGCGACCCATGGACATAGCCCGCCAGGCTCTCTGTCCATGGGATTCTCCAGGCAAAAACACTGGAGTGGGCTGCCATTTCCTTCTCCAAAAGGGACATGAGAGTGTGCCAAAGTACTTGTCTGTTTAGAAAAATGACTTAGATATAAGTTTAAGAAGTCAATAGGAGTAAATAAAAGTCAACATGGGCTTTTAGGGCAATTATCAGAAGAACCATAGTAGAATCTATAAAAAATAAAGCAAGAACAGAAGACAATGTGTTTCAAAGGAAAACAGAAAGGAGGAAAGGCATATGATAGCAAAAATAATAGTATCGCTCAATCTCACAGATTAAAAGACACAGATTTGTAGTTTAAAAAAATAAAATTCAATATGTGGATTAGAAGAGATACACTAAAAAGAAAAAACATGGGAATAAAAGGATGGAAAAACATATTCCACACAAACATGAACCAAAAGAAAACTGTAATAATTAATTTCAGCTGAGATAAAATTTATAGCAAAAAATTTGTAACTGTATGGTATACAGTTGGTATGGTATGGTAATAGATGTTAACTAGGCATTGTGGTGGTCATTTTACAACATATACAAATGTAGAATTTGTGTATACCTGAAACTAATATAATGTTATATGTAAACTATATCACAATAAAAAATTTTATGGCAAAAATACCATAAGGAACAAAAATATAGGTTTTTATATATTAGTAACTCTGGAGAAGGGAACAGCTACCCACTCCAGTATTCTGGCCTTGAGAATTCCATGGACTGTATAGTGCATGGGGTCACAAAGAGCCAGACACAACTAAGTGATTTTCACTTTCACTTTCAAACAAATAGTAAGAAAATATACCAAATAGTTAAATTGCATCCACAAATAAAATTTCAAAATGTATGAAGTAACAATTATCATAAGTTCAAGGAGATATATACACCATTGATGGTAATTATGGATATTAATGCACTCCTCTCAGAAAATGATAGATCAAGCAAAACCAAACTCAACAATATAAAGACTAGACAGTACAATTAATAAGCTAGTTATTTTTATCTGTGTTGAACTCTTTACTTCTGAAACACTAAAAACATATTTTAATGCACCTACAATACTGTTACAAGATTGGCCATGTAGTGGTTCATTAAAGAAATTAAATAAACTCCAAAGGATTAATATAATGCAAAATACATTCTTTACATAGAATGTAATAAAATTAGGAACTATTAACAATAAAATATTAAATAGCCCTTAAACTTAAAAGGAAAATATAATGATAAGAAAAATTTGAATTTAATAATAATAATTACATATCAAACTTTTCAAGATCCAAATAAAAAAGTACTTAAAGGAAATAAGAATGGCTGCATATAATCAACCTAAGCATTCAGCTCAGAAACTGAGAAAACAGAAACCCTCCTGCTTTAAAAAAAATAAACAAACTTCAGAAATGGAGAATAAAGCTGAGAGTCAAAGGTGCAATAAACAGATGATGAGAAAATGCATAAAGTCAAAAGATACTCTTAAAAATTTAAGAAGTCAGTTCTCTATGTTTGTTTCTCCACTGCTGCCTTGCTTTGTTATGGACATGGGGAGGGGAGGAGAGGGTGAGATATATGGAAAGAGTAACGTGGAAACTTACATTACCATATATAAAATAGACAGTCAACAGGAATTTGCTGTCTGGCTCAGGAAACTCAAACAGGGGCTCTGTATCAACATAGAGGGGTGGGGTGGGGAGGGAGATAGGAGGGAGGCTCAAAAGGGAGGGGGTATATGTATACCTATGGCTGATTCATGCTGAGGTTTGACAGAAAACAAAATTCTATAAAGCAATTATCCTTCAATTAAATAAACTTTTAAAAATTTAAGAAGTCAGATCTCTGCAAGTCTGATTTTCTTAAAAAGATGATTACAGACAAAATATAAGACAAAATGAGGAAATAACCACAGATATAAGTTTTTAAATAAGACAAGGGCATTATGAACTGTCTGCAAATACACTTGAACATCTATATAAAAGGACAAATTCCTAGTAAAGTACACAATGCCAATATAAAATGCCAAAATAGATTTTAAGAGTAATATAAAATTATAGACCAGTAAGTATTAAGGAAACTGAAATGGCAGCCAAGGTTCTTTCTCTCGTCCCCAAAATCACAGGCCCAAAGAGTTTTATAGTTGAATTCTAGCAAATGTTTAAATAAACATTTGATCAAATGTTTGATTAAATGTTTAATTAATTAATATTAAAACAATCAAATTATTTTAGAAAATAGAAAGTGAAAATTACTGACTCATTATTTGGCCAGTTGTAATCTTGATTACAAAACCTGATAAGAACAATACAAAAGAATAAAACTATAGGCCCATTTTTAAGTTTGATAAATATATAGAAAGTCCTAAATAGATATTAGCTAACTTAACTCAGAAATGTATGAAAACTGTGCATCATGATAAAACATAATTTATAACAGGAATGGAGAAGAGTTCAACATGAAAAATTAACCAACATAATTCATTCTAGTAATGGACTACAGAAGAAAACCATGATTATCTTAACTGATGCAGAAAAATTGTGTACTAAAGATAATAATTTTTACCACCTATATAAGTCCTAAAAATACTTTTAGCTAACTATAAATAAAAAGAAACTATCTAAATTCATAAAGATTATATACTAAGAATCCACATCAAACAATAAGCTTAATGGAGAAATTTTATATGTATTCCTTTTATGATGGTACAAGATAAGGATACACACCATCACCACTGCTTTCAAAATAGTACTGAGGGTTCTGACAAATATTGGAAGAAAAGTAAAAGAAATAAGCATAAGGTTTAGAAGAAAAAACATAAAATGTCATTATCTGCATATGTTATGGTCATTTACCTAGGAAAACAAAAGTGTATGGATAAACCATAAATTAATGAGCAAGCTCAGCAAAATTACCAGATAAGATAAAGCAAAAGCATCACAATAGCAGCAATCAATTACCAGGAAATAAGATATCCTTCACAACAGCCAAAAAAAAAAAAAAATACTATCTTATAAAAGTTTTATCTTTGATGACAACTTTCAGATTCCAATGAGGTAGTAAAAAGATTATCTGAATAAAAGAAGAAGCATGCCTGCATGTTCTTGGATGCATGACTCAAATTCATATACCTCCAGTCAAATTTCTAGCTGGATTTTTTTGAGGAATATACTTTTCCCCCTAAAATTTATAGGGAGGAAAAATAAGTCCATAAAGACTTAAGTAAACCAAGGAACACTTGTCTTCCCAAATATCAACATATCACCAATGACAGCAGTAAAATCAGAATAGGCCAGTAGAATGGAATTGAGAATTCAGAGAATAAGGAATGTACTTGTTTATATATGAAAACTTATTAACAATAAAAATGGTATTAAAAAGAAAATAAGAAAGAATGGATTAGATAGTGGTAAAACTGATTATATGAGAAAAAATAAAGTTGGATTCCAACTTGATAGCATATACAATGAGAACACTAAATGGATTAAACATTTAAATGTTAAAGGGAAAGTTACAAAGTCAGTAAAAATGTTGGAATTGAAAAACATTTACCATTGTTAAATGAATCCAAGGGCCAGTTCTTTGTGAGAAAAATATTAACAAGAATATATATCAATCCCTGACAAGCTACAAAAAAAAAAAAAAAGAAAAAAGGGTGGGCACTTTCCATAATTCTTTAGAAAATAAATCTGAAAATCTGGATGGGATTTATCTTCTCCTTGAAAACCTTTTGATACGGCCCCCCAAAAAGGGAAAAACAATGAACAGATCAGATATTTTGAAACAGATTGGTTAAGTTATCAAAGACATGTGACTTTCATTATAACAATCCAAAAGTCTCCTTAAATAAATTCTTTCAAATTTTCAAAGAGCAGATTATCTGATTCTATTAAATTATTCCAAGGCATATAAAAAATTATCAAAATTTTAAGAAACTCAAGAAAAGAGATGGCAAAAGTCAGAAAACTATAGATTTATATTACTAATGAATACTGACAAACTTCAGAAGGAAATAAAGTAAAATATAAGGTCAATAAAATTCAGCAACACCTGTATTTATAATCCACTGCCACATAACTAGTTACTTCAAAATTGAGTGGCTTAAAACAGTGATTATTATCTTTCATGGTTTCTCTAGGTCAGGTATTCAAGGGTGGCTTGGCTGGGCAGTTCTGACTTGGACCTCTCATGAGAGTCTGTGGAGTTGTCAGTTAACTCTGCAGTCATCTATAGGTCTGAGTGGGCGGAAGGAATCATTCCCAGGGTGGCTCACTCATCTGGCTGGCAGGTTGGCTATCTCAGTTTCTTTCTACTTGGTCCTTTCTTGTGGTCTGCGCTACCTCTCAACATGGTGGCAAGTTTCTTGAGAGAGACTGGCAAGCAAAAGTTGCATCCTTTCAACGACTAAGCATGGGAAGTCACATAGCATCACTTCTGCTGTTGTGGTTTCTCCATTGAGTTCTCCATTGTTCAGTGTTCTCCAATTGTTCTCCAATGTTGTTTTCCATTGGCTGAGACAAACACTCACCCCAGCCAGATTTGAGAGGAGGGGTCATAGATCCCACCTTTTGGTCAGAAGCATGAAAGTCACATTGTAGAAAGAGCATGAAGGATAGGATAAATTATAGGTATGGCCATCTTTGGAAAATGTAATCTGCTACAGTATGAAAGTATATTATAGCATGATGAAATGGTGGCTCATTCCAAAAAAGCAAAGGAAGGTTCATAAGAGGAAATCTATTAGTTATAAGCCATAATCATAATGTCAAATAAGAAAAGCCATATAATTATTTTAATCAATGCCCAAAAGGTATCTCTTAAAGTTAAACATTGGTCCTTCATTTAAAGCTACAAACAAAGCAAGTTACCAAAACAAAGATATGCAAAAACAGTTCAAATCCAAAGGTAAAACAATAAAGCCATTCCCATTAAAATTGGAAACAAGGATACTACAAATTCACTATTTTACAGCCATTAATATGAAAGCATTTGCTAGTGCAAGCAGATTATCTGTAGAGGGTGTGCTTGTTTTTTCTGGGAAGTCCAAGAAAATCAACTGAAAATTATGAGCAATTATCAGGGAGTTCAGCATCCCAGAAATTCCACTACAAGGCTTGTATCCTAAAGAAACTTACATATGAATACCAGAGGATATGTGTAAGAGCATTTAGAGTATGACTGCTATAGTAGCAAAAACACTGGAAATAATCCAGAAGGCACAATTTATGTTGGATAAATAAGCTGTTTTTCATACTGTGAAATAGTACACAGCAGTGAAAATAAACTACAGCTACATGAATCAACATGGTTGCACTGTAAAAATCTAACGTTATGCTAAAGTAGCCATTCACAAAATATATACTGATTCCATTTAATGTTAAAGATAGGCAAAACTAAACAATTTTGTTTAGCGATACAGACATAGGTAGTTAAAACTACACACACACACAAAAGCTAGGGAATGCCAAACACAACATTTAAGGTATCAGTTGCCTCTCTAGGAGAAGAAGAGTGAAGCTGTGGGCTTATCAGGGGGATTTTAAAAGTATTTGCTGGTCTATATGGTGGGTAGCCATGCTATCACTGTATTTTAAATTGCACATACATGTTTCCATATATTATTTGTATTTTTTTCTCACACAAAAATAAATGCCTGATAGGTTTAAGAGTTAAATTTTAAAAATACTTGAAACCATAAGAAATAGTTGAGGAAAATAAAAGTAATTATGTATTAGACTTGGGATGAAGAACTTTCAAAGCATAAAATTATACATATAAATAAAAAGAAATAAGATTCACTTTATGCAAACTTAAATTATATTTAAAAAGTCCTTAAAGGTAAAAGACAAATGATAACTTAGAGTAACACTTATAGCATACAACAAATGGTTGCTGTATTTTACATACCAAGTATACCTTTTATCATATGGAAAAAAAAATAAATAGGAAAAAAGGTAATGTATGTCCGGTCATTTTATCAAAGAAGGAATGCAAATGACCAAGAAGTATATGTTTAAAATGATCAATCTTAATAAAGACTGAAAAGATGCAATTCAAGGCTAAAATTTAAAAATAATATTCAATGCTGGTAAAGGTTCAGCAACACAAGACCTTTCATTATATGGTTGTACCAGTTAGTTTATGCAATATTTATAAAATAGAACTTAAGTTTTTCAAAAGCCTAAAACATGTTTGTATTCTTTGACTCTATTATCTTATGTCCTAGAACATATCTTGAGGAAATAGAAATACACTTAATAAATTATAAGAATATTTATTAGAAGTTGCTTATAATAGCAAAATATTGGGAAATACTTAAGTTTTTCCCAATAAAAGAAAATTTAAATAAAGCATGGTATACACTTGGAATGAAAGATTATATAGCCATTAAAACTCCTGCTACCAAAACATACTTGGAAAAATGTCCACTTCATATGTTAAATGAAAAAATGAAACATATAACAGCCATTCACATATTCAACAGCTATTCATTGAGTGCTTACTATATGCCAGGCATTGTTCTATATACTGGGAACATTCTCTGCCCTCATGGAGCCTATCTATCATGATTCGAAATTTGGTATATATACTAATCTTTCCATGTGCCTGTGTGCTAAGTTGCTTCAGTTGTGTCTATTTGTGACCCTATGGACTGAGCCCACAAAACTCCTCTGTCCATGAGATTCTCCTGGCAATAATACTGGAAAAGTTTGCCATTTACCCCTCCAGGGGATCACCCTGACCCAGGGATCAAAACTGCGGTTCCTGCAGCTCCTGCATTTCAGGTGGATTCTTTACCACTGAGCCACCAGGGAAGCCCCTCATATTCTGCCGGAGACTAAATGATGGTCTTCCTGCTGGAATGATATCTTCCAATTCATAATAATAATTCAAATTTGAGTACCTGCTTCTGTCTTTTACTTAAAATTGCCACTCATTCCAGCACTGTTTAACATATGGTAACTTTAGAAATTCTTGTTAACCTCATGTGATTTATTTGCCCAAGGTTAAGGAAATACATTCTGACATTTATCTCAGGGTATCAAAGACATTATGAATTACATAGTAGACTTGAATGACTGGCTGGCTGAATGAGTAAATGTCAAGAAAAGACCCTGGACGGGAGGCAGGGGCTTGCTGCATAGGAGGTTTGAAAGCTTCCCAGGCAAATGAGGAACATGTTCTATTCAGTCTGGTCCATCTATCCCTGTTGCCACTTCTACTACTCCTGCTATCCATGAAGAAGTCAGGGGCATTTTTTAAATAAGAGAAGATAATCCTACTCACCCAGGATCAGACTGTGAGGGAAAGAGTGACCATTCTTTCCTCCTTTGTGCTCCTTTTTCAGGGAAGGGTGGAATGTTGAGAAGGCTGAGCTGAGAGAGAAGAGAGGAGGAATGAAAGACTGGCATGACTTGAAATTTCCAAACTCACTACAATCCCCATGCACTAAGATTTGAGTGTGACCCCCAAAACTCCCAGAAAGATGTCAGAACGAGCCCAAGAACATTTCTGTGCCTTTTCAAAGACCAGAAAGGAGACTTACATGAATTTGCACTCAGGACCTCATTTCTGAACATCTAGAAAAAGTACAGTTCTAGCCTGGGCATGGAAACATAGAACTTGATCTCAAAGTTTAGTCTCTCCAGGAATACAAATGCTTTCCATGTAATTTAACCTCTCTGAGCATCAAAATTTTCCTACTTTATTATTAACAAGAAAAATAAAAACAATTGGAATAACAGCAACACACTTAAAAAGCTTCTTTCTAAAAGCATTTTTTAAATTTTGTTCAGTCAGTAAAGTAGAAAGGTTAATTCCATCACCCTCTCCCACCCCACTTCTTACAACATAAATACTGGATTTATTATTAGATCAGAGTACAGAATCTTAGCAGAAGATCCCAGATCTAGGGTTTCTACGACGTGATCATAATCCCACCAACCACTTGTAGAACTCTGAAAAAGACCAAACTTCTAGACCTCCTAGGATCTCCCTTTCCTCACCTGTAAAATGGGGGCATTAGTATTTGCCACTCTGGTCCTCCCTTGCTGATCACAGGTCCCTGGAGAAAATGATAAACAGTTAAGAGCCCTCTTTCACTAGAAAGAAAACTGATTCATGGTGTTCGAGGAGCAGGACAGGTTTGCACTGCCCCCTACACACCAAGGGCCGCCAGAGTTTGTACATCTGAAGCTCCGGGTTCAGACGTACAAACTGTTCTCGCAGAGCAGGATCCACAGGGCCTCTGCTCCTGCCGCGGAGACACAGGCGGCCTCTGTTCCGCATCCAGACCTCCGTCCCAGCACCTCCCAGCCCCGAGCACCCCGGCCCGAGGATCCAAGTTACCTTTGCCTCCTCTCTCCCGTCCCCTTCAGTTTTAACGTGGGGAGGGCGGTTGGGAAGGACCCACCTACACTGGAGTCCGAGATTTCTAAGCCTGAGCGGCTTCTCGACACCTGGCCCTCTCTTCTGCAACAGCTCTTCTCGTCCTTGTCTGCTTCTGGTTTGATGCTCCCGAGAGTCCGCGTCCGCGTCCAGAGTCCTCTGGAGAGGAACAGGGACCAACTCAAACACTCCGTCCAAACAACGTCTGCCACCCTGCTTGACCAAAACCAAAGCCTCAGGCCTCGGACGGGACACTCAGAGCGTTCCCATGGAGACGGGAGGGGGCGGGGCAGGAAAGGAGCGCGCCGGAGGACGTGGCTCCTGATTGGCCAGAAAGATCGGGGGGGCGGCCTGGTCTTAAACCACCAGTGTTCTAGGGCGGGAGAACCGTGCACTACTGAATGCACTTTGAACCGAGGATGCGCTTGAGCCATCTAAGATATTACTAACGTTAATGGACAATTCTAGGTTTTTTTAGGACCCTTGAGAAGGGGGCAGGGCTGGGGATTCTGGGAAATAGTCACCCTGGAGGGCGAGGGGGTGGTAGCGCCTGCTGTCCGCGCATTCAGCGAAATGGGCACCCCACCAGCTCTGGCTGTAGCATCCTCCCCAAATTCGAGTCACAGAACCGCGAAGAGGGCTTTTCAATTTTCGGTTTATGGTTGCCGGGACCCACTTCTTTCCTGCTAACTCGTTGGTCGGATGGGCTTTTCTCCCTCTTCCCTTCCTGCTAAGTCTTAGGCTTCTCTGGATTCATCGTGTTCTCTCATCTGGATTCAGTCATTTTAGTCCTTCAGTCGTGTCAAGATTCTTTCCGACCCCACGGACTCCAGCACGCCAGGCTTCCCTGTCCATCACCAACTCCTGGAACCTGCTCAGACTCATGTCCTTCGAGTCGGTGATGCCATCCATCCAACCATTTCATCCCCTGTCCTCCCTTTTCCCTCCTGCCTTCAATCTTTCTCAGCATCACGGTCTTGTCCAGTGAGTCAGTTTTTTGCATCAGGTGGCCAAAGTGTTGTAATTTCAGCTTCAGCATAGTCCCCAGTGAATATTCAGGACTGATTTCCTTTAGGATTGACTGGTTTGATCTCCTTGCATCCAAGGGACTCTCAAGAGTCTTCTCCAACAATGTGGCGATTCCTTAAAAAACTGGAAATAGAACTGCCATATGACCCAGCAATCCCACTGCTGGGCATATACACTGAGGAAACCAGAATTGAAAGAGACAGGTGTACCCCAATGTTCATTGCAGCACTGTTTACAATAGCTAAGACATGGAGGCAACCTAGATGTCTATCGGCAGATGAATGGACAAGAAAGTTGTGGTACATATACACAGTGGAATATTACTCAGCTATTAAAAAGAATGCAGTTGAATCAGTTCTAATGAGGTGGATGAAACTGGAGCCTATCATACAGAGTGAAGTAAGTCGGAAAGAAAAACACCAATACAGTATATTAATGCATATATATGGAATTTAGAAAGATGGTAATGATGACCCTATATGCAAGACAGCAAAAGAGACATAGATACAAAGAACAGACTGTTGAACTCTGTGGAAGAAGGCGAGGGTGGGATGATTTGAGAGAATAGCACTGAAACACGTTTATTACCATATGTGAAATAGATCACAAATCTATGATCGATGCATGAGTCAGGATGCTCAGGGCCAGTGTACTGGGATGACGCTGAGGAATGGGATAGGGAGGGAGGTTGGGGGGGGGGGGTTCAGGATGGGAGACACATGTACGCCTGTGGCCGATTCGTGTCAGTGTATGGCTAAGGCCACTATAATATTGTAAAGTAACTAGCTTCCAATTAAAATAAATTAATAACTTTAAAAAAAAGAGTCTTCTCCAACACCACAGGTCAAAAGTATCAATTCCTTGGTGCTCAGCTTTCATTACAGTCCAACTCTCACATCCATACATGACTACTGGAAAAACCATAGCTTTGACCAGACGGCCTTTTGTTGGAAAAGAAATGTCTCGCTTTTTAATATGCTGTCTAGGTTGGTCATAACTTTTCTTCCAAGGAGCAAGTGTCTTTTAATTTCATGGCTTTCAGTCACCATCTGCAGTGATTTTGGAGCCCCCAAAAATAAAGTCTCTTGCTGATTCCACTGTTTCCCCATTTATTTGCCATGAAGTGATGGAACCAGATGCCATGATCTTAGTTTTTATTGAATGTTGAGTTTTAAGCCAGCTTTTCCACTCTCCTCTTTCACTTTCATCAAAAGGCTCTTTAGTTCTTCTTCACTTCCTGCCATAAGGGTGGTGTCATCTGTGTATCTGAGGTTATTGATATTTCTCCTGGCAATCTTGATTCCAGCTTGTGCTTCTTCCAGCACAGCGTTTCTCATGATGTACTCTGCATATAGGTTAAATAGGCAGGGTGACAATATACAGGCTTGACGTACTCCTTTTCAGATTTGGAACCAGTCTGTTGTTCCATGTCCAGTTCTAACTGTTGCTACTTGACCTGCATACAGATTTCTCGGGAGGCTGGTCAGGTGGTCTGGTATTCCCATTTCTTAACAAATTTTCCGCAGTTTGTTGTGATCCACACAGTCAAAGGCTTTGGCATAGTCAATAAAGCAGAAGTAGATGTTTTTCTGGAACTCTCTTGCTTTTTCGAGGATCCAGCAGATGTTGGCAATTTGATCTCTGGTTCCTCTGCCTTTTCTAAATCCAGCTTGACCATCTGGAAGTTCACAGTTCACATACTGTTGAAGCCTGGCTTGGAGAATTTTGAGCATTACTTTGCTAGTGTGTGAGATGAGTGCAATTGTGGATTCTTTGGTTTGAGCATTCTTTGGCATTGCCTTTCTTTGTGATTGGAATGAAAACTGACCTTTTCCAGTCCTGTGGCCACTGCTGAGTTTTCCAAATTAGTGTGGGTAAGAATCCCTTTAGAAGAAATGGAGTAGCCATCATAGTCAAAAAAAGAGTCTGAAATGCAGTACTTGGATGCAGTCTCAAAAATGGCAGAATGATATCTGTTCATTTCCAAGGGCAAACCATTCAATATCACAGTAATCCAAGTCTATGCCCCAGCCAGTAATGCTGAAGAAGCTGAAGTTGAACAGTTCTATAAATACCTACAAGAACTTCTAGAACTAACACCCAAAAAAGATGTCCTTTTCATTATAGGTGACTGGAATGCAAAAGTAGGAAGTCAAGAAATACCTGGAATGACAGGAAAATTTGGCCTTGGAGTACAGAATGAAGCAGGGCAGAGGCTAAGAGTTTTGCCAATAGAATGCACTGGTCATAGCAAACACCCTCTTCCAACAACACAAGAGAAGACTCTACACGTGGACATCACCAGATGGTCAATACCGAAATCCAATTGATTATACTCTTTGCAGTCAAAGATGGAGAAGCTCTATACAGTCAGCAAAAACAAAACTGGGAGCTAACTGTGGCTCTGATCATGAACTCCTTATTGCCAAATTCAGACTTAAATTGAAGAAAGTAGGGAAAACCACTAGACCATTCAGGTATGACCTAAATCAAATCCCTTACGATTATACAGTGGAAGTGACAAATAGATTCAAGGGATTAGATCTGTTAGTCTGTTAGTCCATAGTCTGAAGAACTATGGATGGAGGTTCGTGATATTGTACAGGAGGCTGTGATCAAAACATGCCCAAGAAAAAGAACTGCAGAAAGGCAATATGTTTGTCTGAGAAGGTCTTACGAATAGCTGAGAAAAGAAGAGAAGTGAAAGGCAAAGGAGAAAACGAAAGATGTACCCATTTGAATGCATAGTTCCAGAGAATAGCAAGGAGAAATATGAAAGCCTTCCTCATTGATCAATGCAAAAAAATAGAGGAAAACAGTAGAATGGGAAAGACTAGAGATCTCATCAAGAAAATTAGAGATACCAAGGGAACATTTCATGCAAAGATGGGCACAGTAAAGGACAGAAATGGTATGGACCTAACAGAAGCAGATCTTAAGAAGAGGTGGCAAGAATACACAGAAGAACTATACAAAAAGGTCTTTCACGACCCAGATAATCGGGATGGTGTGATCACTCACCTACAGCCAGACATAAAGCTTGTGCATTTATGTAAAATCAAATATGACCAGATTAAGTAAAAATGCAGATGTCTAATTCATTTTTACTAACGTACAGTTCTGGGACCCTCAGTTTCTAAAACTTTGTTTCTTTAACAGTTTCCTTTTTAAATTTTTCATGAAATAAATATTATACTTCATGATTTTATGAGCATGTTAGAAATGGTTTCAGAACAAAAATTTCTAACATACATAGCTTCTCTTAAGATGTATGGACTTGTGAATATAATATTTAGCACATTACTTGGATAACTTCTATATAGCCAATACATATAGTAAGCTGGAGTCAAACCAAGAGAGTGTACTATGTTTTCTCTCACCCTCACACTATTGGTTATCCTTTTGAATTAATTTTTATATGAATCTTTACAATCTAGGACTCTAATTTCTGAATGTGATTGAGGTTGTTGGATCCATCTTGCTAACCAGCATGCCCAAACCCTTAGTATCAATTGCCTAGAGTGTATATTTACATAATGACAATGAATGCTGGCTCCTACTTTGCCAATAAGGCTTAAAAGTCTCCATGCAGATTCCAGCTGGAGAAATACTACCTTAAATGAGGTTATGGGCAATTCTGCTGCTGCTGCTAAGTCACATCAGTCGTGTCCGACTCTGTGCAACCCCATAGACAGCAGCCCACCAGGTTCTGCCATCCCTGGGATTCTCCAGGCAAGAACACTGGAGTGAGTTGCCATTTCCTTCTCCAGTGCATGAAAGTGAAAAGTGAAAGTGAAGTCACTCAGTCGTGTCTGACTTTTTGCGACCCCATGGACTGCAGCCCACCAGGCTCCTCCGTCCATGGGATTTTTCAGGCAAGAGTACTGGAGTGGGCAATTCTAGAATCTCCCAAATCTTGCTGCTGTGTCGACCAGAAAAGGTCTTTAGAATGGTTAATCCTGAGAAAAAGGAAGCCATCCTAAAGGGACACACATTTGCCCTTTTGATATAAGGTCTCACATCCAAGAATTAGACGATTCTAATTCCTGAAGCTGCTAGATTTATTAGGGTGGAAGTCAACTTTGAAGGGCCAAGGCCATATTCATACAAGAGCAGTTCTAGTCATGTGGGATTTGGATGAAATTGCACTGTCTATATATCAGCATGGAGTCATGGTGACCATGATGTTTGATGTGACTCAAATGTTCCTCATATCTACCAGTCAGGCTCTTGCTGTAGGGCTCCCTGGCTGCTCCATCACCAGCATATCTTATCTGCATGGCCCATGCCCTTTCTGCAAATGTTACCTTAGCGGAGTGTCTTCCCTTTCCACCCTAAGAGAAACAGGACCCTCAACATCCCCCCACCCCCAGCACTAGCTCCCTTACCTCACTGTTTTTCTCCTTAGCAAAGATTACATATGATAATACTACAGTCCTGATATATCTCTTCTTCTTCAATAGACTAAGCTCCATGGGAGGGGTGGGAGTCAGGGGGATGGCAGCAAAATTTGGATATTTTATTCCCTTCAAGAGAAGGCCAAGAAAACTATGAGTCAGGAAACAGATGCTCAAAAATTACAGGAATTATTGGATGGATGAATAAAGGGACGTGGTTTATTAGGAAACAGCCAGTCTAGAAAAGGTCAGATGAACTAGGGCCCAACTCCCAGACTCTCTCTTCCCCAGGTTATTGACTATCTGGAAAGAAAGGAGGCTGTGTGCTCCAAGATGTGATGCACACAGGGGATCCTGTAATGAACAATGTATCTTTTCCTAGCAGCAGTGTGTGGTGAAGCTGTTCGGAGACTCAGGCGGGGAGAGGGAGGAAGAGAGAAGCCCCTTGCTCAGCGAACTAATGCGAAGACTCTCTGGGCCGGCCTTGAGGGGCCAACCGCCCCGGGCGGTCCACGCTGCCCTTCGCGCGCTTTTGCAACACTCGCAGCTCCGGAGGGAGTTTTAGTGTAAGGATCTAAGAATGAGTTTCCCTTTCGCATCAGAGGCTACTCGTTCTCTTTTTCCTTTCTCTCTTTGGTTCGCGGTTTTCAGCGCTGGAATTGAATCTTCGCCTCCAATGTCCACCGTGCGACGCAAGGTTATAGAATGATCCTCCTCTTCTCTGCGTGTGTTTTGCCCGCTCTAAAATACAAAGTTACATCCCGTGAGAGTCTTGCCAGAACCCGCATTCTGTGTGGAAGACAAGGAAGGGCAGGCCGACCCCAGCCCGAGGCCCAGAAGGGGAGCTGCTAGGACCCCCAGGGTGGAGAACGCTGCCGGCTGGAGGGCGCGGGAGACTGACGACCCGGCGGGAGAGGCCACTTCCCAGGTTCCAGTCCGCCGCACCTGGGGAGGCGGGGAGCCCGGGACCGGGCGCGCACGTGGGTAAGGAGTCCAGTTCGGTCGAAGACCTAGTGTGGCCCGTAACTCGAATGCAACGCCCGCTTCTTAACGCTCCTGAAGTCAGGTGGTATGATTTTCCCCTCTTTCGTGAATCCTAATGGGTTCAGGCACTCCTCTCGCCTCTCTGCCCCAGCAGGTGTTTACCCTTCAATCCCAGATTCTTCCCTCCACCTGTGCTCCGCCTTTATTCCTCCACCCGTGCAGCCGCCCCCGACCCGTTCGCACCGCACTGAAGACAAAACTGTCAGCTCTGCAGTCTCTGGGCTCCTCGCTGAAGTTCTTTTCCCCCCTGTAAGTAGCAAAGTTCTAAAAAGAATAGCGCGTATTTGCTCACTCACTGCATCAGTCACCCGCTACCCGCATAGTACTGAGACTCTGTCACTCGCACTCCTCCCCCAGCGGAGACCTAAAATTGCTTTCTTCACAGAGGTTTTCCTTGAACTCCCACTCGCCAAATTCAAGTACAGGTATTCATTTCTTTGTCTTTTTTAGCATTTGACAAACTGATAGTTCCTCTCACCTTTTTATTTTTTTCACTTATTTAAGTAATGTAATCGTACTAAAGAAAGTTGTCACAAATTGTCCTAAGCCCAAAACACAACCGTGGTTGATACTTTGGTGTATTTGGTTTTTTTTTTTTTTAAATGCAGGGGTTTCAGTTCTTTGGTTGTAATCTTTATACTCCCACCATTTGCTTTTAACCATGCATGTGTTGCATATTGCTGTATGAAGAGATCATTTTAATAGCTGAAAAAGTGTTTCATTTTTTATGCATTCATTTCATTAATCATCTTTAAATTTTAATTAGTTGACAATTATTTATGTTGCACAGAATGCAACAGAAAATTGCACAGAAATTGCACAGAAAAATGCACAGAAAATTATTCTGTTATGCCCAAAACCTTCTTTTCTGTATTTTTAGTTCTTCTCATTGGTTAATTTCCCAGAGAAAGGTTACTGATTGAAAGGTCATGCATGTTTTTGAAGTTCTGCATAGTTGTTAAACATGCAGCTTTCCAAGAGTGTAGCAAATAACATTTACACCAACAATGTTCCATCCCGTTCTCATTGTCAATTCAGTGTTGTTTTTAAGTTTTATTTTTGCCATTTTACTAAGTATGGAGTGGTATCACCTGGTTTGTATTAGTTTGGTATCTGCTTAAGTTTGACAATTTTCTGAAATATTTATTTCCGTCTGTCTGAAGCAGTTATTTGCAATAATTTTATTTCAGTTCTTTTCTAATATATTTGTCTTCTTTCTGGTCATAAGAACTAAAATCACTATTTTAGAGGAGACTATAACTCATATAGAAGACAGTATTCAACATAAATGTGCATTTAGTGAGTGATAACTGAATGATTACCCATGTAAGCCATCACCAGATTAAGGAATAGAACATTACTATTACTATACTACACTATATTAACTTATTACCATTACTATAGAGTGACCAAGAGCCCAGAGGATCTTTCCTGATTACAAATTCCTCCCTCCCTGAAGAGATAACAATAAACCAGCTTTTACGGTAGCTACTTCCTTACCACTAGCCCATTTTTTAAATGTGGCTTTAACACTTATACATGTATCTGTAAACAGTATACCCGTTTAGTTTTTTTTACTTTTTTAGTTTTGATATTTTTTATAAATTGAATTATATGGTATATAATGTTTGGGGGTTTGACTTCTTTCATGGGTTGTGTTTGTGTGATTCATCCTAATGGCATGTAGCTACAGGTCATATATTTTCATTGCTGTCTAGGATTTTGTTGTATGAATTTATTGCAGTTTATTTATTGGTTCTTCTTATATGTTTAAAAGAAGGTTAAAAGATACACTGGATCTTTTCCAGTGCTTAAGAATTGGCAAACAATGCTAATGTGGCTATTTTTGAATGTCTCTTGGCATATACTTGCGCACAAACATTTCTGTTAGGTATATTCTGAGGACTGTAATTGCTAAGTCATAGGGTATACATAAATCCAACAAAAAATAACCATCTTGTTTTAGAATAGTTTTAGATTTATGGAAAGAGTTTTTGTGCACCTATCACCCAATTTCCCCTATTTTTAACATCCTGTATTACCATAGCATATTTGTAACAGCAAAGATATGAACTGAAACTATTAATTCACACTTAGTTCAGATTTCACTTTATTTTTCCTGGTACTCTTTCTGCTCTTGAATCCTTTCCAAGACACCATATTGCTTTTAGGCATCTTGTCTCCTTAGTCTTCTCTGGTCTGTAACAGTTTCTCAGTCTTTCCTTGTTTTTTTTTTTTTTATTTTTGTGGATTTTTTTTTGCGGGGGGGGGGGGGGGGATAGTACAAGTTACTTAAGGTTCTTTGTAAGAAGTTCAGAACACTACTTGATGAGGATAAATTCCACTTGTGAGAGCAAACACAGAGTCGGGGTAGCCCTGGAGCTGAGGAACAGCTTTGATTCTTTGCAGAATTTATGAGTCCACACCCTTTCTGATCAGCCTTGTGCTGCTCTGTAGTCTTATTTTTCTCTCTCTGTGGGTCAGAGATCTCACCTTCCTGTTGCCTAGGCTTACACAGCTTCTTCTTGAAGTAAGCATCAGTGAGATGTTCTGGGATTTTTCACTCCACTGATATCAATATTAGAGGAGGTGGTAATGACAAATTTCTGCTGTGTTCTATGCGGAGGAACTTGATTGAGGGACAGAGGCCCAGTCACAGGTAACAAGCTACTTACTGCTCGGCTTCAGGAAAGTGACCCTCTTGCCTCTGTGGCGCCCCATGTGGTCTTATGGCCCCTGGAGTGATGCTAGTGCCCTGCTTTCTCACAGGCTTACTGAAGGGTTTTCTGCCATGACTCAGCAGCTTTCCAGGCACATCTTCAGCATGATAATACCTAAGCATTTGTGCAGTTTGACCACTCAGTTACCATCATTTTTGTCACCACCAACTGGTTTTGTGACAGTAGCAAGAACCTGCATCTTCTTTTTCTTTTCAACCTTGGGTTTAGCCACTGAATGCTTCCTCTTGTACAAGGCCTTTCTGTAACACGTAGCCGATTGGGAATATCTACCAATTCCTCTGATCTGGACAGGGTTTCAGCTGCAGTGGGTTTTCCCCCTTCTTAACCTTCTTCACTTTTTAAATTTTCTCACCAGCATCAGCCTTCTTGGCTTTAGGTTTTTTACCCTTAATATCTGGCTTCTCAGCCTTTTCACCCACCATCTTGTGAGATATTTTTAATCTTGATAGTTTTGAGAAGAACTGACCAGGTATTTTGTAGCATTTCCTTTAAATTTGTCTAATGTTTTCCTCATGGTTAGACTGGGATTGCGGATTTAGGAGAAGCATATCACAGTGGTTATAAGCCTTTCTCATCAATCACATCAGTGGTACATACTGTCAGTGATGACGTATGGTTGATGATATTAACCTTAAACACCAGTGTTGGTCAGGTTTCTTCACCGTTCACACTCCTAGGTGGTAGTGAGCTGGGGGTGGGATCTACCTCCTGGAGAAGGAAACTGCTACATGAAGTATTTGGAATTCTTCTGTAAGAGTTGTCTCTCCCCACCCCACCCCCTTTAATTTATTTGGACTCATAGACATTTATTTTATCCTTTAGGTTATAATCCAATACAATGTTATTTACTTTTGCCACTGGGAGCTCTTTTAGGTTGGTTCTTGTGTATTTCTGATGTACCTAATCCTTTTCCTTTCCTTACTTTTTGACATAACAAGAAGCTCTAGACTCAGCTCATATACTCCCAGCCCCAGCTCTAGAATCAGCAGTTTCTCCAAGGAACCCTCATTAGTAGTTAATGCCAACAGTTCTAAAGTGGTTTTACTAATTTAAACTTCAGCCCTTTATTTGTCAAATTTCCTATAAACATTAGCTGTTTTCAGTTTACTTTTTGCATTTGAATTCTTATGGACAAGAAATTTTATTTTCAACATATTTGACAGTATATCTCCTGATAGTTATCCTGATTCTTGATCATTTCCCTTAAGTTGCCCAAGCTGGTAAGTTCCTGCTCTCCTGAGGTGTAATGAATATGCTCTGCTTTATCCCAGTCTGCTTTGAAGTGTTAACAATGTACTGATTTATGTATCTGAGATTTATTATGTGAGGATAATAATTTTTGTCTGAAGGATTTACAAGCTGTCCTAATAATCGTCACTGAATGAATATTTCCCTTGCCAGTTATATTTCTGGTCTTATATGCTGCCTTTTCCTGAGCTGTCTACTCTGTTTCTTTGATTTATTATGATAATGACAGGGAGAAGGGCTGATGAGTTCTATATACAGCAGTGGAGGTTGAGGCTTTGAAATTGGTTTCAAGTGGGGAAATATGCTCCCCTGGGGACATCTGGCAATGTCCGAAGACATATTGTCACAGCTGTGGGAGACTGAGGTTCTAATGGCTTGTGGTGGGCAGAGTCCAGGAAGGCCACTAAACATCATACAGTGCACTTACAGTGTCCCCCAAATAAAAATCATCTGGCAAAAGATGTTAATGGTGGTGAGGTTGAGAAACTGTTATAGGAGTTTCCAGTGGCCCTATATAGGAAGTCAGGCAGAAACACGTGAAAAGAGTAGGAATATCCTGTTTCTTAGATAGAATGCAACTTTTCCAAGACCTTGTCATCTCTACCCTCTTTGGAAAAGAATCCCTCCTTCCTTATGTTCTGCCATTATATATTTAGAGGTCTTACTTTTCCCCTAGCCCAGTGTTGAGCAAAAGTCAGGTATCAGAGCATAGTCACGCAGATTTCATTAAACCAGAATTCCCAGTGCCTGAAAAATAAAGTAAAATTAAAGGCAAGTGGTTCACAGTAGAAAGAAAATGAGCTTTGTAGCTTGATAAGTTCCTTATCAACTCTGTAACCTGGGCAAACTTATTAAGTTCTGAGTCCATGTATCTGTAAAATGTAGATAAAACCAAGCTTTGGGGACTAGAGAACATTTTCATAAAGAAACTATCTCAGTAGGTTCTCAAGAAATATGATACTTATTAATACATGCTGAGAGAATAACTTATTTTGAGCAAATATTCTTTAATTATCATAGGTGGTAAAAATTTCCGGCAATAAATTTGCAAATTGAAATAGATGCTCTTAGGCCATGGGATCCCATTTTAGTTCAGAACATTGTGGAATTTATGAATACCTTCCTAGAAAAGGAGTCACACCAGATAACATCTGCTTTCCTCTTCCCAAAAATATAAGCAAAGGAATACCACAAAACAAAACAGGAAAAAAAATCCCTTAAATAACAACATAAAATCTTTGGAAAGGAGGCCAAGGCATATTGTACTCAATCAGAGTTGTAGATATCATTTTGTAGAAACCCAAGGGATTCAGAAGTTAACAAATCTTGGCTCAAAGGAACAACTAGAAAGACAGGAGGAAGATGAAGGAAGCATGAGGTATTATAAGAGCCAAAGAGAAAGAACATCAAGAATTAAGACACTGTTAAAGTTGTAATATTATATATATATGGGACGCTATAAATTAGGGGCATGCATTATCTTCTAATCCTTGCAGAGGTAGGTTATTCCTATCTATTCCTACAGGTTGTTATTCCTACTTAAAAATATAGAAATTGAATCCTCCAAATGCTTACCTATTGGGTTTTACACAGTGGTCATTGGTATGAGTTTTTCCAGTGAAACTGGGGTAGCAAAAGTTAGATTGCAAGGGGGTATAATAGGTAAAGTATAGAAGACTGAGGATGTTTGAAGATGAAGGAGATATGGAGTAAAGGAAATATTTCTAAAAGACTAAGGTGAACTTGGGCATGTTTAAATGCTGGTGAGAAGGACCTAGAGGACAGGGAGAAGTTGAGACTTGAGAAGGGAAGAGAGATTTTTGATGGACTAAGTCCCTTAATTCCTGATGCTGATGAGATTCAGATCACAGGTGAAGGAATGAGCTATGGAAAAGGAGCTACCACTCACATCTTTTGTTACAGGAAAAGAAGGAACAGATAAGCCCCCGCACAGTGATAACTGTACATTTCTGGGCAGGAAGTTGAGGCTGTGGTATTCTATATCACATTTTTCTTCACCTACCATATTTTGTATATTCTGGAGAAATGTTAGTGTTCCTTTGAAGTTTCCTCAAATTGACTCCTTTTTGCTTCCTTTAAAAAATTATTGTAGAACCTGTTTTGATTGGATTCTATCTATAATGTAGAGTATTTCTACAGTGCCATTAAAGTAAACAAGAACAATCTTGAAACAGCTGATAACTCACCAATTATTATGTGAGAAAGTCCTAATTTATCTTTTAATTTTGAGATAATTCACCTTCTGTTTAAGAAGGAAAATTTCCCCCTGTACATTTTTTTCTTCCCCAGTTCATCTTTTCCAGTCCCACTGGCAGGAATAGCAGGTGGTATATGAAAGGCTGGAAAAGAAAGGAGGGCTTGAAGAAATATCTAAGGTGAGTTCTAGGTGTATCACTTACTAACTCTGTCCCTTTAGGCAAATCACTGAAGAGGTGATGGGGAACTTGAAGATAAGATTTAAATGATTAACTGGAGTTCCTGTGCTAAGTAAGAAATTGAATAAGGGCCTTAAGATGGCTGATAAATAAGGAAAACACAACGCTCAAAAGACTAAGATTTAATAGCATTTGAAGAACTGTCATGGGAGTGAGGGGATGAAACTGTTGAGTTAACTAGAAAGTATTAGTTTGAGTTTAAAAGATTCTACAGTGTTTGAGTAGTTGATGATAAAGTCTGAGTGAGAACATTGGAGTGAAGTGCTGGAGTGGAATGAAGTCATGAGACTCGAGGTCAGGGATGGCCGAGAATGCTCTTTTGGAAGGGCTTTGCCTTTGAACCCATTTATAATAATTTTGGTATTGAATAGATGTGAAAGGAGCTTGTGAGCTAGGGAATACAGATCATCAGGAACTGGTATGGATTTGTGACTAGAGTTGACATGACCAGACTAGGAAAAAGGTGACATATGCCAATTGCATGCTGTGCTTTACGAGTAATGGTGGAGGTACAATAATAACATTTTATAGTTGGAGATGTATGTTGGGTGTTGGTAGGGGAGAGAGTGAATGAAGAAATTTGCCAGTACTTAGTAGGAGCCTGTTCTGAGCCAGGTGATACATGAACTCTACCTCATTTAATCCAGACCATAGTCCTCTGAGATTGGTTCTGATGTCCTCGCTTTGCAGAAGAGTAATGAGAGATGGATTGCCTTCCTTGATTTCTTACAGCTCATAAGCATGGGGCTGGGAGCAACTCTGGGGAAGGTGGAAGAAACATAATTAGAGAAATGCTCTTATGATAGAAAATATATTAGTGGACAGGAGGTTAGTACTGAGCCTGAAACAGTGGGCTTCAATAAGTTTGTTGAATTAGTCTGTGTTTTTAGAGGTATTTCATTCTCTAATCTTACTTTTCCACAGGTCCCAGTTATCCCATGTTCTTTGGATTATCTTTCCCCACTGAAGCTTGAATATTAATCCATAGACAAGATGACACATTTGTCGTCGTCCTCCTTCTTTTCTGATTTTGGGCTGCTGTTGTATTTAGAGGAGCTAAACAGAGAGGAATTAATTAGATTCAAGTCACTTCTAAAGAATGAGACCCTGGAACCCGGGTCCTGCAGGATACCCTGGTCTGAAGTGAAAAAGGCCAAGCGGAAGGATTTGGCTGACTTGATGAACAAGTATTATCCAGGAGAGCAAGCCTGGGAGGTGGCTCTCAGTATCTTTGGCAAGATGAACCTGAAGGATCTGTGTGAGAGAGCAAAAGCAGAGATCAACTGTGAGTGATGTTGGAGACATACCTGGGGTGGGGAGACGGTGGTGCTTCCTGAAGCCCATTGATTCTGTGAAAGGGACTTGGGAATGAAGTCCAGACCATTCTCTGGTACACAAGTTCCATGGTGCTCAGGTATATATGGGAGTTTGTTGGATCATTTGAGGAGCACTAAAAGGCTAAAGAGTTTTGAGTACTATTGTTCAGTATGGCTCCTTAGGATATGCTAATACTAAGTCGCTTCAGTCATGTCCAGCTCTGTCAATCCCACGGACTGTAGCCTGCCAGGCTCCTCTGTCCATGGGGTTCTCCAGGCAAGAATTCTGGAGTGGGTCGCCATGCCCTTCTCCAGAGTATGGCTCCTTAATTGGCACTAATTTGTCCATCTGGTACCGATTAGAATGATTAAAAGAACAGAGTGATTAGAAAGAATTGCCCCATCTAGTGTTCCTTTGCCTAAACTACAAATAAAGTAATTCAGTTCAGTTCAGTTCAGTCGCTCAGTCCTGTCTGACTCTTTGCGACCCCAGGAATCGCAGCACGCCAGGCCTCCATCACTAACTCCCAGAATTTACTCAAACTCATGTCCATCGAGTTGGTGATGCCATACAGCCATTTCATCCTCTGTTGTCCTCTTCTCCTCCTGCCCCCAATCCCTCCTAGCATCAGGGTCTTTTCCAATGAGTCAACTCTTCACATGAGGTGGCCGAAGTATTGGAGTTTCAGCTTCAGCGTCAGTCCTTCCAATGAATACCCAGGACTGATCTCCTTTAGGATGAACTGGTTGGATCTCCTTGCAGTCCAAGGGACTCTCAAGAGTCTTCTCCAACACCACAGTTCAAAAGCATCAATTCTTTGGTGCTTAGTTTTCTTTATAGTCCAACTCTCACATCCATACATGACCACTAGGTTAGTCTAAATTTTAAGATGGAAAAGGCAGTGGCACCCCACTCCAGTACTGTTGCCTGGAAAATCCCATGGACGGAGGAACTTGGTAGGCTGCAGTCCATGGGGTCGCTAAGAGTCAGGCATGACTGAGCGACTTCACTTTCACTTTTCACTTTCATGCATTGGAGAAGGAAATGGCAACCCACTCCAGTGTTCTTGCCTGGAGAATCCCAGGGATGGAGGAGCCTGGTGGGCTGCCGTCTGTGGTCGCATAGAGTCAGACATGACTGAAGCGAATACTCAAATATGACCTTAAATCTTTGCTGAAATACGAGGAATGGGCAAAAAAAAATATTAAGGGACATAAAAACTATTTTTTGTCATTCCCAGGTGTGAAATACTGTAGACATCTAAAATTCCTTACCCACATTTAAGGCTTTACAGCTCCAAAATGTATGTCCATTATTTCTTTTGAGCCTCACCACATCCCTGTGAGGTCAGTACAGACAAGGAAACGGGCTTAGACTAGACCACTTGTCTCAGAGTGACAGGGTGGGAGGCATGGCAAGAAGTGTCCTGCCTCAGTGTTCGCACCGCATCACTTTTCCGTCAGCTAAGCTGGTGGAGTCTGGGGTCGGTTGGCTCTAGTATTTTAAATCCAGATGATCACAGAATTGGACCACTGAGGAAAATGCTGGCCCCTGTGTGGCCATCAGCAAATTCTTTTTTTTTTTTTTTTTTTGTAAATCTCATGTTCCTTTTGGAACCTGTTGCAGGGACAGCCCAGACCGTGAGACCAGAGGACACCACGGCCAGAGAGGTACAGGGTGATCAGGAAGCAGTGCTGGGTAAGTAGGTGGACTCTTTGTCAGATTTGGGAGGTTTGAGCTTTTGAAGCATAATGGGGGAAGATTATCTCTCAGGGGACTTTTGTTCAACTCTTGCTAATTTCTTAGGATATACTCCCTACTCAGTGATTATCATTCAGAAAGAATTGACAAAACTAGCTCTCTGGACAAAATCAGACACAGGACCATGTTAAATCAGAGTCTTTAGAAATGACCTTGTCACAATTGATAGTCTGATGAACAAAGGTATCTTGATATCTTGTTTTATGCACTGAACAGTTCATAAGAGTTGGCAGGGACAATTTGGCTTGTTGCATCTCTTCTGTTCAAAATGATGCTGTAATTGAGTTCCAGGATGGTGACCAACTAATCTACATAAAATATAATTTCAATGACCAGGTTTTCTTCGTCCGAATTCAATGCCATTTCCAGCCTGCTTGCTTTGTTTTGAATTCTATATAAGCTGAATCCCAGTTTCTATAAATCGAAGTATAATACAGAGAAACTGGGACCATGTGAGGAGCTTTGTTCTTAACTCAGCTATGCTGCTTTTTAATGGGCTACATTATTTCATTCAAAAATAACTGAGAGCCTACTTTGTTCCAAGAACTAATAAGTAAAAATCTCCTATTTTATTAAATGATTCTGAAGATAAGTTCCTGCTTGGGCTGTGATTTCTTATACAATATAAAGAAGTTTATTTTTTTGGTTTGATGAGCTGTAAATTTAGGAAACCAAGATTCTACCTCCATAGCAATTTGCTTTTTAAAATTTGGAAGATAGATAAAGTATTACAAAGAAAGTAGATTATCCTTGTAACCCTGATTTTTAAAAAGTGCAGCAGTGTCTGAGATGTTATACCATAAAAAAGAGTATCTGACTTCTAATACCATTCCTTCCCTTGAGGGAGAAATAAGGATAATTTAGTGGGATCTGAACTTTGTTAGATGTCTGTAGTGAAGGCCTTAGTAGAACAAAGAAAAGAATGATATACTTTAAAAAATTAAACTAATTCCAGCTTGAGATATGTGCTGTGAATGAAAAATATACTATGTTCTGAGAGAATGTATGGAGGAAGAAATCCCATTAGTATTCAGATTGAGATTGCATTGAATCTGTAGGTTGCCTTGGGTGACATGGTCATCTTCACTTTCTGGAAAGTTTTTATCCTAAATGGATATGAATTTTGTCAGAAGCTTTTTTGGCATCTATTTAAATGATTGTATGATTTTTATTATTTGTTAATGCAGTGTCTCACACTTATTGATTTGCAGATACTGATCTCTCCTTGGGGATAAATCCCACTTGATCATGGTGTATGATCCTTTTAATGTGTTGTTGAATTTGGATTGCTAGTGTTTTGTTGAGGGTTTTTACATCTAGGCTCAACGGTGATATTGGCCTGTAATTTTCTGTGGAATCTTTGTCTGATTTTGGTATCAAGGTAATGGTGACCTCATAGAATGAGTTTGGAAGTATTACTTCCTCTGAAATTTTTTGGAATTGTTTCAGAAGGGTGGATGTTAAGTCTTCTCTAAATGTTTGATGGAATTCACCTGTGAAGCCATGGTCCTGGACTTTTGTTATGATCCACAGTTTCAATTTCAGTACTTGTGATTGGTCTGTTCATGTTTTTTATTTATTCCTGGTTCAATCTTGGGAGATTGTTTCTTTCTAAGAATTTGTCCATTTCTTCCAGGTTGTCCATTTTATTGGTATGTAGTTTCTTGTGGTAGTCTCTTATTACCCTTTCTGTTTCTGTGGTGTCCCTTGTAATTTCTTCTTTTTCATTTCTAATTTGATTGATTTGAGCCCGCTCCCTTTTTTTCTTGGCGAGTCTGTCTAAATGTTTATCAATTTTGTGTATCTTTTCAAAGAGCCAGCTTTTAGTTTCACTGATCTTTGCTATAGTTTTCTTTATCTCTGTTTCATTTATTTCTGCTCTAATCTTTATGATTTATTTCCTTCTTCTATTTTTAGGTTTGTTTGTTTTTCTTTCTCTAGCTTTAGGTGTAAGGTTAGGTTGTTTATTTGTGATTTTTCTTGTTTCCTGAGGTAAGATTTTATTGCTGTCAACTTCCCTCTTAGAACTGCTTTTGCTGTAGCCCATAGGATTTGGATCATTGTGGTTTGATTTTCACTTATTTCTAGGTATTTTTCGATTTCCTCTTTAATTTCTTCAGTGATCCATTAGTTGTTTAGTAGCACATTGTCTAGCCCCCTTGTGTTTGTGTCTGTTTCTATGTATTAGGTAGGTCTGTCCTACGAGGCCCAGCAGTACACCTCCCCCTGGTCGGCAGAGCCATATGCTCTGGGGGTGACCCATGTGTGGGTCCCCTGGGCCCTTCTGTTGTGGCAGGGCTGGCTACTGTGGACACACTGGTAGGCATGGCTGGCCCCTGGTCCAGTTGGCTGCTAGGCCCTGCCTAGTGCAGAGGATACTGGCTGCTGGTAGAACTGATCTCAGAGGAGCTGGCTGCATGGCCTGGGGAGTCCCTGTCTGGGTGCTGTCCCACTGGTGAGTGGGGCTGGGTTGTGGCTGGCTTCAGACCCAGGTTTGCCAGAGCTGATGTTAACCTGCCATTGGGTGGGGTTGGGGCATGTTTTGACTGGTTGCACAGTCTGGGATGACCTGGTGGTGGGTAGGGCCAGATCACAAGTGCCTGGCTTTGGGAGTACAGGGGTGCCAGGACTGGCTGGTCTGTTGTTGGGTGGAGCCAGATCCAGAGGTGACCAGCTGTGGAGCTCTGGGGGGTTCCAGGGCTAGTGCTGACCCACTGATGGGCGGATCCAGGTTTGGCTGTGACCTGGGGGTCCTACAGCTGGTAGATGAGGCCAGATTCCAGGGCCACTTCTGGTCCACTGGTGGTTGGGCTGGATTCCGGGGAAGCTAACTGAGGAACCTAAGATATCTTGGAGCTGGTGTCTCCCTGCTGGTAGGTAGGGCCCCAGGGACTAGTGCTGACTAGCTGGTAGACATGGCTGGGTCCTGGTGCTAGTGAACTAGAGGAAGGATTCCAAAATGGCTCTTGACAGCACCCGTGTTTTCCTGGTAGAATCAACTCCCAAAGTGGCTGCTGTCAGTGTTGTGAGGATAATTCCCAGGTGCCTTCTGCCTCTCTAGGAGGCTCTCCAAGATCAGCTACTTACTCAAGTTCCTTTCATATTACTGCTTCTACTCTGGGTCTCAACATATGAGATTTTGTGTGTGCCCTTTAAGAGCAGAGTCTGTGTTTCTCACAGCCTTCCTGGCTCTCCTGAAAGTAAACCCTGCTGTCTTCAAAGCCAAATGTTCCATGGGCTCATCTTCCTAGGGCAGGACCCCAGGGCTGAGAAGCTCAGTGTGGGCCTCAACCCTCTTGCTCCTTGAGAAACATGTTTGCAACTGTTCATGCCCATTAATGTTTTATCTGTATAAAGAAGATTACTTTGATCTATAGATTCAGGTCTGTCTTCAGATCCTCTCTGGCTGTTATTGTTAATTGTTGCCTATGTTCTCTTTTTATGTGGAGAATGGCTCTGTTCTCCATACATACCATTTTTTTTTTTCCTCTATAGAAGTACAAAGAAGAAAAAATGCTTCTGGAATGAACCTAATTTTTATTTTCCATCATAAATTTCTGCATTGTCAATTCTTTTTCTTTCACAATTTATAATGTGAGTTTTAAACCCACGGAATATTTTTGTTTTATTTACATTCCTTTCTCATCTAAACCAGCTGTGCTTTGATTTCAGCCTGTATCACTCCTACTCTATGTCCAATATTCTTAACATTGCAAATCATAGAATTAATTTTGATCATGTGTATCTTTTTTTTTTTCAATCTCTCTTCTAACTGACTTAGGTGATGGAGCAGAATACAGAATTCAGATAAGGGAAAAATTTCGCATCATGTTAGATAAGAACCATTTGCTTGGGAAATCTGAAAATTTCTGTCATGAAATTGCTCAGGAAGGCCGAGAATTGTTGGAACGTTTGTTTGATGATGTCGGAACTGAAGAGCAGCCACAGACAGTGGTCCTTCAAGGGGCTGCTGGAATAGGCAAAACAACTTTGGTGAGAATGATGATGTTAGATTGGGCACAGGGCAACCTCTACCAGCAGAAATTTACCTATGTATTTTATCTCAATGCAAGAGAAATTAACCAGTTGAGAGAGAGAAGCTTTGTTCAGTTGCTGTCAAAGGACTGGCCCAGCACAGAAGGTCCCATTGAAAGGATTATGTCCCAGCCAGGTAGTCTTCTTTTTATTATTGATAGTTTTGATGAACTGAACTTTGCCTTTGAGGAACCTGAGTTTGTGCTGTGTGCAGACTGGACCCAAGTGCACCCTGTGTCCTTCCTCATGAGTAGTTTGCTGAGAAAAGTGATGCTCCCTGAGTCTTCCTTGTTGGTGACGACAAAACTCACAGCTTGGAAGAAACTAAAGCCTTTGTTGAAGAATCAGCATTCTATACAGTTACTAGGTATGTCTGAGGATGCAAGACAGGAATATATTTACCAGTTTTTTGAAGACCAGAGTTGGGCCTTGCAAGTATTCAGTTCCCTAAGGAACAATGTGATGCTTTTTAACATGTGCAAAGTCCCCGCAGTGTGCTGGGTCGTTTGTAATTGTCTGGAGCAGCAAATGGAAAAGGGTGGTGATATCACGCTGACTTGCAAGACAACCACTTCTCTGTTTGCCTGCTATATCTCTAACTTGTTGACACAAGTAGATAGAAGCTTTCCTGGTTTACCCAGCCAAACCCAACTGAGGAGCCTGTGCCACTTGGCTGCCCAAGGAATATGGACTATGACATATGTATTTTACAAGGAAAATCTCAGAAGACATGGGCTAGTGAAATCTGATGTTTCAATTTTCCTAGACACAAATATTCTTCAAAAGGACACAGAGTATGAAAACTGCTATGTGTTCACCCACCTACACATTCAGGAGTTTTTTGCAGCAATGTTCTATGTGTTGCCAAGCAGTTGGAACACCAGAGACGATTCCCTTCAGTCTTTTGACAATTTGGAGCTGGTGCTTGAAAGCAGCAGTTATAAAGATCCCCACTTGCTACAGATGAAATGCTTTTTGTTTGGCCTTTTGAATGAAGATCGAATGAAACAACTGGAGGAAACTTTTAACTGTACAATGTCACTGGAGGTGAAATGGACAATACTTCAGTGGATGGAAATGCTGGGAAACAGTGAACAGCTTCCATCACACCTGGTTTTTCTGGAGTTGTTTTTCCACTTGTATGAGACTCAAGATGATGTATTTGTAAGCCAGGCAATGAGATATTTCCAAAAGGTTGTCATTAATATTTATGAGGAAATCCATTTGCCTTTATCTTCATTCTGCCTAAAGCACTGCCAGTGTTTACGGACCATGAAGCTGATGGTAACTGAGGTATTTGAGAAGAAGATGTTAAACTCAAGCTTCCCACCTGAAACTTGGTAAGTGGGTTAGGTCAGTTCCCTGAAAGTGCCCTGCAAGGGAGTGAAGGAGGTAGACGTTGTCAGAGGGAGGGGAGGAGTTGTTTAACTGAGGTCCCAGAGCCAGGATAACCTTTCAGCATTGTCCCACCTTGAGACAAGGAGGCCAGGCACTGAAACCCCCTGTTGACCAGTCACAGCTACTGGTGAGGAATGGGCAAAAATGCGCCTGCTGTTGCTGTCTTGGCCTGAGGGTGATCCCCAGAGAAGCACTCGGCTGAGAGCTCCCAGCAACTAGGGAATGAGTGTTTCAGTTCTCAGGGAGGCAGCACAGTGCTAACGTCCATCCACTGTAATATATTCTTTTTAAAAAAAATAGGGACCAGGAATTTCTTGCTGAACCCACAGTACATAGGTCATTTGTTTGGGCTGTTTCACTTTACTGACCCCACTCACCTTCTCTAGTACCTTGATGTAGTTTGGCCTTTGCATGAAAGATTTAGCCCTTTAACACCCTTAACACTATAAGAAATAGTAGGTGCTGAAGGAATGTTTTGAAAGACTAAATGCACCTTCAGCATTTTATGCATATTATTTTACCCTCTCTCCTTTCTCAAGTTACTTTTTCTAACTCTCTTCAACTATGGTAGCAGTTCCAGATTTAATTGATTGAGGGCTTACTATGTGGCACACAGCTATATAATCACAGAATATTTAACATGTTGTCCAGGTTAATGCTGGTCAAAACCATATCTCAAATTATTTTTAAGATTATAAAACTGAGATTCAGAGAAGTTCAGCCAGAAAGTTAGAGTACAGTTATAAGTTATTCAAGCGCAGATCAAATAATAGCTAACATTTGCTTAACACATACCCAATATGTCTCTAAGTCCCAGTCATTTAGTCTCCAAAAATCCTACGTAGATGCTATTATTTCTGTTTTACTTGTAAAAAACTAAGGTACCAGGAAGGAACATAACTTGATTGAGGTTACACATCTGATTATAGGTACTTGGTTTTCCAACTTTACCCAAGTTTTCTCATTGCCATTACATACAAATGTATTCCTCTTATAAGAACATGCATTTCATTTCTCCTGGAACTGTGGGAGTAGGAATTGTAGGCTGGGATGCCATGACCTTTCCTGTCCTTAGGGAGTTATGAGTAATCACCTGCAGTCAGTTTTCTTAATGCTGACTTCATAGTTTTACTTATAGAAGACATGATTGAACCCAGAACATCAGAATGTATTTTATGCCTAATAATAAGTATTAGGAGGGAATTTTAGAAACTGTGTTGCTAGTCTGTGGCTACTTTCCCCTCATCTGTGTTACAGTATTATCTGATTCTAGAGTTGCCATTGCTGTGAAAATAAGAGACCGATAATCCCGTGTTTTTTTAAGAGACATTACAGGTGACCTCAGCCTATTTTGTGACATAACTACATTGTAAAGCTCACAAGAGTGGGATCTCTGTCTTGTTCACCATTTTATACATAGTATGCAGTAAGCACTTGAATGTCTGAATGAATGGTTTACCACCTCAATCTCAATTTTAAGTTTTCTCAAATATAAGACCCCGAGTGATGTAGAGACCACCCCTCTGTGATGTCATTCATCCCAGTTTAAGCAAGGCCTGGGGGAACCAATATTTATTGAGTAGTGAAGCGGATCACTGTATTGCATTTCAAAATATACAGTTTTTACATAGGAATTATTTTGAATTGAAGGCATTTGAGTTCCCAGAATTCCTTATTTGCCTAAAAGCAGAGCCTTCCAAAAGATCTCAGCATTTTAAATTAGCTGTCATAAATCCCCTCCCCAGAGTAACTCTAATCTTGTATTTATGAAAACAGCAATTGGCACCACACTCAGACATTATCATCACCATCATATCTTCAGTCTCTCCTCCGAGGGGCCTGTTTACCTTTCCAAAAAGTCATTTGTTTTCCTATAAGTGCCCTTTCTCCCTCTGCCTTTCCTCTAGTAATTGAGGTATATAGACTCCAAATTCCAACCACTCCTTTGAGTTACTCATAACTGAGTAGCAAAGGATGCTTGCTTTCACTCAGTACCATCTTCTGAGAGTTGCCTGAGCTGAAACAGATTTGTTGGTCTTTTCTTTTTCTAATCATTTAGGCAAAGGGCTGGCAGTCACATTTTTCATTGGTGGCAAGACCTCTGTTCTGTGCTTCATACAAATGAACACTTGAGAGAAGTGATCTTGTGTCACAGCAACCTTGATGAACTAGCAATGAGGATTTTTAATCAAGAACTAAGGCACCCAAACTGTAAACTACAAAAACTACTGTAAGTCTGATGTGAGAAAATGTAATGGAGTTATTCTACTTTCTTTCTTTATCCCACCTCCCACTTCTACTTATTAGAGGGAACTAGTAGTAAACAGAAATTAAAATCTACTGCATAAAATACTCTAAGAACACCAACTATGGAAACATCTGGAGTTGTGGGAACATAAGTCACTTTTTCTGGGGAAAACTGCACAGAGCAACAGAGCGTAGAAGTGGTTGACCTGGCTTTTTGAGGCTTGATTAGGAATTTTCTAGATAAAGAGGAATATAGAACTAAGGCATTCTAGGCAGGTCAACAAAGCATTTTCAAAGACAAGTTCCAGAACATACTATTTTTTCCCCATTCAGTATAACACACAGATGTTAAGTGTTTAGTTCATTAGGTTTTGACAGTTGTATACGCCTTTGTAACAAATACCCAAAACAAGATAGAGTATAATTCCCTCACCTCGTAAAGTTTCCATGTAGTCTTTCCTCTACTTACTTCTCTCACTCTGTCCTGTCCTAAAGGCAACCACTTTCTGACCTCTATGACTGTACATTAGCTTTGTCTGATCTTGGAACTCATTTTAGATTGATTCATACAGTATGTGTTTCTTGTGTTCATCTTGTTTTGCTCAACAAAATGTTTTTTGAAATTCATGTTATTGCATGTTTCAATCATTCATTTCTTTTAATTACTGATTAGCATTCCCTTGTAATGATATACTACAAGTTGCTTACTCATTTTCTTGTTAATGGATCTCTGGATTGTTTCCAGTTTATGGCTGTTATGAATAAGGCTTCTATGAATATTTTGTATCAACGTTTTTTATGACTTGTTCTTATCTCTTGGGCTAATACCTAGGGATGGAATTGTTAGCTCATAGATATATATTTAACTTTTTAAAAAATTCCCAGCTAGTTCTTCAAAGTGATTTTACCATTTTATAATCTTGCCTGCATCATGTATGCATTCCAGCTGCTCCTCATCCTTGCTAACATTTGCTATTTGCTTTTCAAAATTTTTATATCTTCATTTGATTTTAGATACCTTACCACTTTTTTACATTTGCTTGTTCACATCTCTCTCTCTTGTCTGTTGGCTCCACCAGGAGCTGGAACTGATCCTATTTTTTTCTGTATTCAATGCCCATCAATGTGCCCAAGGCCTGATTGGTGCTCAGTAATATGTAGTGAATGCTGAACAAATAATTGAGACTTCTTGTTTCCATTAGCACTGGAGATAAGTTTTCTTTTTTCAGGAAACAGGCTTCCCTCTACATATTTCCCTTAGAATCTCAAGTGAGTAGATGAAGTCTGGTCTTGCATATATTTATAAATGTTGTTGACATTTGCCCATAGGTGATGATGAAGTAGTTAAGTCCTTTTCACTTAGCTGCCTTCATCTCCCCCATAGTGTCCCTTCACTGGATGCCACCAACACAAATCTCAACATCAGCTAATACTGGGGCTTCCCAGTTGGTGCCAGTGGTAAAGAACCTGCCTGCCAAACAGGAGATATAAGAGACATGGGTTTGATCCCTGGGTCGGGAAGATCCCCTGAAGAAGGGCATGACAACCCACTCCAGTATTCTTGCCTGGAGAATCCCATGGACAGAGGAGCCTGCTGGGCTTCAATCCCATGGACAGAGGAGCCTGCTGGGCTTCAGTCCAAGGGGTCGCAAAGAGTCAGACACAACTGAGGCAACGCAGCATGCAATGTCTTCTCTGGGATTAAATGGCTCCCTCTTTTAGAATGTGAGAGTCTCTTACAATGGACACCACCATGAAGACGGCTCTCAGTCTTTCTCACCTTAGTGTCATCTTACTTACTCAAATCCCTTTTCCCTGACAAGGGGATTGTACTTTCAACTTATGTTTAGTGAGTGCATTAGGCACCTTTACTATATGATGATCCCTAGCACTCTAAATGGATATAAAGCTTTATTTTATTGGTGTGCTTGGCTGGATGAGGGGTGAGGGCAAAGGGTGAGTTATCTGCAAAAGGGAAGGGAGATGCTATCACAGAGGTTTCTGAACGGTTAGTGAGAAGTGTGACCATACTGGGCATTTGGGGCCAGCAGTGGCACTAGAGGACCCAGTCTGAAGTCTCTGACAAAGTTAGGAGATGGAAATTTAAAAATTGGCTGATTTAACTTACTTCATATTTTGCTTTCAGCTGTCTCTCTTTCTACACCTAACAAAGCCCATGGGATGACAGGAAATATTTTGAAAAACTGTGTTTTGCTAATTATGCATATCAAATAGTTGATATTAACTGTGAACTCACATTGGCTTATTTAAAGGATTAATGTTGTGAGTTAATGTTGTAACTGCAATATTTGGAATAGCCCCAATAATATTTGATCATCGTTCCTGAGACTAAAGAGTTTAAAAAAAAAACAAACCCTTTTCTGCTTTCCTTAGGTTACACCTTCTTTTCCTTCAAGGTTAAAAAAAAATTGAGAGTATTGGTTGTCAGGATATCATGGACATCTGAGTCATAACCTGGTCTTTTTCCTAGGCAGCATGCTGAATCCTGAGTGTATGATCTTGACCTGGAATGTGAGAAACCTGGTGTCAGATAAGAGATGGCAGAAATAGTTAGACAGTACTTAAGAGCTGGGCTTGAAAAGAAAAGGATGTTGTAATCAGGGACAGAGATGATGATGTAATCTCTCCTGTGTATTTTTTCTTCTGAAGGTTGAGATTTACTTCTTTCCCTGATGTCTGTCAGGGTATCTCTAGTTCTTTGACTCACAATCAGAATCTGATACATCTTGACCTGAAGGGGAGTGATATAGGGGATAATGGAGCGAAGTCATTATGTGACGCCTTGAAACACCCAGACTGTAAACTACAGAATCTAAGGTAAGTCATGAGTTGTGTGTGTGTGTGTGTGTGTGTGTGTGTGTGTGTTTATAATTGAGACTTTTGTCTGTCCAAATAGACTCTTAACAGCTTGGACTTGCTATTCTTTGGGCTAACTTAAATTTACTTTCCTGATACGAAATAGCAGGGATTAACAGATTCAGGCTTCTTTCCTCCTCCTCCCACCTCCCCCACTGAAGAACTCCCTCATTGTATAGTTCTCTATGTCTCCATCTTCTAAGTCTGGGGGGTAAAAAATGGGAGCAGACCCAGAATTTGTAAGTTTTTCATATTTAAATGCAGGCATGCTCACTGTATCTTTGAACTCTCCCAGAAAAGAATGCACCAACAGTGGGGTAGGGTGTGCAATGCTGTGGTGGACTAAATTTTTTTAACTTAATTTTGGATAGTGAACCCCCCTTACCTTATAATTGCAACACAGTGACCAGGTCAGGAAGTTGAGGAAGAACACTGGACCAGCTGTCAAGGGACTTGCTAGCTTTCACACACTACTGACAGGCCTGATTGCCTTTCTTTACAAAAGTGAGAAGGTTAGCAGTCATACTTGGTCTCCACATTGTGTAACAGATTTCAGGAAAGATCTTATTTTCCAAGGAAAGGCACTTAAATCAACTTCTGACAAAGTAAAAATAACCAAAAAAAGAAAAACAAAAAGTCATTACAGTAAGTTTTACCTTAGAAGTTTTTGAAATCCCTAGGTTCAGTTTAGGGGAGCAAGACTGAACCTTGATACATGAGGGGCCAAGGTAAGGCTGTATTTGTGGGAAGCAAATTATAATCTCTATGTGGGAAAAAAACAAGTGAAGTCTGAAACAAGACCTTCTTTTTGACAATAGGCAAAAATATCATTGGGATTTTTTAAAGTCTCACCAGTTTTTACGGGATGAAATTCACAGAATATCTGGAAAGTTGTTGGTTAATTCTTGATCATGTGTAGAGTTCAGCTGTCAGCAGGTCAGCCTAGGGTATTGGTTTTACCAACTACAAGGACATTTTAAGTCATTTTGAGGGAATTTCTCCTCTATCCAAGCATAAAACGTATTAGCAGCAAAGAGTTGTTAAATGGAGGGAAAGATGTTTTCTTGTAGCGGGAGCCGTGGATCCAAGAAAAATGCCTTGGCACTTGACAGATCAGCAGCACTTGATAAGATTCCTTTCATCAGTTGAGATTTGAATAAGGCATTCCACTGATTAACCTTGATGTAGGCCAATTACTAGACTTTCAAATAGAAAACCATTTCTCCGAGTCAACTATTACAGGGCTTTTGCACCAGTGCATAGAATGTTTGGAGGCAGAAGTCATCAGAGCTTTGTAAATCGTCTAACACTATATTCTGTAGGACTGGGTGTTTTCCCAGTGTGGGTGGCCACTGGGGAGTAATCAGTCTCATAAACCTCCTAGGAGTTCCGAGGAACAACTCCAGTTCTGTGTTTGCTTTAGGCCTCCTGTTATGAGAGTTAGAAACAGCTTGAGTGGCCACGATTGTCTAGTTTAGGCATAGATCATGCCGAGCTTAACATTTTAGAATTGCATTTTGATGTTTTACTCTGCCTGCTGAATGTAGATGATGTAGGCAGTGAAAGTGTTGATAAATTAGTGGGTCTTTGCCAGTCTGTTTCACCAAATATGATCCCTAGGTGCTACAGGGACTTAGCAAATTTAGAAATAGAGTGTTTTAAAATGATTTAAATTGTATAGAGACTCATATCAGCCCTTGCACATGAACATATTGGAAAGGTACACACAATCACTAATCTTCATGTGAATATTTCACTCTGATATTTACCAAAGGTTTTCCCCCACAAGAGGAGAAAGATCTAGTCTCCCTGTCTTATTAACTTCTTCCACATTGTGATAACAGGGTAGCTCTTAAAATATGTTGAACACATGGGAGGGGGGATCTTGGACATGCATTTACTGCCTAACTGTGCCCAGAATCCTGTCTTAGTTTGCCTATACTCTGCTATTGTGGTTATAAGCAAGGTTAAGGGAGTGATTGTTGGTTCCACCAAACAGCCCCCTGAAGAATGCCAAAATAGTATAAATGCAAAACACCCCTTAGGTCCTCAAAGGTTTTGAGTTAGCGGACTAACATTCTAGAAAGGGAACATCTAAAATGGTTGCCTGAAGAAACTGACTAGTTGCCAAATATAAACAGAAGGTACTTGAGTCAAATATCCACAGTCTTGGCTCTATTATTAAGTAGAATAGAATATTTTATAATATTAATGGGTAGAATGCATATGGTCCAGTAGAAATGTTTGCTTTTCCAGGATTGAGAAACTTGCAGTTTATTACAATTGTTTACAGTCACTAAGTGCTCAAAGCATAATGAGTCATGATAAACATGCACAGACTTTGGCAAAGTGAGAGTATACACTTTAAAACTAGAAGCTCTGCCACCTGCATAGGTGATACAGCAGGCAGAGACTTCAAAACTGAACTACCAATCCTCTCTTCTCTCTTACAAAAATCTCTTTCATTCATCAGTTTTAATAAACCTTCATACATATCATACAGCTTCATAATCAACCCAAATAAGGTTTAAATGAAGTATCATTTAAACATTTAAGCCCTAACTTTTAAAATGCAAGTGATAGGGGATATAAGACAATTCATTGATTTGGGGGAATTTGATCTATAAGGGAACTGTAAGATTTTGTTACTATAATTTGAGTAATATGAACAAGAAATGGTAACAGATTATTATAAGAATGTAATTTATTTTCTGTCTTTGAAGTTTAATTTCTGTATATGTCTTTAGATAAGCACACATTACTAATTCTTAAAATGTTACACTACTCTGAGCCTCCAAAATCAATGAGTAGGTTTAGAAAATATATTTAATGTTAAGGATAGTATAATCACTGTTAGTAACTACAAATTTAGCAAAACAGTTTTATATTTCAAAGCTTGACCCAGATATCATGATGTTTATAATATTATCTGATTCAAAGATTTATAAAATTATAATTTATAAAGATGTCATTTATGTAACTCATTTAAATTATACACACATATTTGCATTTAAATTCTTTTAAATATTAGCATAATAATTTGATCTGTAAGAGAACTGTAAGATTTAAGTTCTTTAATTTAGATTTATTGTTAAAGAAATGGAAAACCTTATGTGATCTAAAAAACCATGTGTGCATTTTTATTTTTCACTTTAGTAAAATCAGGGAGAAGTCCCATAGACATTTTAAGTCTCAAACTTTGGACCAAACTAACTTATCCCATGATTTACCTTGCTTTAGAACAGGCCCATGAAGCCTATCCCACCAATGTAAAGGCCCTTTCTCTTGTGAGCATCATTTCCCTGGCACCTGTGGTACCTTCAGCCCCTGTGTGGGTAACAGACAACTTCTGTAACCATTCTGCTTTAGCAACAACTCCATTCTGCTGTACATCAATTTCCAGTTCATATCAGAAATCTCATCTCACATTCAGCAACAACAAGAAATTAACCTGCAAACTAAACAACACTCATTTTTAGAAAAGAAAAATACACTCAGACAGCTGTTCTGAGCTCCCCAAGAGTTCACGCTCTAGGACAGCAGGTCCTCCTCATTCTTACCGTAATCCCGTAGCACAGGAGAGCTTAACTCCACTGGGCCTCAACTCATGAATGAAGATGTAGCAGCTTCCATCAGATAAAACTCTACCCTGACCACCTGTTGAACTGAGATACTTATTCTAGGAGCGTAGATTCCTTCCTCTCAGTCCCATTGCCTAAGGACCACTTTATGGACCAGTGCCCCATGACAACTCAAAAGAGCCACAGACAGCAATCATTAAGAACAGCAAAAGAATAAAAATTATAATGTGCCTACTTTAAATGGGCTTTGGAAGTTTTCAGCCAAGGCCTCATTTTAGTGGCAACATTAAGAGACTGGTTCTTCAGCAAGACCTAAAAGTAAGTTAGTGCATCTTCCCTGTTTTTCTGGTTCATTATTTAGGGGTTAAGTATGGAGTCACAAACCTCAGCTCTCACCTTCCCTTTTGATTGAGTCACTGGTGATTGATATTACATATTGATGATAATAAGACAGGGCCTTCAAACTCTAGAAAAAATTATGTATTTTTATTATCATAATGTGAGATGAGAGTACTGATAAATTTTTTTTCTGATTTAACAAAATTCCTTTAATATTTGTAACATTTAGGAATTCTAAAATATCAATTTGAGTATTTAAAGAGAGATACATTATTATACAGGGCAATCAAAATTACAGACTTAAAAGCACTCAGTGGTTGTTCTCACAAGACATAGCAACGATGTGTAAGGTTCAGGTACCCTATGAGATTCCCTTATTATGATAAAACAATAAAACAGCAAAAATGTTCTTATAAAATATTTTCTGATTTATGATACCATCTGCTTTTCTTTGCAGATGCAAGAGAAAGAGGGATCATTTTCTTTTTATGAGGCTGATATTTCATTCATCAAGCATTAGGAGGTCCATAGCTGAAATTGTTAATTGGCACAAAGAAAAGAGTTTGAGAAACTCAAACTTATAATATGGAAAAGATAAGAGCAAAATAGGTTATGAACAAAGGGACTCTGGGGCATATACTGTTTATATCTCCAGTCAGAAGCATTTTTTAACATTTTAGTACCACTTCTATTTCTTGATTCATAAATGAGCTACATTTTGTTTCATGTCCAGCAAATTATAGTGCCTGTTTTTAATTGGTAATTATTAGTTATTACTCTTCAGGGTTCCCCCTCATATGTATGCTTGATCAAATTCAACAGGATTACAGCATTTAAAATACCCTATGTAAAGCAATACAGTTAGTAACCTCTGTCATATAATTTCCAGTATGTTAATTTAATCCAGGATTACAAGGGCTAGATATTTTACCTTTTTAACTCTTCTAAAACTTTCTATCAGGGCAACACACATGACTGCAGCAATTATTTAGACTTAATTTTACACATTTAATTTTTAATCAGTGTGTACTGCTAGTTTTTTGGTCTGTCTTTTTTAAATTCACCTTTCTCACTGTATACAATCTTAATTTTGATTCATTGCACCATTGGCTAGTACAATTTTGAACTAATGTTTTCATGCAGTGTGTGTGAATGATACTTTTGCCGACTTCCTTTATATCCTTGGATTGCCTTCGTAGATGAATGACAGCATATCTGGGTCTGAGGCCTCCACTCTATTCTGCACACTTTGACTTAGCTACATTACTTTCTGACATCTAGGTTTCTAAAGAGAAGTCTGAGAATTATCTGCCACTTCAGCTGCACCTTCCCAGACTTTCTCACTAGTGGTCTCAGAATTTTTTAAAATTAGTTTTACATTTTGTTACTTTCAACCCTGATGCTAGGAAAGATTGAAGGCAGGAGGCATAGGGGATGACAGTGGATGAGATGGTTGGATGGCATCACTGACTCAATGGACATGAGTTTGAGCAGGCTCCAGGATTTGGTGATGGACAGGCAAGCCTGGCATGCTTTAGTCCATAGGGTTCTCAAAGAGTCGGTCACAACAGAGCAACTGAGCAATTGAACTGAACTTTTGAACTGCTGGAAATGTTTGTTTTTTTCCTGTCAGAAATTATTTCTTTAAATTAGTTGTTTAAAATGACTTCAGGGCTCACTCTCTTGTATGTGCTGTCTCTGTGTCTCCTTTTTCAGAGCATCTGATAGTCAATGGTTGTAGCTTTCTTCCTATATAATTCTTACTTTTGTAAGAATTACTTTTGTCCTCATAATCTTTTACCCTCTTCCTTCTAGGGGAGTTTCTTAGACTTATTTATGTTGATTTTGCTCTATTGTGTCAAATACAGATTTCAGTTATCTGTTTTTTGTTTTTCCTTTGTTTTTGTTTTTTTGGGTTGATTGAACCCATGTGAAGCATTCTCACTTCTGATGTGCTATTCTTGTTTCACAGAATCTGCATTGTCCTATACATTTAAAATGTAAAAGAAGCCTTTCTAAACATTTTCTTCTGTTTCCTAGTTTTGTTTTTTATACATGTGCTTATTTTCTGTCCCTTAGTATAATGTATCTTTTTCTGTTAAGCTTTAATATTTTATCCACAGGTCCCATAATATTGGACTATCTTTTCTGTCTGGAAGAGCTCTATCCATACATAGTTTATAAGATTTCCCTCATTTCCCTAACTGCCTGGTTGGCTGCTGATATAATATCTTTTTGCATTAATCTACTCAGGATCCCATAATAAAGTACCCAAAATAGCACAGACTGGCGAGCTTAGAAAACACAAATCTATTTATTACAGTTCTGGAAGCTGGAAGGTCGAGATCAAATGCTGGCAGAGTTGGTTTCTGGTGAGGCCTCCCTCCCTTGCTTACAGATGGCTGCCTTCTTGTTTTGTCTTCGCATGGCCTTTCTGGACATGGACTCACTCCTGGTGTCTCTCCCTCCTCTTATGAGGACACCAGTTCTATTGAATTAGCGAGTCTACTCCTATGACCTCATTAACCTTAATTACCTCCTTAGAGGCCCCATCACCAAATACTGTCACACTGGACAGGGAACATACACATTTGGGGAGTGCAATTCAGTCCATAACAACTTTTCAGAACAAGCTGAGGTTTTTCAGCTTTACATCATGTTCTAGGTCATCCACTAAGGACTAACTCTTGACTGAGGAGGGAGCTTCTCCTGTTCCTAACTTTCTGTACCCTGATTTTGATGTAGAGACCCAATTCTCAAGGGACTCAAGTTGACAAGTCCTTGGTTAAAGGGAATAAGTGGAACAAGTCCAAGTTCCAGGAATGCTACTGCCTGACTCTGCTTACAAATAGCCGATATTACTCTCAGGCATGTTTAAAGCCCAAGTTGTATCTAAATATGAGTCTCTAAAAATAAGTGCTCTATATGCACTTCTTATTTTGTTATTATTTCCCTTCCTCTTTTAAGAAATACTTAATTTTATTTCTAATTTACTTCTTGTTTTAACTGTTAAGGACAGAGTTACTCAGAAAACACAGGTTGGCTGCCATGAATAATTGAAATCTTGACAGTAGTTTATGGTTGTTTCAGCTTTCGCCCCTGGTTTCCTGCCCATCTCAGTTCTGTTTCAAAGGTCAAAGCGTGCAAGGATACAGCCATCCTTCAGTTCACCTTCTTCATGTTGTTGTTAAAAGAAATTCCCCCCAGATTAAAACAAAAAAACATTATTATTTAAAAACACTTTTTTGAATGCTTTCATACATATTTTGTAGGGAATTGGGGAGGTAGGGATGGGAGAGACACGCTTCCTACCCTCCGGTTCCTAACTGTCTGTCAGAGCCCTGTGCTTTAGATAAATCACTCTCATTGTTTGTAGGGAAGCTGGGTTTTCAGAACAAGTCCCAAAGACCAGGAAACCACACCTGAGTGAGCTGGGATTATAATTCTTTTCTAAGGAGTGGTCATTTCTATTTTTCTGTATCGTTTTCCAGCTTGGAATCCTGCGACCTAACTACGGTTTGTTGTCTGAATATCTCTAAGGCTCTCGTGAGAAGCCAGAGCCTGTTATCTCTGAATCTGTCAACTAATAATCTATTGGATGATGGAGTGAAGCTGTTGTGCGAGGGCTTAATGCATCCAAACTGTAACCTGGAGAAACTGTCGTGAGTCTTTCTGTACTGTTTTCTACAGAGACATTTTGTTCAGTTTTTTTTTGTAACTTATAATTATGAACTGAGTCAGAAAATTGGGTCTTGACATTAATTGGCTCATTTGTCAATCTTGGATGACCTCCTCCTACCTCCTTCATCCTTTCACTTGACTTTTAGACATTTCTTTTGTTTATGATAGACATCTTATTTTCATTCTTTTTCAGCCTTCTTCTCTGTCCTCTTGTATTTTGTTTCACCATACCTTGTCCATGGCTGCAATGGAATTCATGATTTAAGTAGATTTGATGAGGTTGCTTCTATAGTAGAGATGCAAGGGTTGTTAGTACCAGCTAACTTCCCTCTGAAAGGGGAGAGCAGCGTGCACTTGGGGACTTGACTGATCCCTCTTCATCTGTGTTTCTGCTTCAGCTTAGAAAGCTGTGGCCTCACAGTAGCTGGTTGTGAGGATCTGTCTTTGGTTCTCATCAGCAACAAAAGGCTGACACATTTATGCTTGGCGGACAACATCTTGGGAGATGATGGAGTAAAGCTTATGAGTGAGGCCTTGGAACATCCACAGTGCATTCTACAGAGCCTAGTGTAAGTGTCTACTAGTTATTAAAATATATATATATATGTTTATTGTTATTTACTTGGCCATGCTGGGTCTTAGTTGTGACATTCAGGATCTTCGATCCTCATGCAGCATGTGAACTCTTAGTTGCAGCTTGTGGGATCTAGTTCCCTGACCAGGGATCAAACCCAGGCTCCCTGCGTTGGGAGTGCAGAGTCTTAGCCACTGGACCACTAGGGAAGCCCTAGTGTCTACTAGTTTTCATCATTCCCATGTAATATACATTTTGAAGTATATTTAAACTAGGAAAATATTATGGACATATGTCCCTTGCTTTTTCCCTGTTGTCTACAATGATGAAGATGATGAGGGTGATGATATTAATAATTGCCATTTATTGTGACCCTACTCTGTGCTGGGCCCTGTGCAAAATTTGTTTAACCTGTACAGAAGTACCCGTTGGTGTCAAATTGGTCACCTGAGTTCTAAGTGCCTCACTGAATAGGTGAGGATTGTGAGGCTTAGAAAGGTTATGCAACTTGCATAATGCTTACAAAAAAACGATGTATTTAGAATTAAAGGCCACCCATCCAACTCTACATTCTGGGCTCCAAACAGTTAGGTATGTATCACTACCATTAAACAAAGACAGTATTCCATGGTATGGCTGGGTTATGATGTGACTATACTGTTCATTGCTGTTAGGCAATGTGAGAAGTATGTGAGTTCATGTTGCTGCACAGGATGAGAAGACAACACTTCAAAACCATGATTTTGTTTGATTTTTGGTCAGCTCACAAGGCACCCACTTATCGAGCTTTTTCACCTTTGTGAGTTCATGTTGCTGCACAGGATGAGAAGACAACACTTCAAAACAATGATTTTGTTTGATTTTTGGTCAGCTCACAAGGCACCCACTTATCGAGCTTTTTCACCTTTCCAATTTGCTTCAAATGCTGAATGACCATAGAATGGCTGACATTGAGTTCTTGGGCAACTTCTCATGTAGTTGTAAGAGGCTCAGCTTTGATGATTGCCAGCCACTATGCTCCTCATCTTCAAAGCTCTTGTCGCCTTTGCACAAACTTCTTGAACCACCACTGCACTGTATATTCATTAGCAGTTCCTGGACCAAATGTGTTGTTGATGTTGTGAGTTGTCCCCATTGCTTTATGATCCATTTTGAACTTGAAAATTACTCGAATTAACTTTTTGTCTAACATCAATTCCATATTCTAAAATAAATATAAAATAACCAGCAATTAATAAGTCATTAGCAAAAAAACATAAAGTGAGAAATGCACATTAAAATGATGTGTAACATAATCACATTTATTTAAGAGCATATTCCAATATCAAATGGCAAATTTCAACAATGCAAAACCCGCAATTACTTTTGCACCAACCTATACAAGATTCTTTATCAATATTAATTAGTTGAAAATAACTTTAAAAATGATTTGTGTTGAACATCTTTTCAAATTTTTTGGTTTTGACTATTCTAGAAATTTCCTCTTCCTAGACTCAGCTTTCCCCTGATTTTTTGGTTACATTTATTATGGTTATTAATGTCACATATACATTATCACTATTATTTTTATATATTATAAATAACTTACCTGTTGTATTTCTAACTTTCTTTATGGTTATTTTTAGAATATAGAAGTTTAAAACTTTCGTGAAGTTGAATTATCTTCCCCTTCATGACTTAATAGAATTGTTTAATACTTTAAAAAATAAACCACTTCTGTCATCTTTTTCATACTCATTATGGCTTGTGAAAGTCAGCCTGCCAGGCTCCTCTGTCCATGGAATTCTTCAGGCCAAAATGCTGGAGTGGGTAGCCATTCTCTTCTCCGGGGAATCTTCCCAACCCAAGGATTGAACACAGGTCTCCAACATTGCATGTGGATTCTACCATTTGAGCCACCATGGCTTAAATTTTAGCATTTATTCCAAATTAATTTTTTCATAAGATTTAAATTTACTTTGCCTTACATATTAAGGGACATTAAATGTCCCCTACATAAAGTAATGGACATTAAATGTCCCTAAATCATTTATGGCATAATGTATCTTTTCCCTTCTGATTGGAAATGCCACATTTAATATGTACAGAAAGTCCGCATTTAATTATAATTCCTCCCATTCTACTCCGTTTGCCTGCTCCTCTGCTCCACAGAGCTACTTCTGCAATAGGATACTATATTTATGCACAATGTAGGGAAGTTAGCATGGTCTTTTTAGTAAGAAAAATTCTGAAGAACAAGAATCCAGTTTGAAGCCAAATTTGGCACAGACCTAAGGATCCCAAGTGAGACAACCAAAGAGGCAATGAGGAAGGAGGGTATCTGATCTGAGATAGATGGAGGGTTGGCAAGAAGATAGGGGATTAGAAACCTCTTCAAAGATGTACAAATCTAAGTAGTAGAGCAGTGATTCCATCTTTCCGCACATTGTCCTTCCCACAGGCTGAGGCGCTGCCATTTCACTTCACTCAGCAGTGAATCTCTCTCAACCTCTCTCCTGCACAACAAGAGCCTGACGCATCTGGATCTGGGGTCAAACTGCCTACAAGATGATGGAGTAAAGCTTCTGTGTGATGCCTTTCGGCATCCGAGTTGCAGTCTTCAGAACCTGGAGTAGGTGTTCTGTGAGCTTACTTTTGTGTAGCTTTAAGTACTGTGAGGGCAGGGGAGATGGAAAAAGAAAGTCTGAGAGCAGAATATCTGTCAGAGAAGAATGCACAGCTAATTCTCTCTCATTCTGCATGAGAAAAGCTGGAGGAGTCTGTTCATCAGATTTTTGTTAAACAATTACTACAGTAATTACAGTCAACTTCCCTCAGGTTAAAGAGGGTCAGAGACCTCAGGTTGAACTGCATGTAGCCATTTCATTTTTGCCTTGGTTGTGATTCAAGGAGTCTGTTGTATGTCTCCTACCTAAATCCAGGAAGCTGAATTGTGCTTTACTAGTTTTTCTTTCTTAAACTCGGGTTTATACTTAGGTCAACTTTGAAAGAAACTGGGAATGAAGTTTTTAAGAATATCCAAGAATCCCATCATTCTTAAGCAGCAACCATTTTTAATTCCATTATAGTCTGTCTTACTCTGGGAGTGGGTACACAAACATTTGTGTTGTATGTGTATGTATAATTGTGATTACATGACTTTGAGGTTTCCTTTTTACATGATAGTATTTCAGATAAATGTAGTATTTCATTTAAATACTTACATATAATTATCTATTTATTTTAATGGCTACATAATGCATAGTATTTCATTAGGTAAATATTGTGGCTCAAGTGAAGCAAGATAAGAGATGTCACTTAGAAATCTCACTTTCCCACTAGGGCCTCCCATGGTACTAGTAGCCTGGGTGAGTCATTAGGGTCTAAGCCCAACACCGTGTTCCTAGAACTATAAACTGAAGGTCGATGGTACACCTAGAAGTGTTTGGCCAGATTGGATTGACTTATGATACCCAAATTTTCAAATGAGTTTAATGGTTGTTTGTTATTTCTATAAACCCTGAGGTGATTGAACTCTTGGATTCAATAAGTACCTGTACTTCCTCTGAGAAAATGTATATGATATGGGTTACAATGTGATTTTCTGGTTTCTTTGATTATTATTCACCTGGAAGACAGAAATTTACTTCATGGAGTTTATCATTAAATCCAGTGCCTTCATTTCAGCTACAGAGATATAAGTTCTATGTGGCCTATGCACACAAGATGTTTGCTTAGCCTGCTTTTTCTCCTAAGCATTGCTGTAAACACATAGACAAATTTGTGCCTTCTGAGCCACTTTCAAAGCCTTTGCAGGCATTCTTATTCTCTCAAGCAATATTTACAACAGATATGAGCTAGATGCTCAGGGAACTAAAGGCTATCTCTAAGGTTATGCTCTTGTCCTAAGGTAACTTACAAAGTGCTGACAGCAGGGAAATAAATATAAAGCCAACTATAATAGATTCCATATGTTGTTATAAGGATGTGGCAAAAGTCCCAAGGAGCAAGTAATGGGACAGAGGAAACTTATTTAATTTAGGCTTGAAAGATAAAGAGGATTTTGTTATGTGCATATATTCTAGGCAGAGAGAAAAGATGGGGAATGCAGATAGATGTGATATATTTGGGGTAGGGTAAATAGATGTGTATGGTTGGAAAATAGGGTTGGGACAAAATATGGAAAGAGAAAGAAAGGCCAGATTGTGAATGCTCTTGAATGTCCTACAAAGGACTTGAAGGAAATACCTTTTTGTATGTAGCTCGCTTCTTTCTTCTTTGGAAACAGTACTTTTAGATTCCTGAACCGCATTTTAATTTCAAAAATATATTAGAAACTGAAGGCATAGAGATCTGTGGATTCCTCAGGAAAGTTATATCCGATCCTTTTTTTTGGCGGGGGGGGGGCAGAGGTAGAAATAAGTGTTTATACCCTTGACTTGGGAAACCTACTAGAAAACAACCTATTTGTGGGAGAAAGCAGTTTTACCTGTTGGTTTTTTCTTGCTTATTAAGCAATCCCATCTGTTTTTAGTGGTTTAACATTAGACCTTTCTGTGTGCATCCTAGGTTATAGATAGAAACGGCTTAGAAAAAAAGGCTCAACTACCTGGGCATCCCTTCCAGAAATAAACTAATAAAGCCTCACAACTGAAAATCTCACTTCTCTTTTTTATTTCTCACAGATTGATGGGCTGTGTCCTCACTAGTGCATGTTGCCTGGATCTGGCTTCTGCTATTGTGAACAACCCAAACTTGCAGAGCCTGGACCTCGGGAACAATGAGTTGCAGGATGATGGAGTGAAATTTCTGTTTGAGGCTTTGAGACATCCAAACTGCAATATTCAGAGGCTTGGGTGAGTTCTGTTTTCCTTAGGAAAATGGTACCTATTTGGTGGCTTGTATACCTAGAAGAAATTTAGTATATGCAGAGAGGATGAAAAATGAATGGGGCTAGAGGTAAATTCTTCTTAAAAACGAAAATCTGAATTTCATATATACAAATTGGTGTATTACATGTTATTAGTACAGAAGCCACACTTCACATTTCTTTCTGTCCCCCTTAGTGCTTTGGACATGGTATATATTAGGTAAATAGCGCTTAATTTAGGTCTTCTATGTTCTATCATCCTTCAGATAGTCCATGTGTCCTTGAATTAATTTTTCTTAGTAAATCAAAGGTTTTACTAATCATTTTCTACCTGGAAAAATGCTGTCTGTGGTCTCAAGGAGCTTGCAATCTAACAAAATCTCATCCTATGTTCTGAGTACTTTTTATGTTGAATAATGTTTAAATTTTTATTTTCTTTAAATCTTGAACAGATTGGTATTGACTAGTACATTTTTACTTATACAGCATAGATTATTAACCTCTGGGTCAAGAAATTAGCTCTACATGTGGAAAGCCTAGACACTATGATATATCTTCCTGGCTCTTCTAAGAAAGTGTTGCTTTTTCTATGTTTCCATTGACAATTTACAAATATATATATACACACACATATATATATACACACACACAAATACATATATATTTTATATATATATATTTCACAATAATTATGATAGTACTTTTGGGTCTGACTTTTATTCTGCCTGTTTTAGCCAGTTAATGTTTAATGCATCCTGCCAGGAGAGTGGGATTCTATCAGAGACAGAGGACTTGATTACTCAGAGGACAGTCACATAAGCATTGGGCATGTTTGTTGGCAGTTTCCCTTGTGTCCCAGATCTCACAGGGTCGATGTGTAGGACTCAGATGGATGCCTGCACAGGCAGTTGTTGCGTTCCAGGAGAGGAACGTTGAGTTTGGGGCACCCATCATTTCATAGCAAGCAGTGAGCAAGCCTGCCCTTTGTCCTGGAGGGAGACATTTCTTCATCCCTCAAGATTGCTCACTGCACACACATCCCAGGACACGATCAGGTAAAGTGTTGACAGGACCTTGCATTTTTGTCAGTAAAACATGTAGGAGGGTGACATAGCCATAGAAGAATGTCTCCCAACAATTTCCAACACGTTTTCTACACAACAGAAAAAGTTTTCTACAGAAGTCTTGGCTTCTGGTGAATTTTTGCACAGATATGCCACTCCACTGGCCACTCTGATTAGTCAGACCAACAAAGGCTGGGACCAAATTTGTTCAGTTTGTCTCTATGCCATTTAATTAAGGTCACTATCAACAGGACTCCAAGCACAGGATGAGGCCAATTTGCAGTATTGATTTAAAACATGCCCCAGGGCCCTGGGCTTTGCTACCTGAGTAAGAATAAAAGGAACAATGTGTCCAATTTTCTATTATAATTCAAGAAAGGGATTTAGAATGACCTGCTGTTCCTGGTCTCATTGGCAATAAATAAAGGAGGCAAAAGATGGGCCAGAAGCAATGCTTTCGCCATTAAAGAGCCGTTCATCGGTCTATACTTCCTCACATGCAGACATATAACCTGAAGGGGCACAGGTGGCTCCAGGGTGGGGTTTGTTGTTATATTTGATTTGGGTCACCATTGCCTTGCTTTGGTTATATCAGGCCTGCAGTGCCACTGAGGAGTTACAACTGCTTTGTTTGACATATGTGGCATAACCCAGGCTGTTTCAGCATTAAAAGAATCAGTGAATTTGCATCGGACAGATTGAAACAAGTTCCTACCAGCTGCCCTGTGAAAGGGATCTTACATTTGGGGTCTGCCTTTGACGGCCGCAGGCATAACAGAATAGTTGAGGACCTGCCATGTCCATGTGAGGGTTTCTGTTTTCATAGCATGCAGACAGGCATGACAACTGGGCAGTGGGTCCGGGTGCCAGCTGCTGCTTGACTCAAGGAAACCACGCAATAATTTGTCAGGTGGCCGTGTTGGATCCAGGGTGACAAAGAGAGCCATGGTGGTTCTTCCCACTTCCTGAACCTCTCAGGTTCTCAGGTGTTCCTTCTCCGGGTATTAGTGTTGCCAGTCCTCCTCCCAGTCATGAAGTCGGTGTGTCCCATCCCAGTGTCTATAACTTCCCCTTTTCTCTATAATCATCCCCCACCAGCACCAGGCCTTCAGTCCAGAGGGATCAGGCAGGGGAGGAACAAAAGCAATTTTTCAGTACTTATAGAAACCCATTATATCCCACATCTTGGCTTGTTGGGGAGTTGTCCAGCATTGTACTCAACCAAACGATGGTTATTTTCATGAGCTATGGCCTTGTCAGTCCAAAAGAGAATCCAGGTATCTGATCTGAATTAAGTTTGAATCCCAAAGTCGTTTTTTGGCTGACCTGCCACCTGGAAGGTGTACCAGTCAGGGTCGCCTGGAGTTGCTTTTACGGAGGAAAAGCATCATGCCCAAGAATGACTAGAATACAATCCTGAAACTTCAAAATAGTTTTTTATAGACGCTTCCATCCCTTTCATCCTAATCATTACCCAGGAGGTAGCCAAAGAGAGATGAGCATTTCAGTGGATTGTCACATTTAGGGACTAAACTGCCCCTCTAAGGGATGTAGACCAGGAGTTAGTGAAGGATGTAGGATCAGTAATCTTTCTCATTTAATTTTGAGGGGCCAGTCCAGAGATATTTAATTTTTTTGCATATCTGAAAATATCTTAGTTTTCTGTGAACTTGAATGAGCACATTTGGTTGTCTTCATAATATTTTGGTTATCCTCTTAGAGTTCTGAAGAGTCCAGTGCCTGCTAGCATTGATTCTGGTTGTAGAAAAGTCTGAAACCAGTTGGTTCTTCCCTTTAATACCCTTACTGTTTAAAAAAAAAAAAAAATGGAGGAGGGGGGCTATATATGCAAATTTTTCCTTTGGCCTTTGTTGAGTTTTCTTTAATAATATTTTTCTGGGAAAATGGTATGCTATTTACCATTTAAGTATGAAGATTGTGCTTTTTTTTTTTTTTTTAGGCTTTCCTATCTTTAGTTTCTGTTTATCTATTTGACCTAATTTTTTGGGGGGATTACTAATTATGCTTATGTTGGATCTCTTTTGTTTTTCTGTAATTATGGATAATTCTTTATCTATATTCTTTAATCTTTTAAAACTCACTCTTCTTTTGCTGGATCTTTCTAACTCATGCTACATATTCCTAAGTGTATTTTTAGCAGTTGTGACTTTTAATGTGGCCTTCATTCTATAATTTTTTTCTTCTGTTACTTTTAAGCTCTGCCAAATCATGTTTTAAACACTTTATTTATAAAATAAAATATACAGAAAAGGAAATAAAACTAATTTTTTAAAAAAGGAAATATGTAACAATCATGGTCAGGTTCAGAAATTGAATTTTCCCAGTAAACTAAACTCCCTTCAGTTATCCCTCCCAAATCACAACAACTTCTCTCCTGTTCAAGAAGTAAACATTATCTTGACTTTTATAGCAGTAATTTGTGTTTTCCTCTATAGATTTATATAATATATGTAATCATAAACAATGTATTTGAATTTTGCTTGATTTTGAACTTTCTATACAGAGAATGATACTTTATGTATTCTTTTGTGTTATGATTTTTTTGTTTTTTGCTTAATGTTATGATTGTAAGAATCATCTAGTTGTTTCATGTGGTTGTTTTTACTCATTTTTATTGCTATGAAAGATTCCAATGAATGACCATACTACCAACTATTGCTAACCTGAAACAAACAGACTGCCAGATATTTCTCTGGCAAAAATGGATTTATTCAGGATCCGCAGAGAATTGTAATTTGGGGTCTGTAACCATGATGAGCCACGTGCAAGTCTCTACATGGCAAGGAAAGGAGAACGTGTTTATAGAGAGGAAAAGGAAGCTGGAGGGGCTACAGGAAACTAAAAGTCTGGCTTTTCACTGGCTGAGTCCTTGCCAGGAAAGAAGTCCTTGTTGGGCTGCGCTATCTTTGCAGGGTGTGAGAGCTCCCCCTTTTGGTCTCCCAACTCTATTTAATTGAGGTTTGTGTTTATTATAGGTTTCTTCTGTGCTGTGCTGGGCTTAGTCGCGCAATCTATTTTGTTGGTGGACTTTTGGATTGTTTTCTTTAATGATTAGCACTGCTACGAGTATTTTAAAACATGAATTGTAAGACAGGTGTTTACACATTTATCTCCAGTAAATAATGTCCGACTCTTTGTGACCCCATGGACTGTAGCCTGCCAGGGTCCTCTGTCCATGGGATTCTCCAGTCAAGAATACTGGAATGGGTTGCCATTTCCTTCTCCACAGGATCTTCCTGACCCAGGGATCGAACTTGGGTCTCCTGCATTGCCAGGGGAGTTCAAAGGCTACCCACTCCAGTATTCTGCCCTGGAGAATTCCATGGACTATACAGTCCATGGGGTCTTATAGAGTCGGACACGACTGAGCAACTTTCAATTTCACTTTCTTTACCACTAACACCACCTGGGAAGCCCATTTTAATACATGGATTGTAAGACAGGTGTGTACACATTTATCTACAGTAAATAATTAGGAGTGGAGTTATTATATTATCGGGAATATCTCCAAGGATTACACCCATTATGCTACCACTGGCAGTGTGTAGGAGTTCTTGTTACTCTATTCTTGTCAATTTTGCAGACTTAATTTTTAAAATTTTAGCCAGTCAAGTGTGGTTTTAGCATATGACTGTGTAGAACTGGAATTATTTCTTGCTTGAACTTGGCAGAAATTTCTGGTGAACTTCTGGAAAGTGATGTTAGCCATTTCATCTGAAATTTAAAACTTACTGGCAAGTGTCTTATTATCTGCTTAATTTCTTAGTCATATCTAGTGTTTAGATAGTCATGTTTCATTAATTATTGTATTTTTCTATTTTTGTTGAGTTTATTTCCCCATTATTTTTCTAAATTCTTGAGTTGGATGTTTATCTCATAAATATTTCCTTCTTTTCCAACAGACTTCATTAAGTCATTAAGTTCATCCTACAAATTTTGATATTATATGTGGTATTTTTGTTACTTTTGAGTTTAAAATATTTAACTTATGGTTTTTTTCTTCAACATATGGACTATTCTAAAGTGTACTACTTAATTTTCAAACATAAGAAGGGTTTCTTTTTTTTTTTTAAGAAAGGTTTCTTATTATCTTCTTACATTTAACCTCTGGCACTGTAGTCTGAGAATATACTGTACATGATTTGTGTTTAAAAAGTTGTTGACACTTGTTTCATGGCCCTTATATAGTCAGCTTTTAATATGTGTCCCATAGTGCACTTGGAAAGCTTATGAGAGTTGTGGGTTACAGTATTTTGTATCAGTTAAGATTGTTAGATCTGTTGTTTAAATCATCCGGTATTTTTAGTGATTTTTTTCCAGATAATTCTACTATTGTGAAAATATGTTAAAATCTCTGCTATAGTTACAGATCTGTGTATTTCACTTTGTAGCTCTGCTAGTTTTTATTTTCTATATTTGAGATTAGTGACCACAAATTTATAATGATTATTTCCTGATGAATTCTTGATAGTGTTTTATGTCTCATATAGTGTTTTTTTCCAATGCTGTCTCTGAAACATAATTATTCTTCTCAATCTTTTCCATAAGTCTGTTCCATATTATCTAGTCTCTTTATGTCTTGTTTATCCATCATATGAGTATTATTCTACTAACCCATACTTTCCTAAAAGCTCCCCTGTAACACAAGTTTTCTATATTGTTGTGGTCTTTCATAGCATTCATTCTGGCCATACTTTAGATACTTATAATGAGTCAGTTTTCATCTCTGATACTCATTAGAAACTGATTCCAAATGGATATTCATTTTCTTATGACTGAGTAGTATTCCATGTGTATATGTACCACCTCTTCTTCATTCATTCTGCTGATGGCATCTGGGTTACTTCCATGTCTTGGCTGTTGTAAAACAGTTGCGATGAAATAGGGGTGCACGTATATTTTCAAATCTGTTTTTGTCTGTTATGCCTGGGGGATTGCTGGATCATATGGATTCTATTTCAGTTTTTAGACCCCACTGCTTTTATAGTGGCTGTACCTAATTTACATTCCCACCAACAATGTAGGAGGGTTCTCTTTTCTCACTCTCTCCAGCATCTATCATTGTAGAGTTTTAAAGAGCCATCCTCTGTTGTGATGGTACCTCACTGTAGTTTTGATTTGCATTTCTCGTAACAATTAGATGTTGAGTCATCTTTTCAGTGTGCCTATTAGCCATCTGTATGTCTTTGGAGAAATGGCCCATTTTTTGATTGGGTCTTTTATTTTTTGGGGTTGTGAGGCTGTGCTTTTATATTTTTGGGATTAATCCTTTTTTGTTGCTTCATTGCTATTATTTTCTCCCAATTCTAGGCTGTTCCTTTAATTTCATTGCTATATATATTTCCTTTGCTGTGCAAGAGCTTGTAAGTTTGATTAAGTCCCATTTGTTTATTTTTTATTTCTGAATTCTGAGATGTTGATCAAAAAAACATGGTGATTTATGTCAAAGAAGTTTTGCCTATGATTCTCTCTAGGAGTTTTAGTGTCTTGTCTTATATTTAGATCTTAATCCATCTGAAGTTTATTTTGAGTATAGTGTTGAAAGTTGCATTCTAATTCATTGATTTTACATGAGTTGTCCAAATATCCCAGCATCACTTGCTGAAAGAGTTTTTTTTTTTTCTATTTTATTATTTGCCTCCTTTGTTGAAGATAATGTGACTCAAGGTGTGTGGACTTATTTCTGGGCTTTCTATTCCTGTTCCACTTGGATCTATATTCTTGTTTTTGCCCTATTGATTTGCCCCTAGTCCATAACTTGTTTTTCCCTATGATTGACCCAGTTTTTTGAATATGCATAGAATCTAATTCTTATAGAAGATTAATGTTTTTTTCGAGCTTCCCTGTGTTTTTCAGGTATACTTTTTGGCATTACGCATGGTGCCTTTATTTACTTACCCATCCAAATTTTAACATACCATATTATCAAAAAATATTTTAAAAATATCTTTTTGATAGGGTTATAGACATTGAATATAGTTATTTGTGCTATACGTAGGTCCTTGTTGTGACCATTATTAATATTTGCATCTCTGTCCAAATTCCAATACCCCACTACATCTTGGCACCACAATTTCTCTTCATCTGTTTTTGTGTTCATTTGAAAATTTAGTTTCATTATAAGTGTATTTATAGTTTGTTGACTTCATAGTATAGCAGGTCTCCTTTGCTGCTCTTTCTTTATGGCTGAATAATACCTGAAGTACCAATCTCTTTATTCTTTTTGTTGGTTGCACTGGTTGTATGACTTTGTTTCCTTAATTTTCTTTCTAGTTTTTCATTTTTAATTTGTTAAGGATTCATTGCTTCAGATTTCCTTGTGTGCTAATTTTATATTCCTGACCAATTGACCTGTAATTCATGATTAAGTCTAGTTAATAAAACTGTATGAATATTATTATGGGTTTTCCTATTTTATGGATCATTTTTAGCTCTGCAAAACACGCGATCCAGTTCACTTTTCATTGCTCTATATCTGGATAAGTTTCCTTTTACTTTCTTTTTCCCGCATGGAAATTGCTTTGACTTCTTACTGGCAGGACCTTCACTCTAGCAGAAACAAAGGTCAAAAAATAACCTGAACTGATACACCTAAGCGGAGCAAATAGAGTAAGTGAAGTCTGAGTCATGAAGAAACACATCTAGGGTTAGCAGAAGGAAAGAAATCTTAAAATTTAGGGCAGCACAATAATGCAAAGAAACTAAAGAGACCATAGCAAATATTAACAAAGCTAAAACTAGGTTTTTTGAAAAAATTAACAAAATTGACAATACATTAGCAAGACTCATTAAGAAACAAAGGGAGAAGAACCAAATTAACAAAATTAGAAATGAAATGGAGAGATCACAACAGACAACACTGAAATACAAAGGATCATAAGAGACAACTACCAGCAGCTCTATGCCAATAAAATGGACAACTTGGAAGAAATGGACAAGTTCTTAGAGAAGTATAACTTTCCAAAACTGAACCAGGAAGAAATAGAAGATCTTAACAAAACGATCACAAGCAAGGAAATTGAAACTGTAATCAGAAATCTTCCTGCTTTTATTCTTATAATGCTTTTATGTCTTATGTCTTATATGCTTTTACCATAAGGTTTGTTTTGTGTAATATTTATGTACCTGTGTCATAATTATTGGGACTGTTGCCCCACCACATTTAATGTGTGTTTCATGTAGACAGTAACTGAAAAACATTATATACCCAGCACCTATATAGGCATTCAAATGTTGAATAGCTAGATGAACAGAAGGTGAAAATTAAAATTAGTTGGTAAGGGGTGATCATCAGTTCCAGAAGGTTGAGTTTAACATACTTCATCAGTTCATGGTATTATATATTTTTTTCTTTTTCTTTTAAAAATTTTTTATTGAAGTATAGTTGATTTACAGTGTTGTGTTAATTTCTGCAGTACAGCAAAATGACTCAGTTATACACATATATGTATTTCTTTTTATATTCTTTTCCATTATAGTTTATCCCAGAATATTGAATATAGTTCCCTGTGCTATAGAGTGGGGGACCTTGTTTATCCATTCTATATGTAGTAATTTGTATCTACTAACCTCAAACTCCCACTGCATCCCCTACATATAGCCTCCCCCGTGGTAACCACAAGTCTATTCTCTATGTCTGTGAGTCTGTTTCATAGGCAGGTTCATTTGTGCCATATTTTAGATTCCACATATAAGTGATATCAGAAAGCATTTGTCATTCTCTTTGATTTACTTCACTTAGTATGATAATCTCTGGGTCTATCTATGTTGCTGCAAATGGCATTATTTCATTCTCTCTTATGACTGAGTAGCATTCCATTGTGTATATATACCACCTCTTCTTTAGCCATTCATCTGCTGATGGACATCTAGGTTACTTCCATGTCTTGACTATTGTAAAAATTGCTATTATGAATATAGGGATGCATGTATATTTTTCAAATTATAATTTTGTCTGTATATATGCCTGGAAGCAGGATTGCTGGATCATATGGTAATTCTATTTTTAGTTTTCTGAGGAGCCTCTCTACTCTTTTAAATAGTGGCTGTACCAATTTACATTCCCACCAACAATGTAGGAGGGTTCTCTTTTCTTCACTCTCTCCAGCATCTATTATTTGTAGAGTTTTAAATGATGGCCATTCTTCTGTTGTGAGGTGGTACCTCACTGTAGTTTTGATTTGCATTTCTCGTAACAATTAGCCATGTTGAGTATCTTTTCAGGTGCCTATTGGCCATCTGTATGTCTTTGGAGAAACACCCATTTTTTGATTGGGTTGTCTTATTGTTGTTGAGTTGTATGAGCTGTCTGTATATTTTGGGAATTAAGTCCTTGTTAGTCATAGCACTTGCAAATATTTTCTCCCATTCTGTAGCTTTTCCTTTTTAAATTTATATATATATATATCAATATTCCTTTGCTGTGCAGGAGCTTGTAAGTTTGATTAAGTCCCATTTGTTTATTTTTATTTCTGTTGACTGAAAAGGTTGATCTAAAAAAACATTGGTACAATTTATGTCAAAGAACGTTTTGCCTATGATCTCTTCTAGGAGTTTTATGGTGTCTTGTCTTATATTTACGTCTTCAAGCCATCTGAAGTTTATCTTTGAGTATAGTGTGAGGTTGCATTCTAATCTCATTGATTTACATGCAGCTGTCCAACTATCCCAGCATCACTTGCTGAATAGACCATTTTTTTTTTCTATTTTATATTTTTGCCTCCTTTGTTGAAGATTAATTGACTCAAGGTGTGTGGATTTATTTCTGGGTTCTCTATTCTTTTCCATAGATCCACTTTGTGGTATTTTTTTATCCTTGTTTTATGCAAGGGCCCTGGATGGTTGATTAGTTGGTTAACTTATCTTCATTAACTATGTCCATTAACTATGTCTCCTTTCCATTTATGGGCAATTTACCTAGTTTTTTTGAAATATGCCATAGAATTATATTACTTTATAGAAGATGTAATGTTGTTTTGGAGCTTCCCTGGTGTTTTTAGGTGTATACATTTTTTTTGCATAACTGGCATGGTGCCATTTATTTACCTTACCCATTTTCCATAATTTCTTTAACATACACATGACATTTCAAAAAATATTTTAAAAATTCTTTTTCATTATGGGTTATCACAGGATATTGAATATAGTTTTCTGTGCTATACAGTAGGTCCTTGTTGTGTATCCATTCTATATATAATAGTTTGCATCTGCTAGTCCCAAATTCCAAATCCAACCTTTCCCCACCTGTACACCTCCTTGGCAACCACAAGATTGTTCTCTATGTCTGGAGTCTGTTTTATAGATAAGTTCATTTGTATCATATTTTAGATTCCATTTATAAGTGATATTATATGGTGTTTGTCTGACTTCACTTAGTATGATAGTCTCTAGGTCCATCCATATTGCTGCAAATGGCATTATTTCATTTCTTTTATGGCTGAATAATATTCCATTGTATATATGTACCACATCTCCTTTATCCATTCCTTTATCCATGGACATTTGGTTTGTTTCCCTGTGTTGTATACTTTGACTTTTAACACTCAATATCATATTTCTAAAATCTACTTATGTTGCTGCGTTTTTAATTCTGTCTAAGGATTCAGTTGCTTCAGTTTTCCTTGGTGTGCTACCACATTTTATTTATTCCTGGACCATAATTATGAACCTGTAATTCATGATTAAGGAAGGGATATATTCAACCCATAAACATCTAGAAATAATGAATATTATATACCTTGACTTTACCCTATTTATGGTCATTTTTTAAGCTTCTGAAGTTACCACACTCCCAGATCACAGATCTCCTGTGTGCATGCTCTATATCATGAGATAAAGTTCATTTATCTTTAGTCTCTCTTTCCTGCAGGTTGGAACACTGTGGTTTGACTTCTCTCTGTTGTCAGGATCTCTCTTCTACTCTTAGCAGCAACCAAGGCCTGATAAAAATAAGCCTGACACTGAATACCTTAGAGCGTGAAGAAATTATGAAGTTAAGTGAAGTCTTGAGGTCTACTGAATGTAAACTACAGGTTCTAGGGTAAGTCTTCATTGGCTTCTCAGGAGAGAAGTTTCCTGGAATGAGGCATTTAGGGAGCCACTCATTAATGACAAGCCTCAGCATCAACCTGATTGTGAATCCCTGGGTATTTTCCAGGCCCTTATTTGTTTTTCTCACATAGAAGAGTGAATTTCAAGAGTTGCAACGTGAAAAAAAAAAGAGTTGCAATGTAGTGTAGTAGTTAAGAGCCAAGAACTCTAGCGCCAGACTATCTGAGTGAACTCTGGCCCTGCCACTTACGATATTTGAACTAGTACTAGTCCCCAAATTCTGTGTGTTTTGGTTTCCTTTGTCTGTAAAATTGATGAAATGACAATATTTACTCATAGGGTTACTGTGAGCATGGATCACCTGAGTCCATACAGGCAGTGTTTAGAACAGTGACTAGCACATAATAAACAGTGTATGTGTTGGCTGTTTTCATAATCATGAATAGAGCTATTTTCCTTGAATTGGAAAAGTCTCTTGACAGATCCTTTAAAAATCTTAATCTATTTTCCCTTTATCTTTTGTACTCTTATTTTCCTTCAACTCCTATCTCTCTCAGTGTATCTCTTTTTCCTTACCTGCTGCCCAGCCATGTTAATATTCTCTCTCTACTAACAGATTTTTTCTTCCCCTGAAATAAATTCTCCAGAGAAAGTAAAGGGCTAGGGGAAAATTGAGAGGTGTTTTTGTGGCAAGAAGAGGTGTTCCCTTGTCTTCTCAGGTTGTGCAAAGAGGCACTTGATGAGGAAACCCAGAAGCTGCTGGAAGCTGTGGGGAGTAGCAATCTACGCCTAGCTGTTAAGCAGGACTGTAATGATCATGAGGAAGAAGATGGTTCCTGGTGGCAGTGTTTCTGATTTGAAAAACCTGATGTTCTTCAACAAAGTAAAATAAAGGCCTCAGAGTGACAAGGTGGGGTGGGAGGCTCTTAGCTTTAGGTACTCTGTGCCCAGACATATAGCATGTGATGTCTGTCAGATATGGGTTAGTCACTTCTCTGTAAAATGTCTGTTCTACTTCATATGGGAGTTAAGAGGCTATAATAAAATGGAAAACATAAAGCTCTGTGGAAAAGATAACCTGGTTTGAGTTGAATACAAAGTTTAAGGATTCAGATGTGAGAAGCCTGGAAATGAGACTGGAGAACAGGCCAGGGGAGATTATGTTAAAGCCCCTTATTTTCCTTTCTCTCCACTCCTGCTGCCATGGCTCTTTTCAGTCTCACCATCTGTGGCACATTTTATTGAATGCTCCTCTGTGTGTTCTTGAGACCAGTCGGGGCAAAACCACTCGGTGTTTTCTTAAAATGCAGATTTCTGAGCTCCATGCCAGATTTATTGAATTAGATTACTGGGTGAGGTTCCCAGACACTGGCATGTTTAATAACTTCCCAGGCAATTCTTTAACTTCCCTGGTAGCTCAGATGGTAAAGTGTCTGCCTACAGTGAGGGAGACCTGGGTTCGATTCCTGGGTCGGGAAGATCCCCTGGAGAAGGAAATGGCAGCCCACTCCAGTATTCTTGCCTGGAAAATCCCATGGACTGAGGAGCCTGGTAGGCTACAGTCCATGGGGTTGCAAAGAGTCAGACACAACTGAGCAACTTCACTCACTCACTCAGGCAATTCTTTGGTACATTACTCTTAAAGAATCACAAGTCTCAATAGAAATGGGAGTTGCCTTTTTACTGTGAAGATAAATGAGGATATAAAGATTATTGGAGTTTGTAGAGCTAAAAACAGATTCCTTCCTTTGGCAGAAACATGGTATACTAAAATTTTCAGTGGGAGAATGTTTTGCCATGCAATTTATTGCCAAGTAACAAACCATCCAAAAACATACTGGGTTAAAACAATAACCACTTTGTTATATCTCATGACTGGATGAATTAGAATCCAGAAAGGGCTCAGTTAAGCACTTCTTATGCTACACATGACATCACCTGGAGTCTTGTGATATTTAGTTGACAGTCATATTGCTCTGCTCTATAAGACTGAAGAGGACTTCAGTCACATGCCTGGTGCCTTGCAGAGGATGGCTGGCTGGCAGGCTGGGTTAGGCTGGGCCCCTCTTCCCTCCAGTCTTAGGGCCTCTCCAGCAGGGATGGAGTAATGAATGGAGGTTCAGGTCTTGATGAAGTCAAGGGGAAGTTGCCAGTTCTCTTAAAAGGTAGGCCCAGAATGGCTGTAAAGCCAATTCTTTCTTACTCCATTGATCTAAACAGTCCAAGCCAGTCTAGATTCAAGGGCAGTCACTGGTTGATGGGAATAGTGTTAGAGAATTTTTGGCCTTCTGTAGACTACCACAAACTCTTATCCTTTTTCTCCCTGTCTGTCTCTTTGCTGGTATAATAGCTCCCAAGTCAGCATAGCAGGGTTAGAGACAAGAGTGAACCATGGCAGTCAGAAGGGGGCAGATGGCAATCGGGTGAGAATTTACAAGTAATGTTCCTGGAGCGGATACATGCACACAGAACAGTGATAACAGGTGACATTTGGCAGAGATGATACCTAGAGAAGGGTCAGTATGAAGTTAACTCCCAGTGATACAGTTGTGCTGGCTAGAGAAAGCTAGCCTCAGGCTGTTAAAAACACAGAAAAGAAAGCATACATCAAAGAAGTGGCATTCCTTTCATAGGGCAGCCCTGAGCTGCAGTGATCAGCATCTTATCCTTCATAAACAACAGGATTTCCAAGCTTCCACAAATAAAGTTCCAACCAAGGAGTGATAAATGCTGCTGCTTTTTTTTTGTTGTTGTTGTTGGTTGCACTGTGAACCCTGACCCATGGCAGTGAAAGTGCCCAGTTCTAACCACTGGACCGCCAGGAAATTCCCGAAAACTGCTTATAATCACGGTGATGTCTACCAAACTTTCAGATAAAGGAAAATTCTTTTGTCTTTTTAACTAAATTTCAGAGCATTACAGAGGAAGAAAATTTTCCCATTTCATTTTATAAAGTTAGAAAAACTTTGATAATAGAACTTATAAAGATACCACTAAAGAGAAATTTATAATTGTTTGTCACTTATGAATATATACTGCAAGACCAAATATATTTGAAAATTATTTCTAACAATTAAAATATACCATGACTACTGTGATTTGTAACAGAAGTATGAGAGGACAAGTACTAGAAGTAATTTTATAATTTATGACATTAGTTGACTGATGGAGAAAGACCAAATAATCATCTTAATATATATTGAAAGGGCATTTAATAAAATTTAGTCTTTTTGGTCAGGTAGTTACTTCCATAACACAAAGACTGTTTACCCTGAGCTAACAGTATACTAGAAGCAATGCCGTTTACATTTTGCACACATGCCTGGTATCACTGCTATCAGGTAACCCATGGGCCAGGATCAGGGTGAGGCAAGTAAGACACTTATTCTCCTAGTTATGGAAGTTCCAGGTCAGACACCATTATTTAAATTTTTAATATTTGGTTATCATGGATATTTTTGCACTAATTTTTATTTTTAAAAATATTCCACTAAAATATGATTTACCTTCATTTCTGAGGGGCTTTTTGGCATCTCCTTAATTTTGTGCATCAGGAAAACCACTTCCCTCATCCTAAATAGAGCTCTATGTTAGGAATGGTTTGCAGTTTTAAATAGTATAATTAAGGAGTTGAATATGATAGTGAAAGAATCAAATAGGGCAGTCAAAACAAATATTATATTTGATTCTTTACATTTTGTCTGGTTTTTTTAATAGATTTATATTGTAAATTCTTATTTTATTTCTATTATCTTTGAATTTGCTTTGTTAGTATGCTAAGTTAGATTCTTACTGATTTCAAACCATCTCTTTTATTATAAGCATTAAGACTATAAATTTCCTTCTATTTGCATTTTAATTGAATTCCCATCATTGACCATGGAGTCTTTACTGAAGTAGAGAGGATTTACAACATTATATAAGTTTCAAGTATACAACATAGTACTTCACCATTTTTAAAGTTTATATATTCATAGCTATTATAAAGTATTGTCTATATTTCCTGTGTTGTACAGTATATCCTCATAGCTTATTTATTTTATGCATAGTAGTTTGTATCTCTTAATCCCCTGGCCCTATATTGCCCCTCCCTCTATTCTCTCCCTACTGGTAACCACTATTTATTCTCTGTATCTGTGAGTCTCTTTCTTTTTTGTTATATTCACTAGTTTTATTTTTAGATTTCATATATAAGTGATATCATATAATATTTATCTTTCTCTTTCTGACTTCTTTCACTAAGCATAAATACCCTTTAAGTCCATCCAGAAATATAAGCTATTTTCATTAGCATTCATATCCAAATATTTTTATTTACATGAATTAATTTTTCTGTAACCCACATGCCATATAGAAGTGTGCTTATAAATTTTCAAACTTAGGCATTTTTAAAGTTACCTTTTTGTTATTGCTTTTAACCTAATAGAGCTCAGATAATGTGTTCTACATGAAAACATGTTTTGAAATTAGTTAAGACATAATTCAAGGCCTAGTATATAATCAGTTTTCTACATGTGCTTGAAGGATATGTGTTTTCCCGTGACTGTGTATGTATGTATATATACCCCTTAAATCAAGCTTTTTAATTATTAAGTTCAAATAATCTTGTACTAATTTTTGCTGCTCAAACTATAAATTATTGAGAACATTTGTTTTTAACTCTTTCAATGGAAAATTTTTCTTTTTTTCTTAGAATTCTTTAAAAATTTCCTTTGGATATTTTGAGGCTATGGCAATGGATAAATGTAGTAGAAATATGTCACAGGCAGCTTTGAGCTCACATGCTTTCAGCTTAGCAACCAAGGAGAAAAGATTTCTTTTATTTCCCTGCTTTAGTTTTAAATGTCTTCCAAAGGCTCTAATCGGTTCATTGAGAATCCAGTGATGTAGTAAAATAATTTTCAAGGATTTTAAATCATGGCTCTTATACAAATGCAAAATGAACTCTTATCAAAGAAATATTATCAATTCATTAGTAAGAGAACCAGTGAGATGCTGGTTAACAAAGCATTTGAGGAAGAAGGATTTATATATCCATCATGAAAAACATTAAAAAGATTTTTAATTTTTATATTGGATTATAGTTGATTTATAATGTGTTTCAGGTGAACAGCAAAGTGATTCAGTTTTACATATACATATCTCTATTATTTTCAGATTCTTTTCTCATATAGGTTATTACAGAGTATTGACTAAAGTTTGCTTCAGTAGGTTCTTGTTGATTACCTATTTTACATAGTGTGTTTATAGTAATCCCAACCTCTCACGAAACAACTGTAATTTCTTCCCAATACCTTGAATGCTCCCAGTTTTTCACCACTGGTCCTTTGTGCAGTTCATCCTCTCTGCCTCTCTGGTCTTCACTCTTCACTGTAGTTTACATATCACCTCTTCCTGCAGGTTGAACCCTATCTTAGCTATCACCATCCTCTTTTCCTAACACTGCATCATGTTTCTTTCCTACCACTGAGACAAAGATTTCCTTTTTTTTTTCCTTCTTTCTCACCCCAATGTAAGTTCAGTATTAATATTGCTAGCCTACAGCACTGTGTCTTTAATACGGTAGGTTCTCAATAAATGAATGTAAGCAAAAATACTCTATTCCTTCCCAACTTCCCAGCAACTCAGTAAAGTAGGTGATCTTGTTGGCAGGGGAATATCTGCTAACACCCATTGGGAGCGCACTACCCTGGGGCTTCCGGAATCGTGGCCTTCACGTCAGGGCGGGAGTGCCTAGATTCTATTCCTGAGGCCAGCGCCCTGCGTTTCCAGTTGGCTTTTGATAATGGTTACTCTAAGTGAGGCGAATCTGTCCGTAAGTCCTCTGAGGAAACCAGGAAGGAAGGTAGGGTCAGGACAGTGGTTCCGGGGCACTTGTGGATCATGTGCAGTGGGAGGGGAAGAAACAGCTCAGAGGAAAGCGTTGCGCTGCGCTGCTTGCGGACCTAGCTTTCACAGGGTCCTGGCCAGGACTGCAGGGAGCACAGGATTTCTCAGGTCCAGGAACTCAGCGGCTGCCAGCCTTCGTCCCTGACTCTGGTGCTGTCAGAACTATTCACGGGGTGGGGAGTCTGGTAGGGGCATGCCTGAAAGGGACCCAACTCTGGTGTTCTTACCAGAGAATACAGAACCCTGGACAGCGCTTTGAGGCAGCGACCTCCTACATTACCCCTTTTAGTTCCGGATCTTTTGTTTGCTTGGTCCATTTCACCACTCATAATAAACGCTGAGGTCCCTGTCTGTGAAGCCATTTTCCTAAAGAAACGAAATCCTCCAAAGTGGACACTTGTTATCATTCACTGAAATAATATAAATGTAGATTAAAGGGAACATTAAAAGACAACCCCCGTCCAAATATTCACAATCAACCCAGTTCTATAATTCATTAGTATGACTGACAGAACTAAGGAAAGTGCTATACTTAGGATTCCAGTGTATTATAAATGATACAAGTGAACAGCCAGATGAAGAGATATAAAGAGCAAGTTCAAGGGAGGGAGGTGGTAGTGAATGCACAGAGATTTCCATGCCCCTTCCAAGTGCATGATCCTTCCAGCACATCCTTGTGTTCACGAAGAAGTTCCCTGAACCCTTTTTAGGGTTTCTAGATGGGGTTTCACTACATAGGCAGGACTGACTAAACCATATAGTCATACAAGCATCCTCCTCCACCCCAGATCCACCAGGCAGGTGGGGATGGGGAGACTCTAGTCAGGATACTCCCTTAGACCTGCTCATGCTGAGTGTGAGCACACACTCATGAAGTATATAAACTAGCTCTTCATGCCTGTATCTACCCCTCAGACAATGATGCTTTAATTCCCCATTACAATTCTCTATCAAACTATTACTCTGAGCAGGATATCTCTGTCCATCTCTTTTCATTATGGACTATAAAGTACGTACTTTGGTCTGAAGCAATGTCACTCTGTGATCCAAACTGGTGTAATATTTTCTCTTACTGTTCTTTTATAGTACTCTGAGTATTTGCATCTACCACTGAGTAAACCAAGTCTGTGTCAGAATCAGTCCATTCCCATTAAGATCCGTTGGATATCAGTATCTGACTCGCTTGCCACTGTGTTCATGGTCTTTTCCCCTTTGAGGTATCTGCAACATATCCATCTGCAGGCTCTATTTTGTTGGCAAACAAAGCAGTTCTTAGTGGCATTTTGTGCTTCAGAGGTGCAAGAGGAATATGTCTAGACTGGGTCCATCTCTGTATTGCTGTCGTCCCTCGATGTCCATTCATTTCATGCACCCAGGTGTCGTGCTCAAGCAAGTACACAAAGGTATCCACTGGTTCACTTTGTGAACCTGCAAGTTGGTTCTTCCTATGGGCATCACCATATCTACTATAATGCATCCCTTGAAATCTCATAGTAATTTCAATACAGCCATGCCTCATATAGGCATCTCTTTAATAGGCCAACTTTCCATTCACTTAAGACCAGGCCATTACCTAGGAGTCAGTAAAACAGTCCCTCAAACATAGGGACTTTCTATCACTGTTGATTTTTTCAGTCATTGCTAGGAAAACAGCATATAATTGAGCTCACCAAACTGTTTTTCTTTTTTTTCATTATTACATTGGACTCCTACTCAAAAGGAGGAGCAAGAAGTCCTATTGAGCTGACTGGTTTTTACCTTCTATAAACACAATGATAACCTTCCAAATAGGATGCTATCCATTCACCTTGGAACTGCCATCCATAAACCAAGCAACTCTTTGTTGATCAGTTATAAAACTTTACAGGGCACTGTTCTTAGAATGGATTCTGACAGCTCCTCATGCATTTCCAAAGTCAGTCCTGGGAGAAAGAGTCCACCTGCTTGTGAATCCACTGAGTAGCTCTCTGCATTTCCCTAACAGCATATACCTATACAAACATTTCCATTTTATTATGGAACTCTTATAGGCACTGTCTTCCCCCTAGCATGCTTCTCTGACCTTACCCAAGACATCACTGATCCTTCAGGCTTTAATATTATTATAGTTTTTATTTACAAAATTTTTAGTTGTGGTTAAATAAGTGTAAAATGACACTTACCATCTTAATCATTTTTAAATATATAGTTCAGTAGTGTTATATATATTCATATTATTCTGCAACAAACCCCTAGATATGTTACATCAGGTAGAACTGAAATTCTATACCAATTAAACAATAGCTCCTCATTTCTCATTCTGTCCAGCCTCTGGCAACCTCTTCTCCACTTTGTTTCTATGAACCTGACCATTCTAGGATAACTTTTATAAGTGGAATCATCATACAGTATTTTTCTTTTTTGTAATTGGCTTATTTTTCTTGGCATAATGTCCTCCAGGTTCATACATATGCAGCAGGTGTCTTCATTTTCTTCTAAGTCTGAATAATATTACACTGCACATATATACTACATTTTGTTTATCCATCTATCAATGGACACTTGAGTTTCCACCATTTGGCACTGTGAATAATGTTGCTATGCATATGGGTATAAAATATCTGAGAGTCTGCTTTCAACTCTTTTTTATGCATAACTCAAATTAGATTGCTGGATCATATGGTAATTTTATTTTTAATTTTTTGAAAAGCCACCACACTGTTTCCCATAGTGGGCTGCACCATTTTACCTTCCCACCACTAGTGCACAAGTGTTCCAATTTTTCCACATCCTCCCCAATATTTTTTGTTTTTTTTTGATAGTAACCATACTAATGCATGCAAGGTGGTAAGATTATTTCATGTCCTTCAGTCATAAGGACAATTTCAATTAATGTCCAAGAGCAAGCTAGTAATTGCCCCTCAAATGGAAATTTTCTAGTCCATAGTCCCAGTAGTCATTACTGTGGGGTGTTTACAGACTTTTGCTATAAGCCTCGGTTTATACTCCACATCAGTCTATGGTCCAGAGAACTCACTTATACAAGCACACAAGGTTTTATTATATACTGTGTGGGCAATCTTAAAAGCATTTTTAACTGAAGTATAGTTAATTTACAGTGCTGTTAGTGTCAGGCATACAGCAAGGTGATGAACACATAATATATTCTTTTTCAGATTCTTTCCCATTAGAAGTTAGTACAAGATACTGAATATGGTTCCCTGACTATATAGTAGGTCCCTGTTATCTATCTACAGTATTTTATGTATAGTAGTATGTATATATTAATCCCAAATTCCAAATGTATCCCTACTCTATTCCTTCCCCTTTGATAACCATAATTTGTTTTCTATGTAAATAAATTCACTTGTATAATTTTTTAGATTTCACATAGATAACATGATATTTTAATTTCTCTGATTGACTTCACTTAGTATTATAATCCCTAGGTTCATTCATGTTGTTGCAAATGGCATTTCATTCTTTTTATGGCGGAGTAGTATTTCATTATATATATATTCATCTGTTGATGGACATTTACATTGCCTCCATGTCTTGGCTATTGTAAATAGTGCTGCTGTGAATACTGGGGTCCATGTGTGTTTTCAAATTAGAGTTTTCTCTGGATATATGCCCAGGAGTGGGATGGCTGGATCATATTGTAACTCTGTTTTTAGTTTAGTAAGGAACCTTTATACTGTTCTCTGTAGTGGCTGCACCAACTTATATTCCCACCAACAGGGTAGCAGTGTCTCCTTTTCTTCACACCCTCTCCAGCATTTATTATTTGTAGAATTTTTGAAGATGGCCATTTTTCTGAGGTGAGGTGGGACCTCATGATACTTTTCATTTGCATTTCTCTAATAATTAGTGATGTTGAGCATCTTTTCATGTGCCTATTGGACATCTTTATTTCTTCTTTGGAGAAATGTCTTTTTAGGTCTTCTGTGTGTGTATATAATATATATATATATGTATATATATATGGCTATTAAGCTGTATGAATTATTTGTATATTTTGGAATGTAATCTCTTATTGGTCATATCACTTGGGCTCAGGCGATCTTGTTTGCTCCCATTTAGCATGTCTGACTGATACTTCTTGAAGGGCAATTTACAGTACTAGGTAGGGGAAACATTCCTCATTAGATATAATTTCCATCCACATAATCCATTCAGATAAAAGAGACAAAGAGACCCAATCACTTAATGTAAAGCCTGTTTAAAAATTCCATTTCTCATCCAAACCTCCTCTTAAATTCTGTGAACCCTACATTTCTATATTCTCTCAATCTAATTGCAGCTCCAGTTATGGATCACCAGTGGGTTTTGATACTTGACAAGGAGCTTGAGGCTCTCTTGTGAAGGAGTCCCAGACAGACCCTTGGGACCACTGACATTTTAAAATGTCCAAAGGACCTAGGTAGTTTGTATGAAGGTGATAGCAGTGCATAAATAGTTAAGTAAATGGGTTCTGGATGTATTGTGGGATCAGGGACTGATTATATGCAAAGGGCATTGTGAGAATGGGAGAAAATAGGAATCACTCCCCAGCAAGCCCCTAAGTCAGTCAACAGAAAAATAGAAAAAATCAAATCAGTATAGTCATACGGTGACTAAAAAAGTCTAGCAAAAGTGCAGACAACTACTAATGTGTGCAATACATGGATGAATCTCAAAAATATACTGAGTGCCATAAGCCAGACACAGACGAGTTCATTCTATTTTTATTTCATTTCTGTAAAGTCTAAAAATAATCAAAACTAAATTATGGTTGATATGTCAGGAAACTGGTTATCTCTGAGAGGAAGATATTGTTTTGAAAGGCAGGAGGGAACCATTGGGGTGAACAACCATTATGGAGACAAATATATTATAAATCTTGATATACATCATCCATGTTTACATGGATGTACACATTATATAAAATTAATCAAGCATTAAATTTAAGATTTTATAAGTAAACTTGTAAATTTTGTGTTTATAAGTTATCCCTCAATAAAAACATTAAACATAATCATTCTAAGAATAGAAATAGAAGACATAAATTCTTTCATATTATTAGAGAAAAAAGAAAGGAATAAAATGAAATCGTGATACAAGAGAGGGCAAGAAGGATGGAACAAAGAGGCAAGAAAGAAGTGGTTAAGAGACAACACACAATAAGCTGGCAGAAAAAAAATGGAAAAATATTGGGCTACATTAAGTATCAGACAAAACAAATTAAAAGATATGAATAATGAGGATCATTACATAATGAAGTCATTCACCAGAAACACACAGCAATTCTCAATCTTTATGTATTCAAGAATATAACTTTAAATTACATAAGGCAAAGTAGACACAAACATAAAGAGAAATTAACAAATCCACAATTATGGGATTTTAAAACAATTCTCAGTGATTGACAATGCTATCAAATGAAAAGTAAGTTAGAATAAGGAAGACTTGAACATCACTATACAAGGAAAGAACTGGACCTTAATATTTAGAGAATATACTTACCTCTCAAGCATATTAGACACACACAGGCACTCATGCAAGTTTCAGCCAACACCAACGTATGAATATCATATAGAACATGTTAAAAATAACACCAAAAATATCCATGTTTGTAAATTTTAAAAACATATTCTTTATAATTCATGAGTCAAGAAATAATGAAAATGAGAAAATGTTAGGAACTTAACAACAATGAAAATACCATGTACCACAGGTCAGGGCATGGTGCTAACTAGTAGTAGAGAATAAAATTTAAACTTAGATACAACAATTAGAAGAAACGTTTTTTAAAACTCTTAATGCACTAAGTACCTTATCTAAAAATCCAGAATGAAAATAATACAGATTGCAAATCCAAAGAATATGGAAAGAAGGTAAAAAAGACAATAGCAGCAAATAAAATCAAAAGAGAGGATGAGCAAAGAGAAAGGCTAGTTCTTTCAAAAGATAAACTTCTGGCAAGAGTGATCACATAAAAGAGAGAAAGCAACAGGACATGGCTATTGAAAAATAAATTTTAAAGTTGAACAAAAATGGTAACTTTAGAAAAAAGTATATCTTACAAAAACTAAGTCAAGAAGAAATTTTTAAAAATCTAACTAGACTGAAAAACTAAGAGAAATTTGGGCAAAAATCTCAGCTAGGTATGAGAGAGAAAATTATTGGCTAAGACCCTTTATGCTTAGAAATGTAAAATTTCTAAGTATGAACAAACAAAATTCGTTAATATATTTAAAAACAAATACATCCCAAACAGGTAAGTTTACTTCAGAAATATATTAATAGTGAATATACTAAAATTATATATTAATATTAAATAATAAACAATTGCTACTGTAAACTGTTGTGATGCATTTAAACTTTCACTTCCATTCATGAATGCTAAAAAAAAAAATCTCAAAACCTTAGAAGAGCCCTTATTAAAATCAGAAGCATCATAAAAATGCCTTTTACTACCCTTTTCAAGATTAAATGCCATTGCAATAAACAAATGTAGCATTATTCATAGAGTCAATATAGTAAAAAAAAAAAAAAAGGTTTTAGACCATTTACTCAGGACAAGAGAGTTCACTAATTTACTCTTCACACTTACTTCCATTCAGAGAATATCATAAGGAACAAAGCTGAATTGTGTAATTCGTTTGAATGAACCCAGAATGTTTTGTTTTCCTGAGGTGTGCCTCTTCTCTCAAAATTAAGAGGTGAAGACTTTAGTGTTCCATGCTTGCTTAGGTGCTACTTTGACAGGTGTCTACGTGCTTTCATATTTGTCTTTACTTTGTCCCTGAGGTGACTTTCTGTTCAATAGTTATCTGAAAAGACAGTTTCAATACTACGCAACTACAAGTCCTTTGAAGGCTGAAAAACGAAAGAAAATGGAGAAGGGAAAGATGGTGCATCCAAAGAATGACTCCCTCTCCTTCCTGTTCTACCAGGGAACCTTCCACTTACCAAGTTCTCTCTTCCCCCTTGGCAATGCAAAATATCTTATTCTTAATACCTTTTACGTACAAAGTTCATTTAAAAACTTTAAAATTGTTCTTATTCCATTTTTCGGTTAATTTTTCTGTTTGAATGTGGTTTGGGTAACTTGGATTGGAATGTATTAAAATTCTTTTTAAGAACAATGGGGAACATTTTTTTGTTTCAACCTAACGGGTTTTCATTTTACAGCCGAGCTTTCAGGAGTGAACCGAAAAGAATTTAAGCCAAGGATAGGTTAATCAGCCGAAGTTTAACGACTGGAAAAAAAGGTACAAAACCGTCAACCTTCCTCGACGTCGGCGGGACTACGGCCCAGCACCACCAACCAATCACAACCAGCAAGAGCTGGGCAGGCTGCGGGAACCAGATCAGAGAGGCACAAACCCGAGCGTTCCGCCTGCGCAGGGAGGAGGGGGGGCGGGGCGAGAACTGCGGTTCCGGGGTTTCGCGACGACGAGCAGCCCGACCAGTAGGAGCCGCCCTCGACCAGCGGGCTCAGAAGGCACGACGACTGCTCGTCTTCTCCACACACCGCCCCAGACCGACCACCCGACCGGCAGACATGATGGAAGCGGATCGCCCGGGGAAGCTCTTCATTGGAGGGCTCAACCTCGAAACTGACGAGAAATCCCTCGAGGCTGCGTTTGGCAAGTATGGCCGCATCTCCGAGGTGCTGTTGATGAAAGATCGAGAAACCAACAAGTCCAGGGGCTTCGCGTTCATCACCTTCGAAAGTCCGGCAGACGCCAAGGCCGCCGTGAGAGACATGAACGGCAAGTCCCTGGATGGTAAGGCCATCAAGGTGGCCCAGGCCACCAAACCGGCTTTCGAAAGCGGCCGGCGGGGCCCACCCCTGTCCCGCAGCCGGGGCCGCTCGAGAGGCCTGCGCGGGGCCCGCGGCGGCGGCCCGCGGCGCCCCCTGTCCCGCGGAGGGCCTGCGGATGACGGTGGCTACGGGGGCGACTTCGACCTGCGACCCTCCCGGGCCCCACTACCCATGAAGCGCGGGCCGCCGCCACCGCGGAGGGCCGGCCCACCCCCCAAGAGGGCCGCGCCGTCGGGCCTGGCTCGCAGCGGCAGCGGCGGCGGTGGAATGCGCGGGCGGGCCCCGGCCACACGAGGGCGAGATGGCTATGAGGGCCCGCCGCGCCGGGAGCCGCCGCCCCCGCGCCGGGATCCCTACCTGGGTTCCCGGGAGGGGGGCTACTCTCCCCGAGACGGCTACTCCAGCCGCGACTACCCAAGCGCCCGCGACCCCCGGGATTTTGCCCCCTCGCCCAGAGAGTATACCTACCGTGACTACGGCCACTCCAGCGTCCGGGATGAGTGTCCATCGAGAGGCTACGGTGACCGAGACGGCTACGGGGGGCGCGACCGCGACTACGCGGATCACTCGAGCGGAGGCTCCTACCGAGACCCCTTCGAGAGCTACGGGGACCCGCGCAGCGCCGCCCCCGCGCGTGGGCCCCCGCCATCTTATGGTGGCGGCGGCGGCCGCTACGAGGAGTACCGCGGCTGCTCGCCCGACGCCTATGGCGGCGGCCGCGACGGTTATGCTGGGGGCAGGAGTGAGCGCTATTCGGGGGGCCGCGACCGGGTAGGCAGAGCGGATCGCGGGCTGCCGCAGTCCGTGGAGAGGGGGTGCCCGCCCCCGCGCGAGTCTTACAGCCGGTCGGGCCGCCGGGTCCCCCGAGGCGGAGGCTGCCTGGGGAGCCGCTCGGAGAGAGGAGGAGGCCGGAGCAGATACTAAGACCTTGGGACCAAAACCAGGTTTTCAAAGAAGCCCCAGTGAAGAAGAGCCTGTTCTGTGGTAACTACCCAAGGACTAGTGCAAGGAAGAATTGTTTTTCACTTTTAAGACTTTCTGTTAACAACTTCTCCATGATTATTTTTGTGTGTGTGCATTTGAGAAGAAAAAGTTTAAACTTGTTTTGATTTCGTTCTGGAATTGTTAACGTTTCTTTCAACAAGCTCATTTAAAAGCATACGATTTGAACCTGCTTACTAGTTTTCTTATATTTCCAACTAGAAATTCTCGTAAAGGCTTCCTTCTAATTTTTCCTGATAAATGAAGCCGAAAGTTCTAAGATCTTTTACAAAGATCTGCTCACCTAAGATGGAAAATTGGATCATTCTTTACATTCAATCCAACTAGATTGGTGGGTTGAGTGGGAGGGATTGGTGTGTGCTACTCCTGAGATTTCAAGGTGTCTTTCAAACTAAATCTCAGTGTTACCTGTATTAAAAAGCAAACAATTGACAGCAACAACAGAAACCGCTTAGATCAGTATATGTAAAGAAAGAAAGTTCTATTCACAAGTAAGTCTTAAAAAAAAAATTGCTGGGCATATTTTGCCTTTTTTCATACTTTGAAATCTGCAGAATTTCCTATTCCCTTGCTCCCCAAATTACCACTCTTGTGTTGCACTAGGATGGAATACTATATTAAAGATTTGGCCAACCAACCACAAAGCTGCAAACCACCCCTCTTAAAATCAATACCATTCATTTTCACCACCAATTATTAAGAAACAAATAGAAAATATACCGTTGGTGGATTTGGAAATCCAAATGGCTTCTATTCTTAACTGCGAACTACTGCCCTTTGGCTCTAGGAAATTGGAGAATTGGGCTTCTCCCCTCTAGGGGTAGAAGAATCAAAAGTAAGCATCATTAGAGCTCAGAAACTCAAAGAGCCCCTGAGAGCTTGGCATTTCAACATCTGAGGAACTCAGTCTAGTATGAGGCACTTGGGTCTTCCTCTCCACAAAAGGCAAGGATATGAGTTGAGTGGTCCATAAATTTATGGTGGGGAGAAGGGCTTGAACACAGATTTTAGAGGCTTCCTCCAAAGTGGCTCACAAAGGATGTGAGAGTCTCCTTTGTTTTGCCCCAAGTGCAGGGTAAGAAACATCTTTTCCATTCAGCTCCTGTGGAATTTCTCTGTTTATCTGAAAGAAAGGTAATTTACAGTCAAAGGTCTGTAATGACCAAATGAAGAATCGGGTCAAAATATTAGGAGCCATGTTCAGTGTAATAATTGCTGGAAAAACAAATGAACACATGAGCAACAACAAAAGTACTTAAAGAGATCTGAATATAACATATATGATTCTAAAAGCATGATTTTTTGATTAAATAATAAAGTGAGTGAGTTAAAGGAAAGGCTGTGGTAGTGGCCCAGAAGATCAAAGGCAACTAATAGCTCAATAAAAAAGTAATCCAGGAATTAATCTGGCAAAAATGTGTAAGACCTTTATGGCAAAAATGTTAATTTTTATTTAAGGACATAAGAGAAATCTAAAAATGGAGATTCATGCTATGTCATGGTTGGGAAGGCTTTATCATAACTATTCTCAACCTTGCCAAATTAATTTGGAAAATCAATACAACTTCAAGTGAAATTACAACATGATTTTTTTCCCCACACAGCTCCCCTCCCCTCTTTCCTAGTAATACCATATATTTGTGTTGATCAGCGATGGAATGCTAAATAAAAGATTTGGCCAATCAACCACAAAACTGAAAAAAAATAGCTCCTGTTCACTACCAACAAATTATCAAGAAACAGATTTTTTAAAAAGCGCTAATGGGAGACTTAACTAATCCTAAAAGTTACATGGTTGAATAAAGAGAAAAGCAAAACAAAAAGCAAAGCAATTCTGAAAAAAAAAAAAAAAAATTAGAACTTACTCTATCAGATACCAAGACTTACTAGAAAATTCTAGTAATTTAAGCTGTGTGACATCTTTTGACAAATATAAGATCAGTAAACCAAAATAGCCTAGAAAGAGGCCAAGCTGTATGTGAAAATACATGATAGCTCTAAAAGTTGGTGAAAGGATGGACTTTTTTTAAATGGCTCTCTTTGCAAAAAGATAAAGGTGAGATTCTCTTAACAGCATACGTAAAAATACACTCTAGATGGTATGAAGATATAAATGTGATATGAAGAGGAAAAAAACACTTGAAGAAATATATCACACTGAGGTAGAGAGTTTCTTTAAGATAAAAAGCACAAACCTAGGAGGAAAATGTTGATACAGTTCTCCACATTAATATTTTTTTGTAATAAAGGTCACTGATAAAGTGAAATATTAAACCATAGATTGGAAGAATTGATTTGTGTTGAAATAATTTTGAAAACAGTACTTAGAAAATGAAAAAAAAAAGTGGGCAAAAGAACTTAACCTTTCTGATAGATGTGTAAATTGACACATTCACTTTGGAAATTATTTTGGCAATGCCTAGTACAGTTGGAGAACACATATCTACGACCCAGAAAATCTGCTTCAAGGAGAGGACCTAGAGAAATTTGCACATGTACACAAGGAGATATGTACAGGATTGGTCTTTACAACCCTTGAATGTTAAAAAGGTAGAAGGCCTATTGGAGAGGATCAACTGAGAGTCATTCTTACAGTGAAGTTCAATGTAGAAGCTAATGTGAATCAACCAGATCCACAAGTATCAACAGGTAAATATCAAAATATTTGTTGGGTGAAAAAGGCAAATTGCATAAATACAGGTATAGTTTAAAAAAGATTGGAGTGATAACATAAAAATGATATTTAATGTCAGGAGGAAAGGATGGGATGAGGACTGAGCTTTAGGTGAATTGTAGTGTTTTATCTCTTTAAAAAGAGATGAATTTTAAGCAAAAATGACAATGTTATCTTAATTTCTATAGTCTATGCTTTGGCATATTATTGTATAATTTCAAAATGCTTTACAAATGTTAGTAAGAAAAGTAGAGCTTAGTAAGCATTAGAATATAATGACTACGTATATATATTTTTTTTTAAAGTTAGCTATTGAATATTATTCTGAAATGGTCTTATCTTGACAGTGATCCTCCCTCCCAGCTTTGTTCTTTCTTTGTGGGTGATGCCTTACTCTATTTGACTCAATTTATAGAACCTTCCTTTACTAGACTGTGTTCATGGCCAGCTCATGTACAAGGGTAGAACTTTTATATCTGAGAACCAAATCTTAGATGAAAATACAGTTTTCCCTTTCATATTCTTTTTAAAGTATAATATCAGTGAAAACCTTTTTACCAGTTAGCAGAATAGTTACTTCTAAAGAGCAATGTTATGGCTATTGAAACTGCTAATAAATAGCTTTTTTAAAAGTGAGATGCAAACATTAGGAAATAAAGACTTAGCCAGAACTTAAATGAGCTCAAGAGGTCATAGATTACAAAGGCTGTGGGTTTCTCATGTATGTATATAGTATAACAGATGCAGTATTTCCTCAGTGCAAATTAATGTATTAAAACTAACTTTGTAGGAAAGTGTGCAAGAGAGCTAGTCAATTAAGATCTTGTTCATATCTCTTTCATGAGAGACGGGGAGAGATGGGGGGAGCACATGAGTGCAAATCAGCTGCTTTGCAAGACTGATTCACTGGGTATAACTTAAGGAACGTGCATCTCATAACCAAAACTTTTATGTTCTCTGTCTTGAACTTGTCTCAGCCTGTTTCTGAGACCCTTTCTCCACATTCCTTCTGTCCAAAAGGGTTCCAGAGGCATCCAAACTGTCCATGTGACAGCTGACAGTATTGTTTACTATTTCCCTATCAGGTGAGGCCCAAACTCTTCCATCTCTGATTGCAACCTGAACCCTGGGGTTTTAGAGTTCTGGAGAGATACTTGTTTCCTGTAGATCAATAGCTCCCCTTTACACCCTGCCTCAGGACAGGTAAGATGGAGAATTTTCTGGCTGCATTTTTCCAACCTGGGACCTCTCTAACATTCTCGACCTTAAGTTTATGTGGGGTCCATGCTGCCTCCCTTTTTAGCCTTTACCTTAAATGTTATGTGATTATCCTTCTCTTTCTATAGAGAAGTTTCCTCTTGGTGGACGGTTAAACTCTGTTCTCCTCTTTGGATCATTTCTCAAGCTCAGCAAGCAGACTGTTGCTTTTGCTGTGCACACTTGAAATCCAGTGGTGGTGGAAATCCTTTCAGAACCTCAGTGTTCTGTTTGCATTGATGTTATTTCTGAAGTTAATTTATCTCATAATGTAGCACATCTAAGAACTCTTTAAAGATTATTATGAGTCCAGATATTTTGTGGGTGACATTGAACATGAATATCAAGTACAAAAGTAAATTAACTCTAAAGGAGGTACAGAGCAATGATGACCATGTGGAATGTATTCCACTGTCATATTTACAAAATACTGAAGAAGAATGAAGAATCTGAGGGTGCGTTATAAATTTTTAGGGAGGAAATTGGGAAAAAATTGTATCGCTTCCCCATAATGTTTGGAGGCTCCTTGTTAGAGTAGAAAGGTACATTCTGGTCACAGTAAGTCACAGAGTCCTCATCCTGTTATTTGATTTGGGCAATTACCTTCTATAAATTTGACCTTTGGTTTTTTTCATATGCCAGTGCCAGTAACCATAGAGTTTAAAATAAGGCATGTAAGCACACAGCATGGTGCCTGAAATGATTGGGGTTCATTAAGTGGTAGTGCCACAGCATGCTACACACAGCAATAGCAGTTTATTGTTGCCATTGACTAGTAAAACTGCTTATGTATTAGAAGTCTTCAGGATAGTTCAACTGGAGAGTTTAACTGTATTTATTTGCTCACCTTGAAATCTTGAAGATGTACTTGACTCTTTATGCCCCAACTTACATCCTGCTGCCTCTGCCTTCTTAACAGCTAAGGTGACCAAGAACCTGCATCACCAGGCTGTGTCCCATCCCTAACCAGTCTGGAATGAGGCAGATACATGTTACTGTCAAGATAATTCCTTCAGGGAAGGGAGTCAGGAGGGTGAGGGGGATGAAATAGGTGAACAGGATTAAGAGGAACAAGCCTCCAGTTCTAAAATAAATAAGCCACAGGATTGTAACATGCATCATTAGGCATACAGTCAAGAATACCGTACTAATGTTACATTGGGACACACTGTTCTTACTAAGTCACTTCAGATGTGTCTGACTCTGACCCTATGGACTGTAACCTGCCAGGCTCCTCTGAATTATCCAGGCAATAATATTGGAGTGGGTAGCTATTTCCTTTTCCAGAGGATCTTTGTGACCCAGGGATTGAACCTGTGTCTCCTGCGTGGCAGGCAGATTTTTTGTCTGAGCCACCAGGGAAGCCCAAATCTCTATGTAGTACACCTGAAACTAGTGGCTTAGATGAAAAAGAATATGCCTGCTATGTGGGAGACCCAGGTTCAATCCCTGGGTCAAGATTCCCTGGAGAAGGAAATGGAAACCCACTCCAGTATTCCTGCCTGGAGAATTCCATGGACAGAGGAGCCTGGTGGCCTACAGCCCATGGGGTCGCAAAGAGTTGGACATGACTGAGTGATTGACACTTCTACAATTGAAACTAACAATATTGTATGTCAAAATATTTCAGTTTTTAAAAAGTGAAAGGTTAAAGACCTTGAATTCCTTCAAATCCAGTAGGGTTTAGAATTATTAATTTCTGGCATAATTGACTTGGATTTTACCTCATAAATGAAGTAGCTAGTACAGTGCTAACTCTTGTCGCTCATTCCTCCTGGTTGGGATTTGAAGCAGTTGAGGTCTTGATAATAAAATGTATCATCCTTGACCCCTGGTAGAAATTTTTGGCCAGCCCAACTCTCAAGGACTAGAGAAAGCAGAGACAGTAGAATATATAAATAGAGGCTGCAAAGGTGTTACTGTGACTAACACCAGGTCTTAAGATATTACAGGGCTCGGGTGAAAGTCTTGGAACTGAAGCTGTATGACAGCAAATTAATGGCAGGATATGCTATGTCAGTGTTTATGATTGGGGAATGTTTGCTCTTTTCTAACATCATAACTATAGAGGCAACTGTTGTCCAAGCTGTGTAGCTGATAAGGACTAAGTGCTTTAACCAGTTTCCATTGAACTTTTCATAAGGCTAGTCTTTTGTAGGAGGCCACTCTGCTAGGGATTTTGGACAAGATCATTATGGTTTAGCTAAGAAATGAAAACACTGTGGTGAACAAATTAGATAATTATTAACCCTCAAAGGGATTTAATGTTCAAAGGGGAAGATAAGACCTTGGTTAAAAAATGTAAAATTTTCCCAGCACCACTTATTAAAGAGACTGTCTTTGCCCTATTATATATTCTTGCCTCCTTTGTCAAAGATAAGGTGCCCATAGGTGTGTGAGTTTATCTCTGGGCTTTCTGCCCTGTTTCATTGATCTGTATTTCCGTCTTTGTGCCAGTACCATACTGTCTTGATGACTACAGCTTTGTAGTACAGTCTGAAGAAGGAAGATTGATTCCTCCAGCTCCATTCTTCTTTCTCATGTTTACTTTGGCTGTTTGGAGTCTTTTGTGTTTGCATACAAATTGAGAAATTTTGTTCTGGTTCTGTGAAAAATGCCATTTGTAATTTGATAGGTATTACATTGAATATATAGATTGCATTTGGCAGTATAGTCATTTTCATAATATTGATTCTTCCAACCCAGGAATATGGAATATCTATCTGTTTATGCTGTCTTTGACTTCTTTCATCAGTGTCTTATACTTTTCTGTATACAGTTCTTTTTTCTCCTTAGGTTGGTTTATTCCTAGGTATTGTTGCAATAGTAAATAGGATTGATTTCTTAATTTCTCTTTCTGATTTTTCATTATTAGTGCATAGGAATGCAAGTGATTTCTGTATATTTACATTGTATCATGTGACCTTATTAAATTCACTGATTAGCTCTAGTAATTTTCTGATAGTATCTTTAGGGTTTTCTATGTATAGTAGCATGTCATCTGCAAACAGTGAGAATTTTACTTCTTTTCCAATCTGGACCCGTTTAATTTCTTTTTCTTCTCTGACTGTCATAGCTAGGACTTCCAAAACTATGTTGAATAATAGTGGTGAGATTGGGCACCCTTGTCTTATTCCTGATCTTTGAGGGAATGCTTTCCGTTTTTCACCATTGAGATTAGTGTTTGCTGTGGGTTTGTCGTATATGACCTTTATTATGTTGAGGCAGGTTCCTTCTATGCCCATTTTTGAAGAATTTTTACTGGACAGGTGCATGTAAAAGAATGAAATTAGAATGCTTCCTGACACTGTACACAAAGATAAACTGAAAATGGATTAGGGACCTAAATGAACAACCAGAAACTATAAAACTCTTAGAGAAAAATGTAGAACACTGTATGACATAAATCACAGCAAGATCTTCTATGACCCACCTTCTAGAGTAATGGAAATAAAAGTAAGCAAGTGGGACCTAATTAAAAGCTTTTGGACAGCAAAGGAAGCTTTAAACAAGGTGAAAAGACAGCCCTGAAAATGGGAGAAAATAATAGCAAATGAAACAACTGACAAAGGATTAATTTCCAAAATATACAAGCAGTTCATAAAACTCAATACCGGAAAAAGAAACAACCCAATCAAAAGCGGGCAAAAGACTTAAACAGACATTTCTCCAAAGAAGATATACAAATGTCTATTGAACACAGGAAAAAATACTCAGCATTGCTCATTATTAGAGAAATGCAGATCAAAACTATAATGAGATATCACCTCACACCAACTAGAATGGCCATCATCAAAAATCCAAAAGCAATAAATGCTGGAGAGAGTGTGAAGAAAAGGGAATTCTTTTATGCTGTTGGTGGGAATGTAAGTTGATGTAGCAGCTATGGAAGGCAGTATGGAGATTCCTCAAAAAAATGGAAGTAAAATATGACCCAGCAGTCCCACTACTTAGCGTATAGCCTGAGGAATACAAAATTGAAAAAGGTACATGTACCCAAACTTTCATTTCAGCACTATTTACAATAGCTAGGACATGGAAGCAACCTAGATGTCCATCATGCTAAAGAAACTGTGGTACGTATATAGAATGGGATATTACTCAGCCAAAAAAAGGAACGCATTTGATTCAGTTCTAATGAGGTGGATGAACCTGGAGCCTATTATACAGAGTGAAGTAAGTCAGAAAGAGGAAAATACTGTATATTAACACACATATATGGAATCTAGAAAGATGATCCTGATGAACCTATTTACAAGGCAGCAATGGAGGCAGAGAACAGACTTATGGACATGGGCCGGGGGAAGAAGAAGAGGGTGGGATGAATAGAGTAACATGGAAGCATATACACTACCATGTATAAAATAGATAACCAATGGAAATTTGCTGTATTACTCAGGGAACTCAAACAGGGGCTCTGTAACAACCTAGAGGGGGGTAGGAATGGGAGGGAGGTTAAAAAAGAAGGGGATATATGTATACCTACAGCTGACTCATGTTGATTATGGCACAGACTGTGAAGTAATTTTCCTTCAACTAAGTTTGGAAAAAAATGTAAAATTTTAACTGTAATAAGCATTGTGAAGGAAATGTATAATGCCATGAGATGCAATATTTAATAAAGTTCAGTGTAGTATAGGACATAAGAGAATGAACCCTTAAAGAAGTGATGATTGAATTAAGATGTGACAGATGAATAAGAACTAAATTGCTTTGAAAATTAAGGAGACAATATATTAAAGCATGTAGCAGGTAGTAAGCTCTTAGTAAATAGAGGCTGTGGTTTTCTTATTGCTATTCTTTTTTAAATTGAAGTGCAGTTGATTTGCAATGTTGTGTTAATTTCTGCTCTACAGCAAAGTGATTCAATTATATCTGTACCCATTCTTTTTCATATTATTTTCCATTGTGCTTTAATCACAGGACATTGAATATAGTTCTCTGTCCTTTACAGTATGACCTTCTTGTTTATCCATTCAGTTTGCATCTGCTAATTCATTTTCATCTGCTACTTCCAAACTCCCCCTCCACCCCTTCCCCTCCTTCCCTCCCCCTTGGCAACCACTAGTCTGTTTTCTATGTCTGTGAGTCTGTTTCTCTTTGGTAGACAAGTTCATTTGTGAGATAGTTTAGATTCCACATGTAAGTGATGTCATATGATATTTGTCTTTTTCTTTCTGATTTACTTCACTTAGTATGATAATCCCTAGGTTCATCCATGTTGCTGCCAAAGGCATTATTTAATTCTTTTTTATGGCTGAGTAATAATACTCTGTTGTATGTATGTAACACATCTTTATCCATTCATCTCTTAGTGGACACTTAGGTTTTTCCATATCTTGGCTATTGTGAATAGTACTGCTTTGAACATAGGGGTGCATGTATTTATTTTTTGAATTATAGTTCTGTCCAGAAATATGTCCAGGAATAGGATCATAGGATCATAAGGTACCTCTAGTTTTTTGAGGAACCTCCATACCATTTTCCAGAGTGACTATACCAGTTTACTTTTCCACCTGCAGTGTAGCAGGATTCTCTTTTCTTCACATTCTTTCCAACATTTTCTATTTGTAGACTTTTTAATGATAGCTATTTTGGCTGGTGTGAGGTGGTACCTTATTCTAATTTTGATTTGTATTTAGCTAATAATTATATTGCTATTTTTTGACATCAGGGTAGTTTTGCTGAAGTTTAAACTGTACAGATGAGTGAAGGTACACAGATGAATCACTGACATAGTAACTTAAGAAGGCATGCATATCTTAAGGTTGATTAATAGGGGAGAGAAATGAGGAATACCAAAATGTGAATCACAAATAAGAAAGGAAATATGAGATCAGTTTGAGCTCAAACACATAAGAAAAAAAAGTAAACAAGTAAAATGTAGAAACGGGAGATAGACATAGATTGTCTGGATTAATACCCTGAAATGAACTGCATATGCCCTGATTGTTGTTTAGTCACTCATTGGTGTCCAACTCTTTGCACCCCCATGGACTATAGCCTGCTAGAGTCCTTTGTCCATGGAATTGTCCAGTCAAGAACACTGGAGTGGGTTGCCATTTCCTTCTCCATGGGGATCTTCTCTACCCAGGATCAAATCCACGTCTGCTGCACTGGCAGGCAGATTCTTTACCTTTGAGCCACCAGAGAAGCCCCTTTTAAAATCCCAGAATCACCTTCAACAAAGAAAGTCACTCTTATTAAAAGTATCAAGACTATTTAAATATGTGATGAATCAGATCCTATCTTTATCCTTAAGGCATTCACAGTCTAATATGGTTGACAGGATGTCCTGAATCAAACTACCTAGACTGCAAAAGAGAGAAGTGCTATGACATAGGCATAGGCAATGTGCTTAGAGAACAAATAAATTCTGATTCAGTTCAGTTCACTTCAGTTGCTCAGTCGTGTCTGACTCTTTGTAACCCCATGGACTGCAGCACGCCAGGCCTCCCTGTCCATCACCAACTCCCAGAGTTTACTCAAACTCATGTCCATTGAGTCGGTGATGCCATCCAACCATCTTGTCCTCTGTCGTACCCTTCTCCTCCTGCCTTCAGTCTTTCCCAGCATCATGGTCTTTTCAAATGAGTCAGTTCTTTGCATCAGGTAGCCAAAGTATTGGAGTTTCAGCTTCAGCATCGGTCTTCCAATGAATATTCAGGACTGATTTCCTTTAGGATGGACTGGTTGGGTCTCCTTGCAGTCCAAGGGACTCTCAAGAGTCTTCTCCAGCACCACAGTTCAAAAGCATTAATTCTCGGTGCTCAGCTTTCTTTGTAGTCCAACTCTCACGTCCATACAGGACTACTGGAAAAACCATAGCTTTGACTAAACGGACCTTTGTTGGTAATGTCTCTGCTTTTCAATATGCTGTCTGAGCTGGTCATAACTTTTCTTCCAAGGAGCAAGCATCTTTCAATTTCATGACTGCAGTCACCATCTGCAGTGATTTTGGAGCCCCCAAAAATAGTCAGTTACTGTTTACACTGTTTCCTCATCTATTTGCATGAAATGATGGGACCAGATGCCATGATCTTAGTTTTCTGAATGTGGAGTTTGAAGCCAACCTTTTCACTGTCCTCTTTCACTTTCATCAAGAGGCTCTTTGTTTGTTCTTTGCTTTCTGCCATAATGGTGATGTCATCTGCCTATCTGAGGTTATTGATGTTTCTCCAAGCAATCTTGATTCCAGCTTGTGCTTCATCCAGCCCAGTGCTTCTCATGATGTACTCTGTATAGAAGTTATAAGCAGAGTGACAGTATACAGCCTTGATGTACTTCTTTCCCAATTTGGAACCAGCCTGTTGTTCCAAGTCCAGTTCTAAATGTTGCTTTCTGACATGCACACAGATTTCTCAAGAGGCAGGTCAGGTGGTCTGGTATTCCCGTCTCTTTCAGAATTTCCCAGAGTTTGTTTTGGTCCATACAGTCAAAGGCTTTGGCATAGTCAATAAAGCAGAAATACATGTTTTTCTGGAACTCTTGCCTTTTTGAAGGTCCAGTGGATGTTGGCAATTTGATCTCTGGTTCCTTTGCCTTTTTAAAACCAGCTTGAACATCTGGAAATTCATGGTTCACGTACTGTTGAAGCCTGACTTGGAGAATTTTGAGCATTACTAGCATGTGAGATGAGTGCAATTGTGTGGTAGTTTGAGCATTCTTTGGTATTGCCTTTCTTTGGGATTGGAATGAAAACTGACCTTTTCCAGTTCTGTGGCCACTGCTGAATTTTCCATATTTGCTGGCATATTGAGTGCAGCAATTTCACAGCATCATCATTTAGGATTTGAAATAGCTCAACTGGAATTCCATCACCTCCACTAGCTTTGTTCATAGTGATGCTTCCTAAGGTCCACTTGACTTCACATTCTAGGATGTCTGGCTCTAGGTTGGTGATCACACCATTGTGATTATCCGGGTCGTGAAGATCTTTTTTGCATAGTTCTTCTGTGTATTCTTGCTACCTCTTCTAAATATCTTCTGCTTCTGTTAGGTCCGTACCATTTCTGTCCTTTATTGTGCCCATCTTTGCATAAAATGCTCCCTTGATATCTCTAATGTTCTTGAAGAGGTCTCTAGTCTTCCCCATTCTACTGTTTATTTCTTTGCATTGATCACTGGGGACAGCTTTCTTTTCTCCTTGCTATTTTTTGGAACTCTGCATTCAAATGAGAATATCTTTCTTTTTCTCCTTTGCCTATAGCTTCTATTCTTTTTTCATCTATTTAAGGCCTCCTCAGACAACCATTTTGCCTTTTTGCATTTCTTTTCCTTGGGGATGGTCTTGATCACTGCCTCCTGTACAATGTCATGAACCTCCATTCATAGTTCTTTCGGCACTGTGTCTTTCAGATCTAATCCCTTGAATCTATGTGTCACTTCCACTGTATAATCGTAACGGATTTGATTTAGGTCATACCTGAATGGTCTAATGGTTTTCCCTACTTTCTTCAATTTAAGTCTGAATTTAGCAATAAGGAGTTTATGGTTTGTGACAGAGTCAGCTCCTGGTCTTGTTTTTACTGACTGTATAGAAGTTCTCCATCTTTGGCTGCATAGAATATAATCAGTGTAATTTCGGTATTGCTCATCTGGCGATGTCCATGTGTAGAGTCTTCTCTTGTGTTGTTGGAAGAGGGTGTTTGCTATGACCAATGCGCTCTCTTGGCAAACTTCTGTTAGCCTTTGCCCTGCTTCATCCTGTACTGCAAGGCTAAATTTTCCTGTTACTCCAGGTGTTTCTTGACTTCCTACTTTTGCATTCCAGTCCCCTATAATGAAAAGGACATCTTTTTTGGGTGTTAGTTCTAGAAGGTCTTGTAGGACTTCATAGAACTGTTCAACTTCAGCTTCTAAAGCATTACTGGTCAACGCACAGACTTGGATTACTGTGATATTGAATGGTTTGCCTTGGAAACAAACAGAGATCATTCTGTTGTTTTTGAGATTGCATCCAAGTACTTCATTTTGGACTCTCTTGTTGACTGATAGCTACTTCATTTCTTTTAAGGGATTCTTGCCCGCAGTAGTAGATATAATGGTCATCTGAGTTAAATTCACTGTTTCCAGTCCATTTTAGTTCTCTGGTTCCTAAAATGTCGACATTCACTCTTGCCGTCTCTTGTTTGACCACCTTCAATTTGTCTTGATTCATGGACCTAAGATTCCAGGTTCCTATGCAATATTGCCCTTCACAGCATTGGACTTTACTTCCATCACCAGTCACATCCACAGCTGGGTGTTGTTTTTGCTTTGGCTCCATCTCTTCATTCTTTCTGTAGTTATTTCTTCAATAATCTCCAGTAGCATACTGGGCATCTACTGACCTGGGGAGTTCATCTTTCAGTGTACTATCTTTCCTCTTTTCATACTGTTCATGGGGTTCTCAAGGCAAAAATGCTGAAGAATTCTGATTAAAGGAAGTCTTTACAGAGAAGGTGAATTTGAAAGTTTTCCTGGAAACAAAAAAAGGTCTTCTTTAGCATGTATATGTTACCCACTTTAAATAGGGCTAGGTCCATTTGTTTCTATTAGTAGTGAATTTTAGGATTTTCCTCATCTTTTTTTATTTTCTCCATCTCTGCTAATTTACATGAGGCTTACTCTATTGCCAGTTGGCAGCCTCTGAAACGTCTGAAGACAGGAGTAGTGATCTGAGCTGCTCTTACTATTATATCCATGGCATCTGAAAGATGGATTACAGATAAAGGTCAGAGGCAGGATGCTATCCTGTACATGATGATGCTTAATTTTTTTTATGTACTTAAAATTGCCCTAGTGGATTAAGAAGGGGAAAAGGATTTTCCTAGGGCAAAGTGTTTTCTGACTCTGAACAGAGGTTAACGCATAAAGACAGTCCTCTAGGTGGCACCAAAAGCTTAAAGATTGTGGCCTCATGTTTCCTTGTAGCTGCCTGATGCTCCAGGGCCAATGACTTTAGGGCTAGGTGATGTAAGATGAAAGTAAAATAGAGGCAGTTGGAAATCTTTATCTAATCAGATAATGAGCATTATATACATCTGGAAAGACCGGAAGTATATACAAGTATACAGATTTGTAGGAATGAATGAATAATTCAGTAAGTGATACTGATTCAGTTGGCTAAGGACTTTTGGAAAAAAAAAAAAATGTATACTATTATTATACTCCAAAATAAGTTCCAGGTGAATTAACTACTTTTTTTTTTCTTTAGGTAAGTTTTTTCTTAAATTTTTCTTAAATTTTGATAAAATACACATAAAGTTTACCATCTTGACCATTTTCAAGTGTACAGTTAAATGGTATTAAGTGCATTCACACAGATGTGCTGCCATCATTATCCATCCACAGACCTTTCTTCATCTTGTTAAATGGTGGATTAACTTTTTCAGTATAAAAAATAGAAACTTCAAAAAGCTTAGGAAAAATATGTGTGTTTTTATAGCATCTTGAGTTGGGGAAGATTTTTTTCGGCCCCAAAGCAGAGGTATCAAAAGTTAATATATTTATTCACTTGATTGCATAAAGAGTAACACTTTCCATTTAAATAAATAACTATTGGTTTATCATATATATTCATACATATGTATGTTGTTGGCAGAGTTCAGTAAGTAATACTGTTTCCTTGCTGGTTGTCAGCCAGAGCTGCTCTCAGTTCCTTTCCACATGACCTTCTCACCCTCCTAGACATGGCAGCTTATTTCTTCAGAACTTGAAAAAGAGTCCCTAGGTCTGCTAATGCAGACTCTTACATAACAACAGAACATTAGTCTTATATAACATCTATGTAGCATCTCTGTATATCATATATCTCCATATATATAGATATATATATGTATACATGCACATCTCCATGTAGTCATGGAGACTCCATATTCTGATCCATAATCGTGGACATCCATCTCATCACCTTGCCTTATCAGTTCAGTTCAGTTGCTCAGTGGTGTCTGACTCTTTGTGACCCCATGAACCACAGCATGCCAGGCCTCTGTCCATCACCAACTCCCGGAGTCCACCCAAACCCATGTCCGTTGTGTCGGTGATGCCATCCAACCATCTCATCCACTGTCATCCCGTTCTCCTCCTGTCCTCAATCTTTCCCAGCATCAGGGTCTTTTCAAATGAGTCAGCTCTCCGCATCAGGTGGCCAAAGTACTGGCGTTTCAGCTTCAACATCAGTCCCTCCAATGGACACCCAGGACTGATCTCCTTTAGGATGGACTGGTTGGATCTCCTTGCAGTCCAAGGGACTCTTCAAGAGTCTTCTCCAACACCACAGTTCAAAAACATCAATTCTTTGGCTCTCAGCTTTCTTTATAGTCCACTGTCACATCCATACATGACTACTGGAAAAACCATAGCCTTGACTAGATGGACCTTTGTTGGCAAAGTAATGTTTCTGCTTTTTAATATGCTGTCTAGGTTGGTCATAACTTTTCTTCCAAGGAGCAAGCGTCTTTTAATTTCATGGCTGCAGTCACCATCTGCAGTGATTTTGGAGCCCAGAAAAACCTTGCCTTATAATGTAACATAATACAGGGAGTACCCCTACCATGTATGTTTATCAGATGGAGAAAACATGCAATATGAGTTTTAAGAAGATAAAAAATCGGATGAGAATAGGAATTTTGTGGGGCTTTGTTAAATAATATATTGACTACAATTGTATTTTATTCTTAAATTTAAAATCTAAATTCTTCTTGGAAATTATTGCTGAACAGAAAGTATACAGTTTTTTAAGAAGAGGTTTTATGTACTTAGGATAATATCAGAATATTGGTAGAGATTATCATTTAGTTTGTTTAGCTTAATTTTGTTCAAAAATAAAGGATTGACAGAGGTTAGGATAATTTTGATCTATATAATCTCTAAATTTCCTTTCTGGCTCTAATGATAGTAACAGAAACAACTCATATTTTTGAATGATTCCTCTAAGCAAGCATTGAGATAATTTACCTCATTTAATCTTCACAATGGGGCTTCCCTAGTATCTCAGCTGGTATAGAATTTGCCAACAATGGAGCAGACCCCAGTTTGATTCCTGGGTTGGGAAGATCCCCTAGAGAAGGGATAGGCTACCCACTGCTGTACTCTTGGGCTTCCTTGGTGGCTTAGATGGTAAAGAATCCACCTGTAATGAGGGAGACCTGAATTCGATCCCTGGGTCGGGAAGATTACCCTGGAGAAGGGAAATGCTGCCCATTCCACTACATTTGCCTGGAGAATCCCCATGGTCAGAGGAGCTTAGTGTGTTGCACTCCTTCGGGTCACAAAGAGTTGGGCAGAGCAAGTAAGCAGAGCAGAACAGCACAGTCTTTACAATGACCCTGTGAGTTAGATGCCTTTTTGATACCCATATTGCAGATGAGGAAACTGCGGCCTAGAGAAGGTAAGTAGTTTGTCTAAGCTTACGGAGATAGAAATTTAGTATAGTAGTAATTTTATCCAATTAAGTGGCCTCTAGAAGCCCAAAGTTATACTGCCTAAAAAAATCACCTGTGCCAGGTAGGCAGTGCATAAGAGCCCAAATCTCCATGATGTCAGTCCAAGTGACTCAAGAAACGATGCTAAATGAGGAGTGTTCTTCCCCTACTTAATAACCATTCATGTTTCAGAACTACAGGAAATGCTTATTGAGAAGAAGAAATATATTAAAAATTATATTAACAAAGATGAAGCTCTACACAATCCCTAGTATCTTTTCATAACTCACACTTCATCTTTGGAAAAAAATAGAAGGATAACAGAGGAAGACATATTGGGGGCTCTTGTGGTATTCTGCTGACTTCTGCCTGTTTTTGATTACTTTTATCATTAACTTATTTACAATTAGCATTTTACCCCTCAGTCACATTCAGTCTTGGTTCTGAATTTAAAAATCTCACAATAAATCTTGAATTGTAATTGGTTATGTATGTTTTTAAAAAATCCTATAGTGACTTTTGGTATCAAATGCAGAGTTAAGCTCAACTCTGTCAGACTCTTGGGGGACATACTGCTTTCATATTGACCAATTTCTGGTGGCAATTGTCTGGATGTAATTTGAGATAAATCCTTGGTATGATTCCTTAGTTTAATCATTCCCTTACTTGAATTCTCCAACTGTCTCAGAGGCAGCAACTCATTGACTCTTATCTGTCTTGAGATTATAAACTCATAAATGTCCTAATTTTTCCATTACATTATAGTACCATCTGTTTTTCTTTTTCCAATAGCAACATCAAGATACATAATAGGATTCTGTTGCCAATCTCAAATTGTGCTAGGCAACTCAATCACTGTAACATTCTTGTTTCATTTGTGTTTTATTTTGTTATTGAGGCTACATGTTTGGTTTTAGCCTTTTTAGTCTGGAAATGTGGTTTTTTGTTTTTAAGTTAAATTTTATTTTATATTGGGGTATGGTTGATTTACAATGTGGTGTTAGTTTCAGATTTACCGCAGCGATTCTGTTTTACATATATCCATTCTTTTTCAGTCTGGAAATTTGTTGCAAGCTTTTTCCCCAGACCTTATTTTGTGAAGTTCTAAGCCTTCCACGGTTGATATCATATTGTGTGTTTTCACTAAAATTAGAAACCTGGGAAATAAATCATTTGTATAATATTTAATTGGGGGAGATATTCTTGGGATAATTATCAGTCTGGGCATTTAGGCAGACTGGAAATGCAGTTCCACTTTTCAGATGCTCAGTGTTTTTCAAGAGAACATCCCACCCGCTGGAGAGGAATGAAGTGGCATGGGGCTTGTGAAAGGGGACTACTTCGTGTTTGCAGTTGTCCTCAAACTTCCATTCACTCATTTTTTGTAAATGAATTAAACACTTCTGGCTGAGCATGATACTGAAAGGTGGAAATGCAGACAGATGACACCTATTATAGCCTCTAACTTTGAATATTTATCTCTCAGTTCAGTGGGAAAGAAAAACACAAAAACCAAAAGTTGTAACCCAGTTCACATAAAAGCACAAGTGAAAACACTTTACACTGGCAGTGGAAACTTTAACTTTGGAGTATAAGGGAAATTGCAGACTAGAGATGAACCTAAATAAAAGGCTGAAGTGAAGCAGGGATTGGATAAAGCTGTTGTGTATTTCCTCTTTTATATCCAGAGAAATGTTTTTAACAGCAGAACTCCAAAAGTACATTACAACGGTGAATTGAAAAATTGGTTTCTAGAAGCTTTGAAGAAACACCATATCACTGATGTAAGAAAGTCATAAATATTATGAGTGTTTTGATATGCTAAAATAACAAACTAAGAAGATTAGGTTTTACCAAATGGATTTTATGGCCTCAATAGTAACACTGCTTTATTTATTTTCATTATTTCCAGTGGAATAAACACTCCACATGTAACTAATATATTTGGATTAACTCCTCTGTGCTTTATTTGTTCTAGAAAGGATTAGCAACAGAGCTAGATTTATGAACCTTGGGGGAGGGATGTGCTTTGTTGAAATAGTCATCTGATTTTAGATGTTCTAAACAACTGTTTTTAGAGGCTCAGAAGGATACCTGCTACCCAGGAAAGTTGAAATTAACCAGGCCTCAGCTCCTTAAGGTGTAACTACTGGCTAAGCAGCACAAGGGGAGCCCTGGTGGCTCTTTGGTAAAGAACCCACCCACCACTGCAGGGTACAGTGGGTTAGATCTCTGGATCGGGAAGATCCCCTGGAGAAGGAAATGGCAACCCGCTCCAGTTTGCTTGCCTGGGAAATCCCATGGACAGAGGAGCTGGTGGGCTACATACAGGCCATGGGATCACAAAAGAGTCAGACACAATTTAGTGACTAAAAAACAACAATAAAGCAGCATAATAACTGCAAAATTTAGAAAAGCAGCAGAATCGGTTTCATTCTAGGACTAATCTACTGTTGTGGCAACCAGCACTTCTTTTGGTTCCAGGATGAGGACCTGGTATTGTTCTTTCCTAAGTCTTTTGGGTGGTGCTTTCCCCAGCCTCAGATAGTTTCCTTATATACATGCACTGATGAGTGTGTGGTTACCCTAGGTGGACCTTCTGCAGATGTTCAGGGTTCTTTCTTTGTGCTACTTTCTTCTCTCTGGTATACCTTGTTGTCTCTAGACTCGTCTCTATGTCCTCTATTAAGGGTTTCTTAGTAAGGCCAGGCTTGGCCTGGGTTCCCCTCCCTGCTCTCAGTAAAATAGACCTTTTAGTAGAAAAATAGAAGTTAATAAAATAGATTGAAGAACACATAGACTATATAAATAAGAAGATAACTATGGATGCAATTTAAAATCTGTGAAAAAATTAATTCTAAAAGCACACTTTTTTTTCCAGATTTTAGAGAGATGGTTCCCATGCTGTGTAAATCATTGAAGAATATTTTAAAAGATAGTGTCTAAGTTCATTTTGCAAACCAGTATAAACTTCTTACCAAAACATGACAAAGATACAAAATTATGAAAATTATAGGTACTTTTCATTCATAAGTAAAGTATATTCTGAATCATTTGAGAGTAAGCTGAACCACTCAATGTTTAAAGAATAATACACCACGAACAAGTAGGAATGTAGTTTGATAAATCTTACCAATTTCTTTTATATCAGTAGGCCAAAAGTAAAAAGTTGTGATTATAGATTCTAATGAAGTATTAATAGAAATTCAGTATCAATCTTTGATACAAACTCCTAGCAAACCAAAAATATAACGTGATAAAAGGTTTCTATCTTAAGGTATCAACTGATAATATTTTAACAGTGAAATGAAATCTAAAGAAGACAGGGATGTTTCTTCACAGTTATTCAATACTGGCATATGGAAAAAGGCAAATTAAAAGGAATTGAAGATAAAGTGTAATTATGTTCTGATAGCATAATTGTTTACATTTAACTGTTTATAAAAAGGAGCTGTACTTTCAGTGTTGAAACAGTATTTTTCACCCTCCCTCATTTTTCAAAAAGACAAAATTAGAATGTTTCTACTCCCTAGTTTGCTGCTGTCTTTGTAGTTTTGAATAAAATTGTAGGAATTTTAGATTTTAATTATTTAACGTAGCTGCTCTGTCAAAAACAGTGACGGCTGCTGCTGCTGTTTAGTCACTCAGTCGTGTCTGCCTCTTTGTGACCCCATGAACTGTGTAGCCCGCCAGGCTTCTCTGTCCATGGGGTTTCCCAGCAAGAATACTGGAGCAGGTTGCCATTTCCTTCCCCCAAAATAGTGACAATTGAATTCAATTCCATTAGAATATTTTAAAGCTATGTAGTCTAAGTTTTCTTTGTTTTTAGTAGTTATTGACAGTTTTTATACTTCTTCCATTAAATTAAAAAAAAACATTAAATTCATTTTGTGGCCAGCTAAAGTAGAACCTGGAATAGCTTTTAAGGATGGAAATGTAATTGGTAGAATTTCTAAGTTCTTATATGGTGGGGAGTATCTTTCAGTGGATTCTCAAATGAATGCTATACAACCACATAGAAAATACTGGTATGTCTGTTGTTTTCAAGATTCTATAGATAAAGCTAAGTTGTTTTCAGACCCTTATTTTTATGGAGCAGAAATCTGAGGTCATCAGAGATTTATTTTTCCTTTGTGGTTCATCTTTTCTTTTTTACTTGAAGCTGGTTTGAATTTATTTAACCCATAAAATTCACAAATTTTATGAAGATATATCTTTTATTTTCATTACATTTGCTTATGAGTAACATGCAACATATTTAAAGAATAGTATTACCATGAATAAATAAGAATGTGGCTTTATAAAATCTGTTAGTATAATCTTTTATATCAGTGGATCAAAAGAAAAAAGTCACAGTCATATCCAGAAATTCCAATGAGACATGAAGGAATATTCAGTATCCATTTTTGATACAAGCTGTTAGTAAACCAACGGCGAAGGCAATGGCACCCCACTCCAGTACTCTTGCCTGGAAAATTCCATGGACGGGGGAGCCTGGTAGGCTGTAGTTCATGGGGTCGCTAAGAGTCGGACACGACTGAGCGACTTCACTTTCATTTTTCACTTTCATGCATTGGAGAAGGAAATGGCAACCCACTCCAGTACTCTTGCCTGGAGAATCCCAGGGATGGGGGAGCCTGTTGGGCTGCTGTCTGTGGCGTCGCACAGAGTCGGACATGACTGAAGTGACTTAGCAGTAGCAGTTAGTAAACCAAAACCAGAACATGGTTCTGTTTCTCTTTTGAGAATACTTTTTATATGTGTATTTCATGTGCTTGATTTGTTCTCCACATCTTTTATTTTCTCTCATCAATTCTGTCTATATTGGGCCTTTTTTTTTTTTTTGAGTTTTTCTTGAGCATGTATTTACTTTGTCATCTCAGTTTGTCACTCAAATCAAATCTCTTGTTTGCTGCCTCTTTTTAAAAAATTCAGCAGTCATGCTTTTCAGACCTCAAAAAATATCTCTTAATCTTGTATTGTTCTTTTCTCATAATTTTTTGTTTTCATAAAACAAAATGTACTCCCCAGCTCTTAACTCTAGATTTTTTAATGACATTTTTAGGCAAGAAGTCAGTTTTCTTGAGGTGCTGGGGGCACGCCGTTGCTTGGATCTGTCAGTTCAGTCCCTCTTTTTCACTGCTGAGTGTTTTCACAGTCAAATTATTTCTGTTCTGTTCAGTATATTTGCTGAGAGATGTCTCTTTTATCAGTGGGAAGCACTGATGGTGGCTTTTGTTGAGATCATGTTAGTTCCTTTCAAATACTTGAAACACCAACAAACAGGAGTTATTTTAGATTCTCTCAAGTTTCACTTTGCCATTTTTGAGGTCCAGAAACCTAGAAGGAAGATGGAAACTGCAGAACTAGGAGCAGGCAGAGCAGGGAGCATGGTCTTGATACTCAAAAACTAGGTTTCTATGTTTATTGTGATAAGAGAACTGTGCACCTTGTCTCTAAGACAAATTAGAGAGTTGTGCACCTTCATCTTTCCTCCTCTTCTTCCTCTTCCTCTGCTGTCATCCTCATTCTCTTAATTTATTTTTGTCTTGGTTTCCTTTTTAATGTTTATTGCTAAATATATGCAAAAAATAGTATATAGTTATTTGTGCAGTTTAGAGAAAAATTGCAATGTTAACATGCATAGATAATTACTAACTAAATCAAGCCAGCACACAAGAGGTCCCCATTGCCCTTCCTCACATGTAACTCCTCTCTCTCTCCTGGAGGTAACCAGTTTCCTGACTTTTGTATAATTATACTCTTGCTTTTCTGTATATATGTATATGTACATATACATTAGAGAAGGAAATGGCAACTCACTCCAGTATTGTCTGGAAAATCCCATGGACAAAGGAGCCTGGTGGGCTACAGTTCATGGGGTCGCAAAGAGTCAGACACAACTGAGCGACTGAGCACAACCTAAGTATATTCTTATACAATATGAGATAGTTTTGCTAGATTTTATAATTTTACATGAAAGAAATTATACTGTCTATTTTCTTTTGCAACTTTCTATTTTTCACTCATTATTGGATTTGTGAGATCCATTTCTTGAATGAGGTAGTAGTTTCCTAATTTTCACTGTTTTTCAAATGTGGTGTCCTTAAGATAGAGTTCACCTAGTGAATACCTATTGTTTCACCTCCTTGCAGCTCTTGGTATCATCACACATTAATTTACCAATTTGTTTGATGGATGCTCAGCTTAGTATGAAAGGTTCTGTGAAGTGGGGGAATCAGCTTTGTGTCTGTCTTACCCTTACACTGAGGATAGAGCTCTTTGGAGGGAGGCTCTCCTCTTAGAATCCTCACCTGGATGTACCCTTGATTTGGTCTTTTGACTCCCTAGAGAAAGCCTTGGAAACTAAGTTAAAGTTCAGAGATTTGGCAAAAGTTCACCTAGCCAAAGTTTCTTCACTTATATTTTGACCTGGTTGTTGTTCAGTTGCTTAGTTGTGGCCTGGTAAATTATTATTTTGGCAGATCTTTGATGCATTTGTTGTTGTTCAGTCACAAAGTCACGTCGGACTCTTTGCAACCCCATGGACTGTAGCATGCCAGGCTTCCCTGTCCTTCACTATCTCCTGGAGTTTAGATTTAAGGTTTATTATTTATTATTGTTATGTTTATTTTGTCGAAAATTTCAGTGTAGTCTCTCCAGAGCAGATCAATTAGTTCAAATAGCCTTAAGCCTACACTTTTTTCCTTTTGTAATTGGTGTGATTGCCTATATATATATATAATGATATTGTTCTATTTTGTATTATGGCAGCGCTCACATGACTGTATATAATGACTAAAATTCATCATGCCTTTTAAAGATATCACCTCACCAGGATCCTCACCTTAATTAGGTGGTAATCTGTGCTGTGGGGTTAGAACATTTCTTTGGACAATGTCATTTCCTCTAGGTTCAAATAGGATTTAAATAGGCCTCTTTTCCTGCAAATGCTCCAGTCTGTCCTTTCAGCATCAAATAAAGGCACAGTGAAGGTGACTAGGGAACTAGTTTTAATTAATTAGGAATTACCTTGGCATTACTTTCTTTGTATTCCCAGAAAGGCCTTTCTGTTCCTTGAAGGAAGTTACAGTTTAGTGTTCCTTTTTCCTTTCTTTCATCCATTATATCTTTAAATATTTTCTCAGTGTAACTACAGGTAAAACCTTCTGTAGTCCCTTTGCTGACTGATTTTTCCCTTTCATTATATCCTTTGGGTCCTTTCAGTGAGAATGTGGAAGGAATTGAAGCTAAGAGTTAACTAATATATTCATTATGCCACCCTAAGCAAGAGTTCTGTTTTGTATATTCTGAAATGGCGTTGTTCAAATTGTAAGTGTTTTTTTTTTGTTGTAACTTTATTGTGAATGTACCCTGCCCTTCAGCTATTTAGGAAATAGGAAATTTGTGCTGTTAGTTTTTCCAATTCAGTTTCTCCCCCTCTACTAGCTTTTCCCCATTAGCATTCAAACATGCTTAAGTCTCTTAAGAAACCTCTTCATCATGAAACCGTCTCTAGCTACTGCACTATGACTCTCCTTCACTTTACAGTCAAAGTTGTCTCTAATCTCCTTATGTCCTAAATTTCTGGGGTTTTCCCCTGAATGATAAAATTGAAAATCAACTAGTCAAGTTCCTTAAAAAATTATTTTATATTTTTATTGAGAATACACCAAAATAGTAGATAATTTTGTATGAATTGATATTTTAATAATACTGCATCTCCTCATCTAATAATACCATTTGCTTTTCTATTTAATAAAGTTTCTTTCATATTTTTAGGTAAAACTGAGTCATTTTCCTCATATAGATTTTGTTACATTTGTTCTAATGTATTTAACAATTTTTCTTCCTGTAGTGGATGTTTTTCCTTCTCAGTCTAATTATTATGACTGGTTGATATTTCAGACTGTTGATCTTTGTAGACTTCCCTCATATAGGGCCAGTTTACTCAACACTCAACTCGTTACTTCTAATAGTTTTTCAGTTGATTATATTGTGTATTCCAAGGAGACAATCATATAGGTTGCAAAATTGCACTTTTTATCTCGGTTTATCCTATTATATTTATGTTTTCCTTGTCTTATTGAAATGAATACAACTCCCAGTAAAATTTTTACTAGTAGCAGTGGTAATGAGAATCCTCATTAGCCTTACTGTTGTTGTTTAGTGGGCATGATTCTAATATTTAATATAAGGTGTGGTATTTGCTCTGGGGTGTTTTTAAGGAGTTTTAGTTTATTCCTGGTCTAAAAGTACTGGGATTTTTATTTGTTCATTTTAACCAAGGTTGGTTGTTGAACATTAACCACCACTTGTGGGATATTTATCAGTCAAGTCATACATTTTCCTTTACATCATCAGATAAACACTAACATAGTCATGATGTATTATTTTTTAATGCGTTGATGGATTTGGTTTTTCAATATTGATGTGTGATTTTTTTTCATCTATGTTCAGAAGCAAGTCTAATCTGCAGTTTGTGTTTATGTTTGTTTTTCCTTTCTAGTTTAGATTTCAGGGCTAGGTTAGCCTGGTATAATGCTACTTTTCTACTGTAAGTCTGTGCATTAGTTGCAGTAATATGATAATTTCCATATAATACTCTAAAGAATCAATAGATAAAGTGTTACAGATAATAAAGGAATTATGCAAGATTGCTGGATATCAACTTATAAAAATAAATACCATCCCTTTTCATGAACAGTTACTACTTGTAGAAAACAGAAAATGAGATAACACTGCAGTGATGACAAAAAATAAAAATTATATGGAAACTAACCTAAAAAGTCTTCATAAGACCTTTAAATAAAAAAAAACATTAAAAGCTATATAAAGACCTAAGAAAATTTCATATACCATGTTTAAAGACAGGCTGACTTAATATTATGGTGATTCAAATTCTTTATGTGATAAGACATAAAACAAGATTTGAACAAATATTTTAACAGTTTTTGAGAAACAATATATATAGTTTATATTATATCTATCTATGTGCATATATTAATCTCTTCTCAGTTTTAGATGTTGCAGATATCTTTGTCTAGATGAAGTCATCTGTTAGCTTCGTCTGGTGCAGTCTTCACTAAAAAAGAATCCTTAGTTTTGCTGTAGTCAAAGCATCAGTGCTTTTTGAACTGATTACAGAATGTATTTTCCACCTCAGAGTTATGGAGATATTCTCCTACATCTTAGAAAATACAATATATGTGAGATAATTAATAAATGTAAAATAATAAAGATCCACAACTAGCTAAGAAACTTTTGAAAAAGAGCAGAAGAGGAGACCTATCTTCAAGTAAGATGTGGTGATTGTGGTTTAGTTGCTAAGTCATGTCTGACTCTTGCGACCCTGTGACTGTAGCCTGCCAGGATCCTCTGTCCATGGGATTCTCCAGGCAAGGTTACTGGAGTGAGTTGCAATTCCCTTCTCCAAGGGATCTTCCCGACCTAGGAATTGAACCTGGGCCTCCCATTGCAGGCAGATTATTTACCGACTGAGCTACAAGGGAAGCCCTTGTAAGATAGGAATGGCAAAAAGAATAAAGTAATAGAGCAGAAAGCCCAGAAATCAGTCGTGTCCAACTCTGTGCGACCCCACAGACGTCAGCCCACCAGGCTCCCCCGTCCCTGCAATTCTCCAGGCAAGAACACTGGAGTGGGTTGCCATTTCCTTCTCCAATGCGTGAAAGTGAAAAGTGAAATTGAAGTCGCTCAGTCATGTCCAACTCTTAGCGACCCGATGGACTGCAGCCTACCAGGCTCTTTCATCCTTGGGATTCTCCCGGCAAGAGTACTGGAGTGGGTTGCCATTGCCTTCTCCAGAAATAGGTATAGTTTTGTGTATATATAACTTCATGTATAGTAGAGTTGAGGAAAAGGATTGTTCAGTAGGTCTTACTGGGGAAACTGCTTCATTTTATTGAGAAAAATAGAATTAGATCACTATTTTATATCATAAAGATAAATTTAAGATCCCATAAAGAGTAGTATATAAATAGTTACACTACAAATTGAATGAATAAAGAATTAATAGCTATACTACATGAGAATTTAATACAAATAAGACTAAATAGAGAAATGAACAAGGAGAGCAGTTTATAGAAAGGAACATTGAAAGAATAACATGTATATGATATGTTATTAATCATTAATAGCATAATTATTAGTAATTAGAGACATAAAAATTAAACCATGAGATACCACTTTAAACTCACCAGGCTAACAAATATTAGAAGTTCAATGTGAGAGAAGGGGGGCATTTATATTCTACTGGTGGGAATATAAAATAGCACATTCATTCTGGAAAGAAATGTGGCAACGTTTGGGGAAATTAAAAATGCTTATACCATATGATGGAACAATTCTCATCCTGGGAATAAACTAAAGAAACCCTTCCATGGATCTAATAAAGAGACATGTGTAGGAGTATACATTACTACATTTGAGGGAGAGGGGATGAAATTATTTGAATCTAGTCATTGCCTATATTTTGTATTTAAATTTTTTTTACTGAAGTAATATTTGATTTACAGTATTAGTTTCAGGTATACAGCACAGTAATTCAGTGTTTTTATAGATAGTTGTTGTTCAGTTGCAGAGTCATGTCCGACTCTTTGTGACCCCATGGGCTGCAGCATGCCAGGCCTCCCTGTCTCTCACTGTCTCCTGGAGTTTGCCCAAGTTCATGTCTGTTGAATCACTGATGCCATCCAATCATCTCATCCTCTTGTCTCTTCTCCTTCTGCCTTTCATTCTTTCCCAGCATCAGGGTCTTTTCCAGTGAGTCAGCCCTTCACATCAGATGGCCAAAATATTGGAGCTTCAGCTTCAGCATCAATCCTTCCAATGAATATTCAGGGTTGATTTCCTTTAGGATTGACTGGTTTGATCTTGCTGTCCAAGGAGCTCTCGAGAGTCTTCTTTACCACCCCAGTTCAAAAGTATCAGTTCTTCATTTTTACAGATTATACTTCATTAAATGTTATTATAAAATAATAGCTATAATTCCCTGTGCTATACAGTGTATCCTTGTTGCTTATCTATTTTATCCATAGTAGTTTGTATCTGCTAATCCCATACCCCTATCCTACCCCTTCCCACTTCCCTCTCCCCACTGGTAGCCACTAGTTTGTGTTCTACATCTATCAGTTTGTTTCTCTTCTGCTATATATATTTATTTGTTTGCTTTATTTTTTAGATTCCACAAATAATTAATAGGAAGTTTTTATCTTTCTCCGTCTGACATATTTCACTAAGCATTATATTCTCTTTGTCTATCCACATTGCTGCAAAAGGCAGAATTTCATTTTTTATGTCTAAGTAACAGTCCATTTTATGTATATTCAGCACATCTTCATTATATATTTGTTCATTGATGGATACTTGGGTTGCTGCTGTATCTTGGTTATGATAGTGTTGCTGTGAACATTGGTGTGCATATATCTTTAAATGTACTCCCTCTATAAACTCAGTTTTCACCTGTTCTTCTCAGATGACCATCCTACCACCTTATACTTCATTCTTGTAGACTCCAATGATTCTACATCCTCACTACAATCAGAAATACATTTTAAAAAGTAAAATCTTATTTCCTTCATGTACTCATTTCCTTCCTTACCCAACTTAGATTCCATGGTCTAGCACTTAATCACTCTCTTAATTCCCTTACTCCACTCTTGCTCTGACATTCTCATATGGCAAAACCGCCACCCTGTTGGATGTAACTTTCCTCACACTCTGTACCAAGAGACCTGAATATAGCTAAATAAAGTCTCAAAACCATGTTGGCTAGTGTCACTTAAGGTTTGTGGTCATACACATCAAGTAGAGTCTTACTGTGGCCAACAGAGACAATGTGTCAGCAATCTAGTCCTATTCTTCCTCTTCTAAATAACTCATATCGTCTCTCTCTCACAGCACCAATATCTATGCTCTTTCTTACTCGTGAATATTGATCTTGCTTCCTCTTTGACTGAGCAAATAGAAGCTCTGTGAGAGCAAGGACTTGACTTTGTTTTTTTGTTCATTGGGCCTAAAACATCTGACACTTAGTAGACATTTAATGAATAAATATATGTTGAATACATGAATGATGGGTGTATGTGGTGGAAGACTGTATAATAGAATCAGTGAAAAAAATCAATGAATATGTTGTATAAAGAGTGGCATGGATAAATAATTAAAACAATATTGATTGACAAAATAAGGAGAGGATGATATTTACAATAAAAGATCTTTAAGTAAATTTAAAACTTATATTGTAAACTGTTGCTGTTGCTGCTAAGTCGCTTCAGTCGTGTCCGACTCTGTGCGACTCCATAGATGGCAGCCCACCAGGCTCCGCCGTCCCTGGGATTCTCCAGGCAAGAACACTGGAGTGGGTTGCCATTTCCTTCTCCAATGCATGAAAGTGAAAAGTGAAAGTGAAGTGGCTCAGTTGTGTCTGACTCTGAGCAACCCCATGGACTGCAGCCCACCAGGCTCCTCCGTCCATGGGATTTTCCAGGCAAGAGTACTGGAGTGGGTTGCCATTGCTTTCTCATATTGTAAACTAGCACTAATGTTTATATAAGATACTCTATTTTTCATAAATATATACACATCAGGACCTTATGGAATACATTCGACTGAGTGTCCATAAAGCAGAATAGGAGTGTGGGTAGGGAATTAAAAGAAAAGTACAATAGAATAAACTGTAACAAGAGAGTGGCTTTGCACAAACTGACCATCACCTATGAAGCTTGATCATCTCAATTTCCTGCACATGGAGATTATTTTGTCTATATTAATAAACTGTCTGTCCAGGAAAGTCAAGGGCAGCTAGTGTGGTCTGATGCTTCAGAATAAAGTCCTCTTTATCCTAGTATGTAAGGATTCTCCAGCAGAAATTACAGCCTCCTGCTTGCTGCGGAGAAGGCAATGGCAACCCACTCCAGTACTCTTGCCTGGAAAATCCCAGGGACAGGGGAGCCTGGTGGGCTGCTGTCTATGGCGTCGCACAGAGTCGGACACGACTGAAGTGACTTAGCAGCAGCAGCAGCTTGCCCCTGCTGTCGAGTAGATGTATTAAGTTCCAGTGTTAGTATGAACCAGATATGTCACATACACACACGTGTTTAAAATGGGCTGCAAGCAGAATAGCCACCAACTCTCAGCCAGCTGACATTTGTGAACATGGATCAAGTGTTGCTCGATAGTCTATTTTTCAAAAGAAGCCAGAAGTATAATTTTCATGTAAAAATCTCCCAATTTTCAGCTATTTACAGTCTAATTTATAAAGTTTATATCACTATGTGAGAACTAATTAGGCTCGTAGAACAATAATACATCTAAACAGGTATGAAGCCTATTAGTTGCTAAATTCTGCCCACATGTACAGAAATTCTAGTCTTTCTTATTCCCTTATTGCAAAATATGAATGGACCACTGTGAATCACCACTTATTTAAGGAATGCCTGCATCATAACCAGGATTGACAGAATAAAAACCCATCTCTCGAGAAACAGAAATAACTCTGGAAACAGAAGACAATTTTAACCGTATCACACATAGTAATTGCCTTTCCAGGTCTAATAATTGTTTCTGCTTTCCTACTCTGTAACTTTCAGAAGATCAGAATTCTTATAGGCTTGGTGAGTTTATGGGGAATTAGTTACCTAATCTAGAATGTAATTCACAATGCAAAATCCTATTGCATTGATAAACTGACCACCTATGACACTTCAGACAGTCTGAAGAATAAGACGACAGTTCCTACACCACCACAGAGTGCTCCAGTGCATTAAAATTGATGACAGATTTCATTGTTGTGGGAGACACCACCATGGTGCTGTGCATTGTTCTTGAAACGCTGATGACAAGACACTTTCTTTGTTGCTTTTGCTTTATATTGGGATATTTGTAGAACTCTATAAAAAGAATGTGTCAGTTCCCTCATATCTTATTTCATGTGTTAGAATAATTAGACAGAATAAGGCCAGGAGCAAATATTTTATTATATTAGACTATATGCTTTTAAAGAATAATTAGAGCAAGTCACAGATTGCATAGTTTGAATAGAGTTTTAACAGGAATTTGTGCATTAAGATTGATGAATTCTGAGCTCTTAATGCAAGAACTGAACAGAAGAATTTACTTGATTCTCTTGGTCATTTATTGTGTAGATAAAATTCTGTGCCTTTAGTGATTCCTTTAGTGACAAAGGTCTACATTTCTCCATTCAAAACTATTTGTCACTTATGATAGGGTCTTGTTTTCTTTTTTGTTTGACGAAAATACACTGAGAAAACCAAAAGCACAAGCCTGATGTAAAGTGGAGAGGGAAACAAAATAAATCAGATGTAAGCTTTGCACTCAAAATGCTCATACTTACAACATTGAAAATTGCTGATTGTTTGCATCAAGTCCAAAAAGAATCCTATATTATAGTTTTCCAGAAATAGAATAAGCAGTGGTTAAAAACTGTAGGTGCTGGAGTCAGACTGCCTGAATTCTAATTAGCTCCACAGTATAGTAGCTATATGACCTTGGATATATTACTAAACCTTTGTTTCCTCAACTGTAAAGTTGTAGTAAGAAATAGTACCCATCACATAGATTGTTGTGAAGATTTAATGTAATACTATTTGTAAAGGGTTGAGAGCTGTTTCTGGACTTTCACATTATATGAAAATTTAGGATTTAACTCTTGTAATCACCCTTTGAAATAGACTTTTCTATTATGCCTTTGGATGATTAGAAAACCAATGTTTAAGAAGATCAAATTACTTTTTATTAAATCCACACATACGAGCTCTGAGTCTGAACACCTATTCAATTTTCACATTACAAACAAGGTTTTAAAATTTTCTGAGGAAGTAACATTTTCAGATACTCTTTTTCCTTGTGACACTGTGTCCAAGTTTGGGGTTTGTAAACTATAACCTCAATAATCCTCACTACTGCTTTTGAATGACTGGGATAGTCAAGGTTCAAGTCCCAGAAAGTGATTAGAGCAGGAGAAACTTGGGGAAAAAAAAAGCTTTCCTTTTCAGGGAAAGTTCTTCCTTTTATCCCACAGTTTGGTCTTGCACAGTGATGCCAGTTGGTGTGACTTAAGGAAAACCTCTTTGCACCAATGTTTTTTCCTGAGAGAGTGAATGAACAAATACCCCAGAGGGATATAAATTGCCTCTCAGCAACAAAGATTCTTGTGTGGCTTGATTTAATCAATTTGCTTTTCTAATGCAAAATTGAGCCATATTGAAGGAATTAAAAGAAATGTTAGAATAAGAATAAAATGAGGAAGACAGTGGCATTTTGAATGCCATAGTAAAAATAATGGATGCATAGTGGATCAGAAGAAAAGAGGAGAGAACATGGGTTTGAAGCAGGCAGCTGAAGGGTAACCAAATGGACAGAGACTGAGGGAGAGTATACAGAAAGGTTATGAGAGAAGCACAGAGTACTCTGAACCCTTGCTACTCAAAAGTGTGGTCCTTTGATCTGCTGCAGAACATCACCTGGTAGAAATTCAGTGTCTCAGACTCCACCTACAATTAGGACCTACATTTTAACAAAATTCCCAAATGACTTGAATGCACATTAAAGTTTGAGGAGAGAGCATTGAAGACATACAGATTGAGTCATAAAAGGAACATGTAGATGGGTGGTGGAAGAGAACAGCTTAATGGATGAGATGAAGATGAGAATAAGGGAATCCAAAAATCTTTTAGGGAAGAAGTGGTCATTAAGTATTCTATGAATAGTTGAGTTGATTGTCAGTTATGTGTTCGTCTCCATTCAGGCTTTCAGAACCTCACTAGTATAAGATGAAGCCTGGAAGTTTCTTGAGGAATAGTTATTAAAGATTACTAAAAGATTCTGATATTATTAGGTATTGTTTTTAATTTTCAGCTTTTGGTGCCCTTCTGTTTGCTTAGTTACTTACCTGGGAACATTGTATTATGGGGGGATATCCAGAAGTAATTTGAAGTGAAGAGTAACCCCCATCAGCTTAGCTCTGGACATTTTTGCTTCTCAGCTACATTCTGAAAGACCCCCGTGCAAGTCCTACTTCTTTTGAGCATCCCTTGGATGTTTTTGTTGCCAGGCTCTGTCATTGGCCATCCCTTCTCCCCTTTCAGAGAACAAACTTCTCTAGGTTGTGCCATCTGTTATTGTGGATTCCACTATCACCAGTACACTGGTGACTCTAAGAGATCTATCGTCAGTATTGTTCAGTCTTCAGGGCCCCAGACCTATTGCTCAGTTTCTTACTGGATATTCAGTAGACAACATAGACTCGACCGATCAAAAACTGAATTCATCATCTTCTCCTTGAAACACTTTCTCATTTGTTTATTCTCAGTGAATATCACTACCATGAACTTAGTCTCCTGTGTGAGAATCATAGATATCCCTCTACATTTTAACTTTTCCATACTCCCCACCTCTAGTCACCTGTAATAAAATGCATTGATCTTATCTCCTTTACATGTCTTACATCCACATTTATGATTTCTTCCCTGGAGTGTTACAAATCTCTTACTGTTTCTCATCTTTAGTTTAGCCTCATTTAAATTGTAATCTCAATGCTGCAGACTGTAAACTTTCTAAAATGTTAAAGGGTATCCTGGTTTTTCTGTTAAAACTAGACAATATCTCCTTACTTTTCCTAGGTGGCGCTAGTGGTAAAGAACCCGCCTGCCAGTGCAGGTTAGATATGAGACATGGGTTCAATCCCTGGGTCAGGAGGATCCCCTGGAGAAGGGCATGGCAACCCACTCCAGTATTCTTGCCTGGAGAATCCCATGGACAGAGGAGCCTGGTGGACTACAGTCCATAGGGTTGCAGAGTTTGATGTGACTGAAGCGACTTAGTATCCATGCATGCTAGTGATAAAGAACCTGCCTGCCAATGCAGAAGACATTAAGAGAGGAGGGTTTGATACCTGGGTTGGGAAGATCCCCTGGAGGAGGGCATGGCAACCCACTCCAGTATTGTTGCCTGGAGAATCCCATGGACAGAGGAGTCTGGTGGGCTAAGGTTCATAGGGTCTTAAAGAATTGTTCTGAAGCAACTTAGTACACATGCCCTATTGAATAATTTTTAAACCTCTTTGTAGATCATGTGAAAAAACCCTATATCCTTCTTACCTATATACCTTCCTATCTCACTGTTGCTCTCTGAAGACATTGTCTTCTTAAAATTTCCTGAATAGAAACATATGTTTCATATCACCATACCTTTGCTTGCATGCTGTGCAGTGTCCCTTCCTCCTCCTTTCTCTGCCAGATATAATTTTGAAGGGCTGATTAGTGGTTGTCTTATGCATAAGATCTTTTTTGACCACCTCCTCCATCTTTTGTCTGTACACTGAAACTTGTATTGTCTTGTATTATAGCTCACAGATTCCACCAGCATGCAGTTCTAAGGCCTTGATCTATTTACATATTAAAAATTATACTTATTCTTTCAGTGCTTCATTGTAAAAAAATATACTCCTATGAGGACTGCATGACCTAGACTGAGGGTGTTTTCAAGGCTGAGGAGATAGCCTGGGCTAATGAGTCCTGTGGGGCTGGGGTGGAAGAGGCATTGTTTGTCATGGGGTAAATGACTAATATATAATGACCAGAATATATAAGAGAAATAGGAGTAACTTTTTCATTGTCAGAGAAAGGATAATCAAACGCTAAAAGAGTGAAAATTAGAATAAGCAGAGCGTTGTTAATTTGGATTTGGAGGTATTACACAACCTCTGTATATCTATCTAGAGAAACATTAATATAGCTCTGTGTGTATATGTGTGTATATGTGTGTGTATGTGTGCATTTTCTAACTCTGTCTGCAAGTAGCAAAGAGGGCATCTAGTACCCAGACCTTGATTTCTAAATATCTTTATCAAATAAGAAAAAATTTCTTAGAGAAATTTTTAATTCTAGGTCTTCTCAGGAAGATGTTTATTTTCAGGACTAAAACAGGGAAGGTGAGCCCAGAAAATGAGCCCAGATGAGCCCAGAAAATCTTAATTTGTCATAAAGCAAGGAAGTGATCAGAAATTATGAAGATTTCTCAGAAGGACACAGCAGCCAGCTTAAAGGACAATTGGGACAGTTTGAACATCAGAATAAAGGATGACTCGAACATCTTATAACCTATTGATTAAGGATCAATGACTATAAATGAATGAATATAGGAAAAGTTATTTCTTATAGTGTGATTCCAATGGATAAATCTAGAAGAAATGATACTATTAGAAACTCATCATAAGCAAACATCATAGTAATTATTTAGTCAAGAATTGTCAATAGACACTCCATTGCACTCCAGAGAGAAGAAATCCAATTCCACGCACCAGAACGCTGACACAAGCTTCCCTAACCAGGAAACCTTGACAAACCAATCGTCCAACCCCACCCACTGGGTGAAACCTCCACAATAAAAAAGAACCTCAGACCACAAGAATACAGAAAGCCCACTCCAGACACAGCAATCTAAACATGATGAAAAGGCAGAGAAATACCCAACAGCTAAAGGAACATGAAAAAAGCCCACCAAGTCAAACAAAAGAGGAGGAAATAGGGAATCTACCTGAAAAAGAATTTAGAATAATGATAATAAAAATGATCCAAAATCTTGAAAACAAAATGGAGTTACAAATAAATAGCCTGGAGACAAAGATTGAGAAGATGCAAGAAATGTTTAACAAGGACCTAGAAGAAATAAAAAAAAATCAATTAAAAATTAATAATGAAATAAATGAGATCAAAAACACTCTGGAGGGAACCATGAGTAGAATAACAGAGGCAGAAGATAGGATAAGTGACTTAGAAGATAAAATGGTGGAAATAAATGAAGCAGAGAGGAAAAAAGAAAAAAGAATCAAAAAAAATGAGGACAACCTCAGGGACCTCTGGGACTATGTGAAACGCCCCAACATTCGAATCATAGGAGTCCCAGAAGAAGAAGACAAAAAGAAAGGCCATGAGAAGATACTCGAGGAGATAATTGCTGAAAACTTCCCTAAAATGGGGAAGGAAATAGCCAACCAAGTTCAAGAAACCCAGAGAGTCCCAAACAGGATAAACCCAAGGCGAAACACCCCAAGACACATATTAATCAAATTAACAAAGATCAAACACAAAGAACAAATATTAAAAGCAGCAAGGGAGAAACAACAAATAACACACAAAGGGATTCCCATAAGGATAACAGCTGATCTATCAATAGAAACCCTTCAGGCCAGAAGGGAATGGCAGGACATACTTAAAGTAATGAAAGAGAATAACCTACAACCTAGATTACTCTACCCAGCAAGGATCTCATTCAGATATGAAGGAGAACTCAAAAGCTTTACAGACAAGCAAAAGCTGAGAGAATTCACCACCACCAAACCAGCTCTTCAACAAATACTAAAGGATCTTCTCTAGACAGGAAACACAGAAAGGTGGTATAAAAGTGAACCCCAAACAACAAAATAAATGGCAACGGGACCATACCTATCAATAATTACCTTAAATGTAAATGGGTTGAATGCCCCAACCAAAAGACAAAGGCTGGCTGAATGGATACAAAAGCAAGACCCCTATATATGCTGTCTACAAGAGACCCACCTCAAAGCAAGGGACACATACAGACTAAAAGTGAAGGGCTGGAAAAAAAATATTCCACGCAAACGGAGACCAAAAGAAAGCAGGAGTCGCAATACTCATATCAGATAAAATAGACTTTCAAATTAAGTCTGTGAAAAGAGACAAAGATGGACACTACATAATGATCAAAGGATCAATCCAAGAAGAAGATATAACAATTATAAATATATATGCACCCAACATAGGAGCACCGCAATATGTAAGGCAAACGCTAACGAGTATGAAAGAGGAAATTAATAGTAACACAATAATAGTAGGAGACTTTAATACCCCACTCACAACTATGGATAGATCAACTAAACAGAAAATGAACAAGGAAACACAAACTTTAACGGACACAATGGACCAGCTAGACCTAATTGACATCTATAGGACGTTTCATCCCAAAACAATCAACTTCACCTTTTTCTCAAGTGCACATGGAACCTTCTCCAGAATAGATCACATCCTGGGCCATAAATCTAGTCTTGGTAAATTCAAAAAGACTGAAATCATTCCAGTCATCTTTTCTGACCACAGTGCAGTAAGATTAGATCTCAATTACAGGAAAAAAATTATTAAAAATTCAAACATATGGAGGCTAAACAACACGCTTCTGAATAACCAACAAATCATAGAAGAAATCAAAAAAGAAATCAAAATATGCATAGAAATGAATGAAAATGATAACACAACAACCCAAAACCTATGGGACACTGTAAAAGCAGTGCTAAGGGGAAGATTCATAGCATTACAGGCCTACCTCAAGAAACAAGAAAAAAGTCAAATAAATAACCTATCTCTACACCTAAAGCAACTAGAGGAAGAAGAAATGAAGAACCCCAGGGTTAGTAGAAGGAAAGAAATCTTAAAAATTAGGGCAGAAATAAATGCAAAAGAAACTAAAGAGACCATAGCAAAAATTAACAAAGCTAAAAGCTGGTTTTTTGAAAAAATTAACAAAATTGACAAACCATTAGCAAGACTCATTAAGAAACAAAGGGAGAAGAACCAAATTAACAAAATTAGAAATGAAAATGGAGAGATCACAACAGACAACACTGAAATACAAAGGATCATAAGAGACTACTACCAGCAGCTCTATGCCAATAAAATGGACAACTTGGAAGAAATGGACAAGTTCTTAGAGAAGTATAACTTTCCAAAACTGAACCAGGAAGAAATAGAAGATCTTAACAAAACCATCACAAGCAAGGAAATCGAAACTGTAATCAGAAATCTTCCAGCAAACAAAAGCCCAGGACCAGATGGCTTCACAGCTGAATTCTACCAAAAATTTAGAGAAGAGCTAACACCTATCTTACTCAAACTCTTCCAGAAAATTGCAGAAGAAGGTAGACTTCCAAACTCATTCTATGAGGCCACCATCACCCTAATTCCAAAACCAGACAAAGATGCCACAAAAAAAGAAAACTACAGGCCAATATCGCTGATGAACATAGATGCAAAAATCCTTAACAAAATTCTAGCAAACAGAATCCAACAACATATTAAAAAAATCATTCATCATGACCAAGTGGGCTTTATCCCAGGAATGCAAGGATTCTTTAATATCCGCAAATCAATCAATGTAATACACCACATTAACAAATTGAAAGATAAAAACCATATGATTATCTCAATAGATGCAGAAAAAGCCTTTGACAAAATTCAACATCCATTTATGATTAAAACTCTCCAGAAAGCAGGAATAGAAGGAACATACCTCAACATAATAAAAGCTATATATGACAAACCCACAGCAAGCATCACCCTCAATGGTGAAAAATTGAAAGCATTTCCCCTGAAATCAGGAACAAGACAAGGGTGCCCACTCTCACCACTACTATTCAACATAGTTTTGGAAGTTTTGGCCACAGCAATCAGGGCAGAAAAAGAAGTAAAAGGAATCCAGATAGGAAAAGAAGATGTGAAACTCTCGCTGTTTGCAGATGACATGATCCTCTACATAGAAAACCCTAAAGACTCTACCAGAAAATTACTAGAGCTAATCAACGAATACAGTCAAGTTGCAGGATATAAAATTAACACACAGAAATCTCTTGCATTCCTATACACTAACAATGAGAAAACAGAAAGAGAAATTAAGGAAACAATACCATTCACCATTGCAACAAAAAGAATAAAATACTTAGGAGTATATCTACCTAAAGAAACAAAAGACCTATACATAGAAAACTATAAAACACTGATGAAAGAAATCAAAGAGGACACAAATAGATGGAGAAATATACCATGTTCATGGATTGGAAGAATCAATATTGTCAAAATGGCTATACTACCCAAAGTAATCTATAGATTCAATGCAATCCCTATCAAACTACCAACAGTATTTTTCACAGAACTAGAACAAATAATTTCACAATTTGTATGGAAATACAAAAAACCTCGAATAGCCAAAGTAATCCTGAGAAAGAAGAATGGAACTGGAGGAATCAATCTGCCTGACTTCAGACTCTACTACAAAGCCACAGTCATCAGGACAGTATGGTACTGGCACAAAGACAGAAATATAGATCAATGGAACAGAATAGAAAGCCCAGAGATAAGTCCACGAACCTATGGTCACCTTATCTTCGACAAAGGAGGCAAGGATATACAGTGGAAAAAAGATAACCTCTTTAACAAGTGGTGCTGGGAAAACTGGTCAACCACCTGTAAAAGAATGAAACTAGAACACTTTCTAACACCATACACAAAAATAAACTCAAAATGGATTAAAGATCTAAATGTAAGACCAGAAACTATCAAACTCCTAGAGGAGAACATAGGCAAAACACTCTCCGACATAAATCACAGCAGGATCCTCTATGACCCACATCCCAGAATTTCAGAAATAAAAGCAAAAATAAACAAATGGGACCTAATGAAACTTAAAAGCTTTTGCACAACAAAGGAAACTATAAGCAAGGTGAAAAGACAGCCCTCAGATTGGGAGAAAATAATAGCAAATGAAGCAACAGACAAAGGATTAATCTCAAAAATATACAAGCAACTCCTCCAGCTCAACTCCAGAAAAATAAATGACCCAATCAAAAAATGGGCCAAAGAACTCAACAGACATTTCTCCAAGGAAGACATACAGATGGCTAACAAACACATGAAAAGATGCTCAACATCACTCATTATCAGAGAAATGCAAATCAAAACCACAATGAGATACCATTATACGCCAGTCAGGATGGCTGCTATCCAAAAGTCTACAAGCAATAAATGCTGGAGAGGGTGTGGAGAAAAGGGAACCCTCTTACACTGTTGGTGGGAATGCAAATTAGTACAGCCACTATGGAGAACAGTGTGGAGATTTCTTAAAAAGCTGGCAATAGAACTGCCATATGACCCAGCAATCCCACTTCTGGGCATACACACCAAGGAAACCAGATCTGAAAGAGCCACATGCACCCCAATGTTCATCGCAGCACTGTTTATAATAGCCAGGACATGGAAGCAACCCAGATGCCCATCAGCAGACGAATGGATGAGGAAGCTGTGGTACATATACACCATGGAATATTACTCAGCCATTAAAAATAATTCATTTGAATCACTTCTAATGAGATGGATGAAACTGGAGCCCATTATACAGAGAGAAGTAAGCCAGAAAGATAAAGACCATTACAGTATACTAACACATATATATGGACTTTAGAAAGATGGTAACGATAACCCTATATGCAAAACAGAAAAAGAGACTCAGATGTATGGAACAGACTTGTGGACTCTGGGAGAAGGAGAGGGTGGGATGTTTCAGGAGAACAGCATTGAAACGTGTATTATCTAGGGTGAAACGGATAACCAGCTCAGGTTGGGTACATGAGACAAGTGCTCGGGCCTGGTGCACTGGGAAGACCCAGAGGGATCGGGTGGAGAGGGAGGTGGGAGGGGGGACTGGGATGGGGAATACATGTAAATCCATGGCTAATTCATATCAATGTATAACAAAAACTACTGTAATGATGTAAAGTAATTAGCCTCCAACTAAAAAAAAAAAAAAAAAGATAAAATGACTAAAAAAAAAAAAAAAAGAATTGTCAATAGAGTATAAAACTAGTGGATGAAAATTTGATGAGGAATGGGATAGTAATGTGATCTCAGAGAATCTCCCTGTAAAATACTTATTAATTACAAAGCTAAAATCTTAATTTTATAGTGAAGAAATTTGATAGATACCACCTTAACCCAGTGATGAAAGTTAACATTACTAGGAAAAGGTACAAACCAACATTATGTTCCTGTGTGACATTCCTGCCAAAAGTGAATAACCTAAATCTAATATTGAGGAAACATAAGTAAAATAAAATTGATAGGAGTGCTAAAAAATAACTGTCTTGTATGATTCAAAATGTCAAGATCATGACCCAGGAAAGACTGAAGAACTGTTCCGATCAAAAAAAAAGAAAAAGAAAAAAGATGACAATGAAATGTAATACTTGATCCCCAGATGAAACTTGAACCAGAAGATCCTTGTATTTTCCTTTTCTGTAAAATACATTGTTGGAACAAATTATGAAATTTAAATGAGATTTGTGGATTATATGATCTAAATATAGATTTTCTTAATTTTGTGGTTAGGAGAATTTCCTTTTCTTTAGGAAATAGCAGTAATGGGTCATCATGCCTGAGATCTATTCTCAACTAATTTGGAAAGAAAAAAGTGTACACACACATATACATATATCTAGACGGAGGTGTGAGGGAGGGAGAGAGAATGATGAAGGAAATGTGTCAGAGTTAACCCTTGGAAAACCTGGCTGGAGGCCTACTGGAGTTCTTTTTTTTTTTTTTTTTTCCATTTATTTTTATTAGTTGGAGGCTAATTACCTTACAACATTGCAGTGGTTTTTGTCATACACTGAAATGAATTATCCATGGATTTACATGTATTCCCCATCCCAGTTCCCCCTCCCACCTCCCTCTCCACCCGATCCCTCTGGGTCTTCCCAGTGCACCAGGCCCAAGCACTTGTCTCATGCACCAACCTGGGCTGGTGATCTGTTTCACCCTAGATAATATACATGTTTCGATGCTGTTCTCTTGAAACATCCCACCTTCACCTTCTCCCAGAGTCCACAAGTCTGTTCTATACATCTCAGTCTCTTTTTCTGTTTTGCATATAGGGTTATTGTTACCATCTTTCTAAATTCCATATATATGTGTTAGTATACTGTAATGGTCTTTATCTTTCTGGCTTACTTCTCTCTGTATAATGGGCTCCAGTTTCATCCATCTCATTAGAACTGATTCAAATGAATTCTTTTTAATGGCTGAGTAATATTCCATGGTGTATATGTACCACAGCTTCCTCATCCATTCATCTGCTGATGGGCATCTAGGTTGCTTCCATGTCCTGGCTATTATAAACAGTGCTGCGATGAACATTGGGGTGCACGTGTCTCTTTCAGATCTGGTTTCCTTGGTGTGTATGCCCAGAAGTGGGATTGCTGGGTCATATGGCAGTTCTATTGCCAGCTTTTTAAGAAATCTCCACACTGTTCTCCATAGTGGCTGTACTAATTTGCATTCCCACCAACAGTGTAAGAGGGTTCCCTTTTCTCCACACCCTCTCCAGCATTTATTGCTTGTAGACTTTTGGATAGCAGCCATCCTGACTGGCGTGTAATGGTACCTCATTGTGGTTTTGATTTGCATTTCTCTGATAATGAGTGATGTTGAGCATCTTTTCATGTGTTTTTTTGCCATCTGTATGTCTTCCTTGGAGAAATGTCTGTTGAGTTCTTTGGCCCATTTTTTGATTGGGTCATTTATTTTTCTGGAGTTGAGCTGGAGGAGTTGCTTGTATATTTTTGAGATTAATCCTTTGTCTGTTGCTTCATTTGCTATTATTTTCTCCCAATCTGAGGGCTGTCTTTTCACCTTGCTTATAGTTTCCTTTGTTGTGCAAAAGCTTTTAAGTTTCATTAGGTCCCATTTGTTTATTTTTGCTTTTGTTTCTAAAATTCTGGGATGTGGGTCATAGAGGATCCTGCTGTGATTTATGTCGGAGAGTGTTTTGCCTATGTTCTCCTCTAGGAGTTTGATAGTTTCTGGTCTTACATTTAGATCTTTAATCCATTTTGAGTTTATTTTTGTGTATGGTGTTAGAAAGTGTTCTAGTTTCATTCTTTTACAGGTGGTTGACCAGTATTCCCAGCACCACTTGTTAAAGAGGTTGTCTTTTTTCCATTGTATATCCTTGCCTCCTCTGTCGAAGATAAGGTGACCATAGGTTCGTGGATTTATCTCTGGGCTTTCTATTCTGTTCCATTGATCTATATTTCTGTCTTTGTGCCAGTACCATACTGTCTTGATGACTGTGGCTTTGTAGTAGAGTCTGAAGTCAGGCAGGTTGATTCCTCCAGTTCCATTCTTCTTTCTCAAGATTGCTTTGGCTATTTGAGTATATTTGAGTATTTGAGTATATTTAGTATAAAATAGAAATAAACTCAGAATTAAAAGAAGTATAGCAAAGTATGTGCTTTTAAGCTTCTGGGCTTATGATTAGAATGCCTAAGTTCAAAATCGCATCTCCAGTGTGGTTTGAGGCAAGCTCTTGAACCTCACCATGTCTGTTTTCTAGTCTGTGGGATGAAAATATAAGAATGCCCACTTCATGAAGGTTTGGGAAGGATTTAATCATTTAGCACATTTAAAATAGCACAGTACTGGACACATGGTAAAAGTCAAATTAATGTATATTCAGTTTTTTCCAAAGGACTTACTGGGAGATATTAGTGCTGAAGAATAGCTGGTTTGTGTGGCATTTTGTTTACTGGAATCTTTATAGAGCCCTGTATGGCTGACAATTCTAAAAAACCTCTGGTATCCATGCAATATTGAATTAATTTATTATTTCCAAGCCATGAAGATGCAGGATGTTTGTATCACAGGCTGAGGAATCACTCCTAAGTGGTTTTTGATTATGATAATAAATGAATTTTCTCAATATCACTTAAAATCTACTACCACACTGCCCAGAATCATCAGATAATAGGAAGGATACAAGAAGAGCGAAGCAGTTACTTTTACTGAGAGATTCAGAAGGACAGAACAAACTCTGGGTGCTGCAGGCAATGCCTGACAATGATCCCATGAGCTATTTAGGAGCTTATTTTAAGAAATATTGGATTTTATCAGGTCAGTCAGTGAAGCAGAAAAAGTTCAGTTGGCCTGTGATGCTTCTAGAATACAAGAACTATATCTGCAACAGAGCATAGAGGAGCAGTGTAGGGAAGAAGCTACAAGAAAAGACAACTGGATGAGAGGGAAACGTAATTAAAATCTCATGCTCCTAGCTCTCAGTCCAAAATAAAGTACTGTGAAGTGATGCTCAACATAGATTGTCTCTGAAGGATATTACAGCATTAAGAACACCAGTTTTTGAGCTAGGCAGGTGTGCAGGTGAATCTTGACTTTGATGCTTGATAACTAACTGTGTGATCTTGAACAAGTTATTTAAACTCTCTAAGCCTTACATACTGCAAATATGAAGTGGGATAATATTACTTGCCTCACAGTGTTATATGAGCATTAAATGAGGCAATATTAAAATATCTGTCACATACTATGTTCAGTCAATATTTATTGTTCCTATTCTGCTACAAAGCATAAAGCAATGACAACATAAAGATGGAATTTGAAAGAAAACATTTCTACTCAATCTTTGAAGATTTAGTTAACTTTTTATTTTGAAATAATTGTAGATTCCTATGCAATTGTAAGAAATATTACAGAAATAACGCAGGAAGAGACTACTTTGGAATGCCTTTACCCAATCTGCTTCAGTTCACAGTGCTCTTTCTTTAACCTCTGGGAACCTCTAGTTGACTCTCCTGTTCCATAATTTTGTAATTTAAAGAATATTGTATAAATGGAATTGTACAATAGGGAACTGCCGGGAGCCAACGCACAAGACCCTGCCCCTAACAAGGCCATGAGGGAGAAAACCTGACGGGCAAGGCGGATCAGGTTTTCAGGGGTTTTGAAAAGGCCAGCTCATGAGATCCCACCCATGACAAGGTCACGAGGAGAAAACTGACAGGCAAGGCAGCTCAGGTTTTCAGGGATTTCAAAAAGCTGCCCCCGGCGCTCACCTTAAAGATGATATCTGTCTTTCTTATGCCTGCCTCAATGGACTACTCCCTAATTTCTCTGACACAGGCAGGAAGGCCTTCCCCGATCTCTTCCCAAATAAGAATCAATTTATCAATTTGATATGATTTTTTAAAATTTATTTATTTTTGGCGGTACTGGGTCTTTTGTTGCTGCACATAGGCTTTCTCTAGTTGTGGCTCACAGGCTTTGTTGCCTCACAGCATTTTGGGGATCTTCTCAGACCAGGGATCAAACCCATGTCCCCTGCATTGCAAGACAGATTCTTAACCACTGGACCACCAGGGAAGCCCTGGTAAGATTTTTTAAGCATATTTAATATTGGAATCTACTGTTAGGAGTTTCAAAAATCCTCATTTTATTGTGTAATGTATAATTTAAATGCTCATAATGATTTTAAAATCATGGATTTTCTAAAGCCAAAATTATAAATGATTTTAAAATAACACTTGTCTTTTCCAACATTGTAAATTAACTATAATAAAATTTTTTTCTTTCATCTGTTTTTAGTTTTATTTTTTTCATTTATTTTTGTTAGTTGGAGGCTAATTACTTTAAAATATTGTGGTGTACTGGGAAGACCCAGAGGGATGGGATGGGGAGGGAGGTGGGAGGGGGAACTGGGATGGGGAACACATGTAAATCCATGGCTGATTCATGTCAATGTATGGCAAAAATAATAAAAATTTTTTAAAAAGAAAAAAAAAAAAAAGAATCAATTTAGAACTTTAATCAATAAGTTTCCCAGGTGGTAGTATTTTATGAGACTATCCAGGGTGAAAGGAGTGTTTTAATTTAAACTCCTTTGCTGGTAGTTTGTTAGCCAAATGCATTTATGCCCTTGGTACTAATATGCATGATTGCTTATAATATCCTAATCATAAAATAGCATAAAGAACCTGATTATATAAAAGCCCTAATACACACAGAGCCTTTTTAAGGGGTAAAGGAGTCCTATTAGAAAACATAAGAAAAATTATTCTATAGGTGGTTATTGAGTTGAGATTTGCTTGCTGTGTTTTGCTTTTAATATGCTAAGGTAGTGTTATAGAAACCATTGTTAATATAGTTTAAGATCTAGAGAAATAAGGACTTAGCCCTAGTGTGGTGACAATGAGATGGTTGTTAATTGTCAGCCAGGAGTGCTAGGCAGAGGCTGCCTCACTGAAGCCGCAGAGTCTGTATGGGGTAAACTTCTTAGATAAACGCAACTGACAACTTTTGCAGGAGGATTAATTTTTGTATTAACAAGGATATAATTCTCCTCTGTACTATTTCCCTATGAGACTGCTACCATTCAGTTAAGATCACCATAAAAACGGAAAACAGGTTTACATTCACCTGATCTGCATAAAATGTTAATGGCCCCAAGGCCAGAAGATCTTGTGCTAAGAATTACTATAGAATTAGAAAGCAAAAAACATCCTGCTTTTCCTAAAAAACAAAATGATGTAATACTAATCCTGTGTAATCATGAGTAAGCATCTTGTACCTTGAAAACGTTCTGTGAAAGGGTATAAAACCGGTTGTCAAAAAGTAAAACACAGACTTGGCCCTATCAAGGCTAGTCTCACGTGTCTTCTCTCTCTCTCGCCGACGCCATTCATCCTGAGGGTACCCCCTGGATCTTGCTGAGGCTGGACCCCGGCAGGGAACCTTTTGGAATTAGCTATTTTACTCAACATAATTATCTGGAAATTCATCCAGGCTTTTGAGTGTATCAGTTGTTTGTTTCTTTTTATTGCTGAGTAGAGCTTTCCAGGTGGCACTAGTGGTAAAGAAGGCACCTGCCAATGCAGGAGACATAAGAGACGTGGGTTTGATTCCTGGGTCCAGAAGATCTCCTGGAGGAGGGCATGAGGACCCACTCCAGTATTCTTGCCTGAAAGATCCCATGGACAGAGGAGCCTGGCCAACTAAATAAGGTCACAAAGAGTAGGACATAACTGAATCGACTTGTCACATATCCATATTCAAAGGTATTGATGTACCACAGTTTGTTTAACCATTCATACATTGAAGGACTTTGGTCTTGTTTGACTACTATGAATGAAACAGCTATAAGCTGGTGTGAACCTAAGTCTTTATTTCTCTTAGATAAATGCCCAAGAGTGCAGCTGCTGGATCATATGGTAGTTGCATGTTAGTTTTTTGAAACACAACCAAATTGTTTTCCATTGGGTCTGTATCTTTTTACATTCACACTAGCAGTGTATGAGTGTGATTCAGTATGGGTGTCTATTTTTCATTTTAGCCGTTTTGATAAGTGTGTAATGACATCTCATTTGTTATTTTAATTTGCATTTCCTAAATGGCCAATGATGTTGAATATTTTTTCATGTGCTTATTTGCTCTCTGCTTTATCCTCTTTGGTGAAGTCTTTTCATGCATGTTTTCATTTTTCTAATTGGATTCTTGGTTTTATTACTGATGAGTTTTGAGAATTCTGTATATGTTCTAGATACTAATCATTTGTCAGATAATATGGCTTGCAAATGTTCTCTTTTGCTCTATAGCTTGCCTCTTCATTCTAACAGTTTTTCACTGAGAAAAAAATTTAATTTTGATGAAGTGCAACCTACTAATTTTTCCTTTTGTGGATCATGGTAACAAGTTTAGGAAATCACCTCACCAATGGTTTCTTACAAAGTATTAGTTTTAAAATAAAACAATGTAGTTTTACACTTTAAGCCCATGACTACTTTGAGTTAATTTTGTGTGAGATGTGAAATTAGGTCAAGGTTTTTGCCTTTGGATGTCCAGTTGTTCCAGTACCATTTGTTGAAAAGTCTGTGTTTCTCCACTAAATTACTTGTATCACAGCCTTTGAACTTTTGTCAGCAATCCATCAAGCATATCTGTTTGGGTCAATTTCTGGGTTCTTTGTTGTCTCCAGTGTTCTGTTTGTCCATCCCTTTGCTAATCCCACACAGTTTTGTTATGTTTCTCCTCCTTTTTGCTTTGAGTTTATCTTGCTTTTCTTATGCTAAGTTCTTGAGGTGATAGTTTAGATTATTGATTTGAGACTTTAACTCTTTTCTAATATACAAATCATCAATGGTATATTTGTTGTATTTATCCATATTTTTGCTTACCACCCTCTTTCTTCCTCCCTCACATGTCTCTGTTGTTACTTCCTTTCTGCTTAGAGACTTCTTTTAGCCATTGTTTTAAGGTAACTTTGTTGGTAACAAGATTTTCATTTTCCCTCACCTGAGAATGTTTTGATTTTCCCATTTAATCCTGAAGAATGTTTTCATTGGCTATAGGCTTCTGGGTTGACAGTTCTCCTAGTAGTTGACAAATATTGTGCTACTATTACTTTTTGGCCTCAGTGGTTTCTGATGAGAAATCTGTTACCCAGATAAGTGTCATTTTCCTTTGGTTGCTTTCATGATTTTCCCTTATTTTTGATTTTCAAAAGTTTAATTATTTAAGTTTGGGTGAGTTTAGGGGTTTATCTTGTATGAGATTCACTCAGCTTCTTGATTCTGTAAGTTAATGGCTCAATTTGGGAAGATATCTGTTACTTCTTTGGTACTTCTTTTAGTCTCTCCTTCTTTCTCCTCTCCTGTGGACACCAGAGGTTTCTGGTTTGTTTTGTCTTTCAGTTTATTTTTTCTTTTTTATTCCAGTTTGGTAATTTGTATTGTTCTTTCTTCAAGTTCACTGATTCTTTCCTCTGTCTTCTCCAGCAGAGAAGGAGAGAGGCAACTCTTCAGTGTCAGGTAGAGGTAGGGTTTCCGTGTAAATTGCTGCTAACACAGAATCACTTAGAGAAAAACTTGGCATCTCATTGGGAATTTGGTTTTCTATTCAAATAGATCCCTTTGGATGGGCATTTCCTTGAAAAATTCAAAACAAGCCAGGATATGGCTCTGAAACTATCATCTTGGAAACATGATTGTCAGGGTGGTGAGAGCTAGATCTCTTTCTCAAAGGGGCTCCCTTTAAGAAAGCTTATAGAGGCCAATGACTAAAATCTAAAATGCTGATTAATTAAAGTCAGTTTATAGTGATTATCAGTGGGGAGAGGGAAGAAGGGAAGGGGCAAGATAGGGTAAGGGATTAAAAGGTACAAATTATATAAAACAGGTTCTAAGGATATATTGTACAATATGCTGTTTTGTATAGGGACTATAACATATATTTTTATAATAGCTACAAATGTTGTGAACCACTGTGTTTTATACCTGAAACTTACATAATATTGTATGTTAACTATACCACAACTTTTTTAAAAAAATGCTTAACCATTAGGTAGATAATGTAAATGCTTTCTCTGGAGACCACTGAAAATAGAAAAGTTAATTATAGCTAGAAGGCTGCTTAGTGAGCCTGAAGTTTAGAAAAAGAGCAGCCAACTGGAGATTTTAATGCCTGGTGTCATAGAGCCCTGAAAATTGCCAAGTGCACATGGTCATACTTGCTATAGCACCTGCCTGATCATCATACTGGGCCAGGACACTCTCTCTTCTGACCATGAAATAAAACACTACCAATGTCTGACTTTCCCTTTGCTGAATTTACTTTGCCAATTAACCTCTTTAAAATTGTCAAGGTTTTACCATGTATGTGTTAGTATATTAAATAATATAGTTTTGTTCCAGTCTTGATCAGAGCTTATTCTGACTCTGTTTTGTGACTTTACATATCTCTAATGCAAACCATCATTTAAAAAAAAATAGTTTTAAACTCAGTGTGCAACCTTCTTCCCAAGTTCTTAAAGGGAATCTTATTTTCCCTATGAACAACCTACTGTTATAAAATTAGAAGCATTATTTTACAACGAAGACCAAGTGAAAGTTAGTCCTTTTCTTTTCCCTGAAAAAAGCCTCTTTCTCTTGAGAGACTAGAAGCTGACAAGCATATGTCTCCTCTGTAACATCCACTTTAGGAAATACAAAGAAAGAGAAGTTAGATACTTCCCTGGCAATCCAGTGGTCAGGATTCTGCTTCCACTACTGGGGGCACAGGTTTGATCCCTGGTAAGGAGCTAAGATCCAGTATGCTGTGTGGTGCAGCCAAAAAAAAAAAAAAAGAGAGAGAGAGAGAGAATTTAGAGATCTTAGAAGGTGGGAGAGAGTAAGTTTGGTTCCGTGCCAATATCTCTGATATTAAGATCTTGGGGAAAAGAGTGTTTGGAGGGGGCAGAAGTTGGGGTAGGGGCATAAGCTTTCCTTTTCCATGTAGATATCCTCCTTCAGGTACTCTCTTTGAAAAATTATGCATTGACTTTAAAGGAACTGAGAGGTTTCCTTTAGTATGTGTTGATGAATTGGTTCTTCTGGTTGGATGGTCATCATGTTTAGTTATAATACAATGAACTGATTTTTTTAATCATCAATCTAATGATTTAGCTTAAGTTTGTTTCCATTTAGGGAGAGACTTAAAATTTTTTATGTTTAGGGAGGAAATTCAGGATTAAATTTCCTGTTTAATTATTCAATAACAACTTATATGCTCCTAATAGAGTTCCTGACTTTAGGGAACATGTATCTAGGTGAAAGACAGACTTCAGTTAAACACAAATAGAAGAAATACCACAGTATAACAAATGTTATGAAAGAGAAAAGCATGCTACTATAAGAACATAAGATATATTTTATGTTATCAAGGACATAAGAGAGATCAAGAAAGTCTTCTCTGAGGAAATGATGATTGAGTTGAGATCTGAAGGAAGAGGTAGAGTTAACAAGGCAAACGGATAAGGGAAAATATTGAAGTCAAGAGAAAATGATGTATTCAGAAATTTGTAGCAAGAATGTAAGCTGTGGTGCACAAAAGACCACTGCAGCTTGAGTAAAGTGGGTAATGGAGGTCTGTGTCAGTTCAAATGTAACGAGAGATAGGTATAGTGTGAATTATGTTAAGGAATTTATCCTTATAAGAGCATTGGGAAGTTGCTGAAATGTTTTGAACTGAAAAGTTACATGGTAAAATATGTGTTTTCAAAATAACACCCTGGCTGCTATGTGAAAAATAGATTGCAGAGGGACAAGAGTGGATTCTGGAAGATCATTTATTTATGAGTCTATTGAAATAGTCTAAGCAATTGATGACAGTACCTTGGCCTAGCCACAGAGTGTGGTAGAAAAGAGGCTATTATGGATCTTAGAGATATTTAGGAAGCAAAATCAAATAGAGAGGTGGAGTGGAAACCCTTCATGACTGCACAGTCCCAAAGACTAGGTTAGGAGCTCCTCTTGTATAAATCCATAACTCTTTATACTTGCCACCATCACAGACTTTTTCATAAGGCAGTGAAAATTGCCCTGTCTGCTCAATGTAGTATAAGCCCCATGTCTTGCTCATTATTATATCTATAGCACCTAACACCACACCTAGTACACATCAGCTCTCAGAATTTGTACAGAGAAAGAGTAGAATTAGATTTTGAAGTGGAGCCCAAATAATGTTAATAGATTTTCAGGGGGAAAAAAGAGAAGTAATTTTAAGTATGAAAAGCAGTAAGGTATCCTCAGTGTTTAACTCTTGGTTGTGCTACAGATACTTACAAGTTCAGAAATGGAGCAAACATGCTTTTGTACTCCAGTAATACCCCCCATCCAGTGGGAAAGCAAGATGAACAGCAGTTCTAATTGCAGTTATGCAGGACCTCCAGGAAGCGGCTTAGAACAAACCAGACACAGGCACTGACTCTCAGACCTGAAAAAATGCAGCTCTCTTGAACACTCCTTTGGGCCTCCCTGGTGGCTCAGAGGGTAAAGTGTCTGCCTGCAGTGTGGGAGACCTGGGTTCGATCCCTGGGTCAGGAAGATCCCCTGGAGAAGGAAATGGCAACCCACTCCAGTACTCTTGCCTGGTGGGCTACAGTCCATGGGCTCACAAAGAGTCGGACACGACTGAGTTACTTCACTTTCACTTTCGCTTCACTTAACGCTCGCTTCCATGAGTTATACTCAGAGCTCAAGTCAGTTCTTAGGGCTGTATTGATGGTGCCCCTCTCTACAGGCTACTTTAGAATATAAAAGAGTGCATGTACATGCTTTTGTCTAATGCAATACTATTTTCAAAATCCTGTTCTTATTTTGTATTATCCCCTGTCTTCTTTTGGCCCATCACTCCTTGCTGCTTATAAAATATATCTAAGGATACTCATCTATGCTTCTAACAATGTGTTTCTAAAAGTTCTATTCCCTCTTGAACTATCTGGAATGGCATTATACATTTGATTATTGGTTTTTCCTTTGGTGCTTCAGGTTTTTGCCACATGTCTGGTAATCATCTTTGCCTCCTGTGGCAGCCAGCCTCCCATGTGGTGTCCAATGGTGTCACCTTCTGATATTCTTGTCCTTGTGTACTTCCCTCTCACATGGTGTCAAGGTTGGTCTGTGCAACTAGGAAAATAGGGCTTATATGATGGTTTGCAGTTTCACAGTTTACATCATAAAAAGCACTGTGACCTCTGACTCCTGTTTTGTATTTTCTTGTGTATTTCTCTTTCTGGAAGAAGTTAACGACTTCAGTATGAGGAAACACATAGCACGGGAGTAAGGCCTGGCTGACAGCTACATGAGAGAGCTGAGAAGCAGATCCTTCAGTCCCAATCAGACCTTCAGATAACTGTGCGTGTGCTGTGCTTAGCTCTCAGCCATGCCCAACTCTGCGACCTCATGGACTGTCCCCAACCAGGCTTCTCTGTCCATGGGATTCTCCAGGCAAGAATACTAGAGTGGGTTGCCATTCCCTTCTCCAGGGGATCTTCCTGACCCAGGGATTGAACCTGGGTCTCCTGTATTGCAGGCATATTCTTTACCACTGAGCCGCCAGGGAAGCCATAGACCCAGCCAAGATCTGGACTGCAGCCTCGTGAGAGAGCTGAGCGAAAATGACCGTGCAAAGCTGCTTCTGCGTTCCTGACTCTCAGAAACTGTGTAAGATAAGTTCGTTATTTTAAGCCACTAAGTTTTGAAGTGATTTGGTAATAGCAGTGAATAACTAAAACACCTCTCATATTTAAGACTGAAGGGAATAAGAGGGCTGACCAGGAGTCCTGTGTATTTGGGTGGGCTTGTTGACTGGAAGTTTTTCTATAAAATGAATTCTTAGAAAGAAAGCAGACTCAGAAAAATAGGACCTAAGTTTTGTGTGACACTAATAGTATCATTAGGTAACCTAGTTCTCCCTTAATAATTCATTTAATTTCTTTAGTGATTTTTTTTTTTATCCTGGTGTCAACTGCTGGTCTGCCTGAGCTCTTCCTATAGCAGCAAGGGCTGGAAGAATGTTCTATACACAGATTTTCAGTTAACCTTTTTGTTTTCAAACTCACATCTAACCCACACCTTCTGATCATAGGCTTTGGCCAGGCATATGATTTCCTCTTCCCTGTGGTACCTTGCAGCTCTGTGCAGGCTATAACTTCCTCCAGTTTATTGCATTTGTCAGCGCTTTTTCATCTGCTTTCAGAAATATATTGAAATATTTTGTCTACCGAGACTGCATCCTCACACTTCCTCTCTACCTTATATTGCTCTCTTTGCTGTTATTTGTTTATGCTATTTGAAACTATTAGTTTACTATTATTTTAGTGGGATTTAAGGATTGGGAAAGGCAAAGTATGCTCAGTCTGCCATCTTGAACCAGAAGTCTTCTGTGTAACATTTTTTCCCCCCCATTCATTCAGCACACAACACTTTACACTTTTGAAGATTTGAGGCAGGCTGCTGTTATGTGGTATTTTCTAAGAGGTTTTCTGAGCCATTGCCCTCTCTTAGTTCACTCTTCATTGAGCCCCACCATGGGGGGTCACTATCCTCTCTAGGCTATCTCTCCATTCTCTCTAACCTTTCCCTCACCCCCCCAAATAATTGCAGGTATTTTATGGAACTCCTGTCTTCTGGATAAATTATTATTTCATGTAGACCTCTAGGGAAGTCCTGTTTGGGAATGGTCTGGTGACATGGGCCTCTTGTCGGTCCTGGCCTTCCTCATACAGCTATGTGAAATGGGGCTGGAGGAGGTAAGCCCTGCTGGGGCTGGCAGAGAGGGCCGATGTGATGAGGAATGAACATTCCCATCCACATTTCTCCTATCAGAAGTCTCTGAGTCACAAGATACTCCTTCCCATATATTGCTATATCGTAGGAAACCCTGGACCTTGGAAAAAGAAAGCACAGTTCTTTGAATAAAAGAATCTTCCCCACCCTCAATATACTGGCTCCCAAAACCACAGAGAAAGGAAAGTCTGGAAAAAAACAAAAAAACAAAACTTCTGATAGCTGTTCAAGGTCCTAAGCTAGTTCTATATTGTTTCACATGAAGGTTTATAAAATAAAAACTGCCACTTTGATATTTTAAGTTTCTGATAGTGCTGTTTTCTATTTGTGAACTGTCTGTGGTTTCTCCTTTCTACATGTAGAATACTGACAAACAACAGAGTTAATAATTTAGAATATTGAATGTGTGGCCTTAATTATCATAGTATTTACCCAAAAAAGGTGTATTTCATGTAAATACCCAATGACAAAGAAATAGTATCTTAACATGTAGGTGCCTTATTGCGTAGAAGAATACAAAGCAAATGATATTTGGAGGTATCTGGGCATGTTTTTGGAATTTGGAAGTTCTGATCCCAGAGGTAGTTTCCCAGTTTGGGGACTCATTTTTGGAATTAACACTGGTAATGAACCTACCAAGAACATGGGAAAAAAAAAAAAAGTGTAGCTCAGTTGTGTCCAACTCTTGTGATCCCATGGACTGTAGCCCTCTAGGTTCCTCTGTTCATGGAATTCACCAGGCAAGAATACTGTAGTGGGTTGCCATTCCCTTCCCCAGAGGATCTTCCCAACCCAGGGATTGAACCGAGGTCTCCTGCATTCCAGGAGACCTTTACCATCTGAGACCTCTTTACCATCTGAGATACCAGGGAAGCCAAGAATATGACAGCCAGGTAAGCCCAAGAACATGACAGAGCCTCAATTCAGAAGGGGAAGGAGGAGGAAGCAGGTCACAGGTCTGAAACTTAAGAACTCAAGGACTCCCATCACATGAGAGACCTTGGGAAATGCCAAGTCAGGTCATGTGAAAAATGTATGTTATGCTTCTCTTCCTGCTTGAACTGAGTTTTAAAGAATGTAACCTCATTAAGTAAAGGAAAATCCAAACATATGGTTTATCTCTGGAAGAAAAATTGCTAGGACTAGAGGAGCTGCTTAAAAATAGCATTGGCCTTGTGCCCTGAGTTTCATTGACTCTCAATCCACCTTCATCTGAGCACACCCCTCTGTACTTATGGGTCACCAGGTCTTCATTCTTAGCAGATATAAAGCACACTGAAATTCCCAAAGACTTTGTTAGATATGAGGGAAAAGTATAGAGAATAATTAGTAAATAGGTGGAATGTCAAAGCATTTCCTTTAACAAATCCAAGGAGGGATTCAATACCATCATATCTGGTTTGCTGAGATCTATATATTTGGTCCTAATTCACTGAAGTTTTATCTGTGTCCCGTTCTGACAAGTCTCTGTATGTCACTTTTAATTTTTACTACCTTGTTCCCATCCATCACTGAGGAACTCCATAAAAATCTTGTCACTTTTCAGTGCAAACTATATGAAAGACTTTGTATATCTGTTATATCTTCATCTTTTGCCTATCTGTTGTCTACTTTTTCAATTCTGTTTTTTAGTCTGAAAAAAAATAGGCTTTTTCTCATGTGACTGACACATGGAATAAGTTTCAGGTGAGACTTTGACTCACCTCACTCTCTACAGACCGACCCAGGCTGAGAAGTTTAACTGTCTTCTTCAAATAGCAGGCACACTACCTTACAACTGGGTTACACACATACAGTAACAGGTGAGTTGCTCCCTCATGTAGAGGTCAGTTACATACATATATATTAAAAGCAGGATGATCATTCTGTTTCATGAGAGGTAAACGGGGTTTAAGGAGAATTCCTCTCCTCTTCCACTTATAGAGAGGAGGAGGAGTTCCCAGAGACAAGGAAAAAATACTATAGATAGTAAATCTGAAAGTACAGGATTCTAGTGACCTGAAGAAGAATTAAAGCCTGATCAGGAGTTCAGAGTATGGAGAAAGGTCTCCAGGGGAGGCAAAGATGAGGAAGAAACTCTAAATAACTGGAAGTTGCACAATCAGGATGATTCCCATGGAAGCAAAACAGACTCTGAAGGAAAAAGCTCAGATTAAGGAATGTCCTTGTCAGGAAAAAAAAAAAAAATGGTGTCATTTGGTGAGCTATAGGTGTTACTATTTTCAGGAGACTGAGGTGAATTTCACACCAGATGATAGCTACACATCCCTGTGAAAAATCTGCCTACAAGGAATTATGAGAATTAGGAAGCAAAATACAACTTGTTTCCCGGGCTTGGACCCTGGGTCCTAATGCTGGTAATTCTTATAAGTTGTACTGGAGGACACAGTTTAAAAGGAGCCCTCGTCAGGCTCTTTCTTAGAAACCCAAAGCTTCAGCCTCAGAATTGTCCGCATATTAGAACAGAGTAGCCCTAAGGCCACTTGCTCTTTTGTTGAAGTGGAAAAGAGAGGAGAGGAACCAATATATGGGGAATCTATAAATCTACAGTGACTCTTTATCAGTATTAAACGTGGCCCAATTAATGGTGTGGATCCAAATATTCAAAACAATTTTCTCCTTAGCAGGAAGAATTAAGAAAACTCATTGTATGAGAGTAGTTCTGAAAATTTTACAGTCCTCTTTAAGGTTCTATTCCTAGTCTAGCAAGAGGCATGGATAAAAGGGATGTTCTGGTGAATGCCTGTTTTTAATCATGTCAGTCTAACCATGCTCATTCTCTTGGTGATACTTTACTTGACTGCTCACCAATTCTTCTTTGTTTCCTATACAACTGTTTCTGGTTTCTCCCTCTTATTTCTAACTTTTTTTCTTTGCCTGAACTTTTGTCTTAGAGTTAGATTAAAATCTCCTCTTGTGATAGTGGATTTGTTGATTTTTTTCCCCCTGTAGTTTCAATAAATTTTGGTGTATATGTTATGTTATACGGATATGTTTGGTGTTAAAGTTATGTCATTAAGTACCTGCAGTTTAAAATTTTTTAAGTTTTCCCAGTGACTTGAAACTTTTATTAACAAGTCACAATAAAAATGAGAGATCATAGGTACATGCATCAACTAAAGACATTTTTTGCTGAGAAAAACAGGCAAATTACAAAAGCATACAAGCAGCTTGATTCCATACACATAAAATTCAAAGCCCCGAAAACTGTATTGTGTGTTGTTTAGGCACACATGTACAGATGGTAAAAACCTCTGGTAAAATACAGGATATTGGTAACTTATGGGAGAATAGGTAATGTTATGATTAGAGAAGAGTACATGGGGGACTTCAAAGATTCTGGTAATGTTTTGTAATTTTTGTTGGTTGTTAGATGTTCAGGTGTATGTCTTATTATTAGGCTATATGTATATCATATATGCTTTTGTATTAAATATGTGATAAATTTCATAATGAAAATGACTAAATAATAGTATGGAAAAAGAAGTCAAATAGTTTCAAAACTACTCTGCATGCATCCCCAAAGCTGGGACGGTTTCCTCCCCATCTGAGATTCTGAGCTGTATGCTCATAAGGTCAGGTATATCTTTAAGGCCATATTCTCAGCTGAACCAAGACCTAGGCCTGGCCAAGTGTAACAGGGTGACTTTTTCACTCCCATATTTATGTCCATATTGTAGAAGTCCAGTCCTCTGTTCTAACGGAAACAGTCTTTAATAAATTTTCAAAGCTGAAAACACTCCCAGTTCTCATCCCCATTTACTTCCTATCATTAGTATTCCTATTTAGACATTTAGACATAATATCCTAACATTAGTTCCTATTTAGACAACCTGTAAAAATCACAAGAACTAAATTGAAATGCTTACTTGTTCTAGGCTTTAGATATTCTAATTTACATATGTTCATTTAAACTTCACAATAGTCCTGTGAAATGAGTATTGTTAGTTTTTCCATGTTACAGATGAAAAAGCCAGGGTAAAGAGATATTAATTTTCCCAAGATTTTTCAGCTCTGAAGTGGATTTAAAATCAGCCACTCTGGCTTCAAAGTCTGTGGTCTGAACAACCAAGGTCATACCTGCTCTTACCAATTCTTACAGTCTTTTTCCTGAACTTGGATCAAGCCAACTAAACACAAATATTTTGGGTTCTGGCAGACTCTCTCTGAGTCCTTCAGAATTCTGCTCACCATATATTCTCTGTGCTGCATCCACCTCTGTTGGTTTAGCAGTTCTTTCAGTGCTGTCGTTTTACCCAAAACTTAGTGTTTCTGAGACACCACAAATTGTGGACATTACTTAGATTGTCAGTCTCTCTCTCTGCCCCCTTCAGGTGGGTGAATCTGTTTCCAGCTTGTGGCTCCTTTTGCTCCCTGCATTCACCTTGCTGTGAGTAAACCACTGCCTTTGCCTGTGAATTATAAGCCACAACAATTGTGAAAATAAATAATCCATCTGCCCAGAAAGTGAGAACAATACTGCTTGTATTTGAAAGCAGTATACTGCTTTTCTTATGTGCTTGGAGAAAAGACAGAGGCTGAGAGTTGACCTTCTCCTCAGACCATGTGCGTGAAGTTACCAGTTTCGCTCAGTCGTGTCCAGCTCTTTGTGACCCCATGGAATGCAGCATGCCAGGCCTCACTGTCCATCACCAACTCATTTACTCAAACTCATGTCCACTGAGCCGGTGATGCCATCCAACCATCTAGTCCTCTGTCATCCCCTTCTTCTCCCACCCTCAATCTTTCTCAGCATCAGGGGCTTTTCAAATGAGTCAGTTCTTTGCATCAGGTAGCCAAAGGATTGGAGTTGCAGCTTCAACATCAGTCCTTCCAATGAATATGCAGGGCTGATTTCCTTTAGGATGGACTGGTTGGATCTCCTTGCAGTCCAAGGGACTCTCAAGAGTCTTCTCCAACACCACAGTTCAAAAGCATCATTCTTTGGTGCTCAGCTTTATTTATAGTCCAACTCTCACATCATACATGGCTACTGGAAAAACCATAGCTTTGACTAGATGGACCTTTGTCAGCAAAGTTATATCTCTGCTTTTTAATATGCTGTCTAGGTTGGTCATAACTTTCCTTCCAAGGAGCAAGCATCTTTTAACTTCATGGCTGCAGTCACCATCTACAGTGATTTTGGAGTCCTCCCAAATGAAGTTCTGTCACTGTTTCCACTGTTTACCCATCTATTTGCCATGAAGTGATGGGACCAGATGCCATGATCTTAGTTTTCTGAATGCTGAGTTTTAAGCCAGCTTTTTCACTCTCCTCTTTCATTTTCATCAAGAGGTTCTTTAGTTCTTCTTTGCTTTCTGCAATAAGGGTGGTATCATTTGCATATCTGAGGTTATTGATATTTCTCTTGGCAATCTTGATTCCAGCTTGTGCTTCATCCAGCTCAGTGCTTCTCATGATGTACTCTGCATAGAAGTTAAATAAGCAGGGTGACAATATACAGCCTTGATGTACTCCTTTCCAGATTGGGAACCAGTCTGTTGTTCCATGTTCAGCTCTAACTGTCTCTTCCTGACCTGAATACAGATTTCTCAAGAGGCAGGTCAGGTGGTCTGGTATTCCCGTCTTTTGAAGAATTTTCCACAGTTTGTTGTGATCCACACAATCAAAGGCTTTGGCATAGTCAATAAAACAGAAGTAGATATTTTTCTGGAACTCTCTTGCTTTTTTGAAGATCCAATGAATGTTGGCAATTTGACCTCGGGTTCTTCTGCCTTTTCTGAATCCACCTTGAACATCTGGAAGTTCATGGTTCATGTACTGTTGAAGCCTGTCTTGGAGAATTTTGGGCATTATTTTTCTAGCCTGTGAGATGAGTACAATTTTGCGGTAGTTTGAGTATTCTTTGGCATTGCCTTTGGGATTGGAATGAAAACTGACCTTTTCCAGTCCTGTGGCCACTGCTGAGTTTTCCAAATTTGCTGGCATATTGAGTGCAGCACTTTTACAGCATCATCTTTTAGGGTTTGAAATAGCTCAACTGGAATTCCATCACCTCCACTAATTTTGTTTGTTGTGATGCTTCCTAAGGCTCACTTGACTTCTCATTCCAGGATGTCTGGCTCTAGGTGAGTGATCACACCATCGTGATTATCTGAGTCATGAAGATCTTTTTTGTGTAGTTTTTCTGTGTATTCTTGCCACCTCTTAATATCTTCTGCTTCTGTTAGATCCATACCACTTCTGCCCTTTATTGTGCCCATCTTTGCATAAAATGCTCCCTTGGTATCTCTGATATTCTTGAAGAGATCTCTAGTCTTTCCTATTCTGTTGTTTTCCTCTATTTCTTTTCACTGATCACTGAGAAAGGCCCTCTTATCTCTCCTTGCTATTCTTTGGAACTCTGCATTCAAATGGGTATATCTTAACTTTTCTCCTTTGCCTTTTGCTTCTCTTCTTTTCGCAGCTATTTATAAGGCCTCCTCAGACAACCATGTTGCCTTTTTGCATTTCTTTTCCTTGGGGATGGTCTTGATCCCTGCCTCCTGTACAGTGTCATGAACCTCCATCCACAGTTCATCAGGTACACTGTCTATCAGATCTAAACCCTTGAAGTCATCAGGAGAGGAGAACTGAAATGAGATTATCGTGGGTGCCCATAGGTCACTGAGTGAGATGAAAGATGATTCCTGGCACAATACCTGCTGCAAAAAGGTGATCAATGCACTTTTTTTTTTCTTGTGAAAAAAATGACTGGATGAGGCACACATCATGCAAAGTATAAACTTGGCAGAGACATGATGTCATCATGAAAGAGGGTAAGAATGAACTAGATCTCTAAAGGAAACCTCTGGGTGAAAGTGGAGTCTGGAAGGACCTTGATTCATCTCTGAAATTCTATTTTCCAGAAATAAAGAAAGAACTAAGGGATCTGGAAACTAAGGACTTGTGATGGCTAATTTGTGTGTCAGTTTGGCCATGGATTTCCCAGATATTTGGTGAAACGTTACTCTGGGTGTATCTGCGAAGCTGTGTTTGGATGAGATGTAAGAAAATTCATAAAGACTTTAAAAATGGTCCACATCAAAGAAGTCTTTCACACACACAAACTATATGAGCAAAAAAAAAAAAAGAGGCAGATGTAGATGTCTAGGAGACTGTAGAGGGAGCTATGTGATCAGCTCAGATATTAAAGGACAATTCAAAGAGGAAAGAAGAGCATATGACTGTGAAGACCACCTTGCATGTACTATTGACTGAGAATTAATTTAGTAAACATTAATATGAATAAAATTGACATGAAGAAGAGTGATAAGACATACAAGAATTGTGTCCATAAAAAAATGGCATCCAAATATGCTACAACTGCCAAAAACTTTAGCGTAAAGAAGTGGTGGGGTTTTATTTTTAGTCACAGGCTATAATAGATCAAAACCTGATTTAAGAAGGAGCAAACCCTGCCTGAGGACCATGCTCTAATATAATATTTATGGGGACAGATAGAAAGATGTCTCTCTCCTGAGTTGTTCTGTCTTGTCTTTCAAGGTACAATATTAGGCTGAGACGGGTTACGAGGACTCTGGAGAGAGGAAAAAGAGTGCATAGCAGAGGTGGAGCTTCAAGAGCCCCAGCCCACCTCCAGGCTCAGGACTTAAACCCCACGTACCAAAGATTGTGGAGGGGATTCCTGACATACAGTTCAGTCATTTCAATTATTTTTCAAACATGTATCCTGTACCTGGCACCAAGTCTGACACTCAAAACAGAGGTGAATACTACACAGATAGTCTCTCTGGGAGCTTGAGGATCTCCAGAGATGGAACAGGTGCTGGGGATCAAAAAGTGTTTTGATTTCCCTAAGAGGAATGAATTGGATTCCTGAAACTACCACCTTCCTGGTTCTCACACAGTCAGGCTTCAAATCAAGTTGACTTACTCTGTATCACACAACTAGTGAGAATCAGTCTTTTGAACCTTGAACACTTCACACTTGGTTTTTACGCTAGTTCCTAGTCATTGTTCTGTCACTATATTCTCTTGACTTCTAGCCCTTAGTTTTGCCTTTTGATTATAATTCTGTCCTTTTTCTCTGAATATAATGCCAAATGTGGCTTTCATTCATTTATTCAACAAATGTTTATTGAATATCTTATGTGCCAGACTCTGTTCTAGGTGCTGGGAATACACCAATGAGTAAAACAAAATTCCTGCCCTAATGGAATTTGCCTTCTGGTACTAATTATCATGGTGGGACAAAATATAAACAATATATATCTTTATGGATACATAGATATGTTTTACAGTAGTTCTATGAAGGAAAATAAAATATATCTGGCTAAGAGGGACAGGAAGTACTGGGGGTTACTATTTTATGTAGTATATCAGGGAAGTCTTCTCGAATAAGGTGACACTTGGACAGAGACTGGAAGGAATTTAGAGTGAGAAGATGCTTGTGTTTGGTATGTAGAACATCTCATTAGGGGGAACTGATAGTATAAATGCTGGAACAGACAGAGTTGAACAAGATTGGTAAGAAGTAAGATCCAGCAGACTGGTTCCAGATAGGAAAAGGAGTATGTCAAGGCTGTATATTGTCACTCTGCTTATTTAACTTACATGCAGAGTACATCATGAGAAACGCTGGGCTGGATGAAACACAAGCTGGAATCAAGATTACTGGGAGAAATATCAATAACATCAGATATGTGATGAACTAAAGAACCTCTTTATGAAAGTGAAGGAGGAGAGTGAAAAAGTTTACTTAAAGCTCAACTTTCCGAAAACTAAGATTGTGGCATCTGGTCCCATCTTTGTGGCAAATAGATGAGGAAACAATGGAAACAGTGGCAGACTTTATTTTTTTGGACTCCAAAATCACTGCAGATGGTGACTGCAACCATGAAATTAGAAGACGCTTGCTCCTTGGAAGAAAAGTTATGACCAACCTAGACAGAATATTAAAAAGCAGAAACATTACTTTGCCGACAAAGGTCCATCTAGTCAAAGCTATGGTTTTGCCAGTAGTCATGTATGGATGTGAGATTTGGACTATAAATAAAGCTGAGCACCAAAGAATTGATGCTTTTGAACTGTGGTGTTGGAGAAGACTCTTGAGAGTCCCTTGGACTGCAAGGAGATCCAACCAGTCCATCCTAAAAGAAATCAGTCCTGCATATTCATTAGAAGGACTGACGTTGAAGCTGAAACTCCAATCCTTTGGCCACATGATGCGAAGAACTGACTCATCAGAAAGACCCTGATGCTGGGAAAGATTGAAGGCAGGAGGAGAAGGGGGTGACAGAGGGTGAGATGGTTGGATGGCATCACTGACTCAATGGACATGAGTTTGAGCAAGCTCTAGGAGATGGTGAAGGGCAGGGAGGCCTGGCATGCTGCAGTCCATGGGGTCGCAAAGAGTTGGACACGACTGAGTGGCTGAACTGAACTAAACTGTACTGAAGTTCCTAGTAGTAGTTTAGGCAAGGGGAGCACAGAATCAGAGGACTTGTAAGCCATAGTCAAGACTTCAGCTTTAATCTGAAGCATAGTGCAGGGAAGTGCTGTCATCTGATGTGTGTTAAAAGGATAACTTAGACTTTCATATGTAGAATAGGCTAGGAGTAGGCAGATAAAATTAGAAGAGAGAGAAGTTAGGAATCTATCAGAATTACTTGGAAAGGAGTCAATGGTGGCTTGGACCAGGTAGTGATGGTAGAGGCAGGACAAGTGATGTAATTCTGAGGACATTTGGAAGATAGAGCCAAAAGGTTTTGCTGTTGGGCTGGATGGAGGACATATAGAGTATTGAGATAGCATGTTCCTGGCCTTGGCCATTAGTCTTTCTAAGATATGGCTCATTCTCACCTTCTGATGTTACCCACTTCTAGGTGGTTTGGTTGCTGACTATTTCTACCTTCATTAAGAACCTCAGCACCCAACTCTGACCTGTGACCTTCCAAGGCTTGCTATAACCCCCAGAGGAGAATTAAACAGGTGTATTCTTCCTAAGCTTAAGTTAGAAAAAATACTAATTGAAATGGTTTCCTTTATGTACTTAAAATGTGTGTCAGTGTAGGGAAAAATGAGATTAATTTTGAATGAAAATGTAGTATTTTATTTATTTTTTTTCTTCTTGACTGAGGAATCAGTGCTTAGGCACTTAAGTGATTATAGAATGAAAATGGGCATATAAATTCAGACTAAGGAGGAAGATATCCTAGGACAATGAACCTGTTTCTATATCAAGTTAAAAAAACAAAACATGTTTCAGAAGCATCTTTTCCTTCTTAGTGTGGTAATGAGTTTAGCCCAGAAACTTCTGATTCTAGCAGTAGTCTAGTGATTACAAAAGAAACTAAGTTTTGATGCCTGTTCTAATTTTTAACAGTAAAAGTATGTATCATCTGTGCTACCCCTATTTTCTCCCTTTGCACACCAACTGGAACCCAGGCCAGGGTCTTTGAAATAGCTGGAGATGGCATTACTGCACCCCTGGGTCAGACTGGGGGAGTCTAGCTTTGCTTCTTGGTCTCGGCTGCTACACAGGTGGCTTGCCATTCCCATACACGAACAGGAGCTGATTAGCACTCCAGTGCCCTATTTAAGGTTTCTGGCTCCAGAGAGAAGCTATTTTGAAAAGTGAAAAGATTACACTCTGATAATAGACCAGAAGCTTTACACATGTGGATGGCTCTTGGAGGATTAAAAGAGCAGACGCAGAATAAATGCAGCTTGCTCCTGATAGAACAATGAGGGTGACTGCTGTCACACTGATTGTAGGGGCTGTTTGAAGGAAGTTCCTTGCTTGGATCACTGATGCCTCTGTGAGCCAACACAATGGCAGTTGGTTTAGTGGGCCAGTGTCTGAATCAACTACTGTCTTCTCGAGGAACCAATTAAACCACTTCATACCACTTTGATGTTCCAGGGATCTTAAGTCCTAATTGTAGACTCATCTCGCCAAAATTTGATCTTTTTCCATATGTTCCTGCATGGAAACATTTCCCCAGGCTCACTAATCATGGGAAGAAGTAGATGACTGGGGAAATTCACACTTGTTCTAATTTATTTTAAACAGAAATGATGTGGATTAGAATTTTGCTACCAGATTCCCTGGAAGCTGCTCCTAAGCTGCTCATGACGGGACTAGGCCTTTACATTGTGTATGTCACTTTTAAGTAGATCAAGGTTTTGGGAGACTAGCTCACTCTGTTGTCACAATAAGGGTGGGTGGCAAATTTCTTGGGCTGGAGAGTCAGGCAGGATGGACTCTGCTGTCTCAGTTTTCAGGCTTGTGGAACTTGGTATCTATTCGGTGAATCTGACTACCTGGAAGGTAGACTGGACTTTTTTGGGGAAGCTTCTGATATGCCTGCATTGGTGTGAAACTAGGTAGTCAGGATTTGCTGTCAAGAGATTTGTGATCTTGGGACTTCCCTGGTGGTCCAGCAGTTAAGACACCATGCTTCCAATGCAGGGGGCACAGGTCAACCCTTCATCAAGGAACTAGGATCCCACATGATGTGTGGTGTGGCCAAAAAAAAAAGAGGTGTGTGATCCTTTGAGGAAGTATCTCCATGCCTTCAAAGTTGCATATTATGATTAGTTACTATCCACAGTGGTTTTTTGTCCTTGTCTTAAAATTTGAGACTTAGGAGGTGTCAGTGGTGTTAGGAATCCAGGAAGGAAACATCAGAATATACATCCCTGTTTCAGCCATGGTCAAGAAGGAAGCCACATAGGTCTGATGGATACAGTGAGAGCTACTCTGAAGGTCCTTTCAGTGTATTTTACTTCTCCATGTGTCTGAGCGTGAACTTGAGCCCTTCCTAAGCAAGAGTACATGATTAACTTTTAAGTATGTTTTAATTTTTTTAATAAACATTAAAAATTTTAATAATGTTAGATTTACAGAAAAGTTACTAAGATACCACAGAAAGTTCCCACATATCCCTTAGCCAGTTTCCTCTGTGTTTAATATCTTACATTGCTATGCTACATTTTGCCACAACTAAGGAGCTAACAAACATTGTTAAATTACTGTTAATTCAATTCCACATTGTTTGGATTTTATCTGTTTTTTCCCAGTGTAGGGTTTCTGAATCATTATTGATGCACACTACTAGTTGGTAATATACTATATAGTGATGTCTTTGTTCAATTTGGGGCTTCCCTTGTAGCTTAGTTGGTAAAGAATCTGCCTGAAGTGCAGGAGACCTGGGTTCGATCCCTGGGTTAGGAAGATCCTCTGGAGAAGGAAATGGCAACCCACTCCAGTATCCTTGCCTGGAAAATCTCATGGACAGAGGAGCCTAGTGGGCTGCAGTCTGTGAGGTTGCAAAGAGTCAGGCACGACTGAGCAACTAACACTTACTTACACTTACTTGTTCAATTTTGGTATCAGTGTTATATCATCTCTGCAATCTTACTCTAAGCTTTGCAACAGTTTAAAATGGATAGAAACTGTTCACTGACTAATTTGAAAGAATTGATCTGTGAACTTATGTGTGTCTTGGTACAATTTGTTGTTGTTCAGTTGCTCAGTCATGTCTGACTCTTTGCGACCCCATGGACTGAAGCACGCCAGGCCTCCCTGCCCTTCACCACATCCTGGAGCTTACTCAAACTCATGTCCATTGAGTCGGTGATGCCATCCAACTATCTCAGACTTCACCAAAGTATTGGAGCCTCAGCCTAAGCATCAGTCCTTCCAATGAATATTCAGGACTCATTTCCTTTAGAATTGACTAGTTGGATCTCCTTGCAGTCCAACGGACTCTCAAGAGTCTTCTCCAACACCACAATTCAAAAGCATCAATTCTTCAGTGCTCAGCCTTCTTTATGGTCCAACTCTCACATCCATACATGACTATTGGAAAAACCATAGCTTTGAACAAAGGTACCTTTGTTGGTAAAGTAATGTCTCTGCTTTATAATATGTTGTCTAGGTTGGTCATAGCTTTTCTTCCCAGGAGCAAGTGTCTTTTAATTTCATGGCTGCAGTCACCATCTGCAGTGATTTTGGAGCCCAAGAAAATAAAATCTGTCACTGTTTCCATTGTTTCCCCATCTATTTGTCATGAAGTGATAGGACTGGATGCCATGATCTTCATTTTTTGAATGTTGAGTTTTAAGACAGCTTTTTCATTGTCCTCTTTCACTTTCATGAAGAAGCTCTTTAGTTTTTCTTCACTTTCTGCCATGAGGGTGGTGTTACCTGCATATCTGAGGTTATTGAAATTTCTCCCAGCAATCTTGATTTCAGCTTGTGGCTCATCCAGCCTGGCATTTTGCATGATGTACTCTGCATAGAAGTTAAATAAGCAGGGTGACAATACACAGCCTTGACATACTCCTTTCCTGATTTGGAACCAATCTGTTGTTCCATGTCCAGTTCTGTTGCTTCTTGACCTGCATACCGATTTCTTAGGAGGCAGGTCAGGTGATCTAGTATTCCCATCTCTTGAAGAATTTTCCAGGGTTTGTTGTGATCCACACAGTCAAAGGCTTTAGCATAGACAATGAAGCAGAAGTAGACATTTTTCTGGAATTCTCTTGCTTTTTCTATGATCCAGCCAGTGTTGGCAATTTGATCTCTGGTTCCTCTGCCTTTTCTAAATCCAGCTTAAACATCTGGAAGTTCTCGGTTCACATACTGTTGAAGCCTAGCTTGGAGAATTTTGAGCATTACTTTGCTAGCATGTGAAATGAGTGCTGTTGTGTGGTAGTTTGGAAATTCTTTGGTATTGCTCTTCTTTGAAATTGTTACCATTTGGGGAAAGTTATATCCATTGAGACAGTGGCCAAGGGAGGAACATTAGTAAACTATCCAGGACTTTGGCCTCACATGTCCATGGAATCCCTAGTTGAGGTATGCTGGAGCCCTTGGAGAATTCTCCCCTAGACCAACTTGACCTGTGCTTGTAGAAAGCAGACTGAAATACCCACTGAGCCTCTTCCCACAAAAGAATCTAGGATTTTATATCTCTTTGGTAAAGAACAGCCACACCAGAGCTGTGTTACTGGTGAGGAAATAACAGAACAAAAACAAAGAGAGAGTTTGATCTAATGCTCAGAGAGCTTATTCTTAACTCTTTCAGACTCAGGACCTTTCCTAGGATTTTGATTCATCTAAAGTGGGGCTGAGATTTCACATTTTATACAAGTAAGATGGAGATGGTACTGCTGGTCCAGGGACCACACTTTGAGAAATACTACCTTAAGGCATGTTTTGTATAGAAAAGCCACAATAAATACTTATTATTTCTCTTTATTTCCCATCATTTTAAATAATAATTCAGTTCCCTAACAGCTTCCAAAAGCGATCAGTGATTTCTATTGTCATAGCATTGTGAACTCAAGCATTGTTTCTAACATATTTGATACATTTAATGTATTTTAATGACTTCTGATATATGTTTTCTTTTTGAAACTCAAGTTGTATCATATTTGGCCTTTGAAGGCTTCTTAAAGTTGATCTGTGTTCTTTTGACATCATCCATTCCAACAGTCTTTGAAAATTTTCTTATTTTCAGGTACAAACAAAATGCTGTATGTTCATCTTGTAAATTTAATACCCCAAACTTGAATTCACTTTTCCAAAGAACTTGATTCTTTTTCATGTGAATCTGTGTTATTTTTGGCCATTATTCTCATTATAAAAGCATATTGTCATTACAGAAAGTGTGAAAATGTCACAGGAGATAAAGAAGTAGAAAAATAACCCAGTCATTTTAAAGCAACTACTGACATTTTAATATGTTCAATTCAGGTCATTTTGCAATGAAATTCTACATGTAATTACATTTTATATATCTATAGTAATATCTTACATTTTTCATTTTTAAAAGAACATGCATACTAATTTTCTTATATCATTAAAAACTTTCATGAGCATCATTTCAAGAGTAGTAATATTGTGTCCCACCATATTAACTTACCACAAGTTCTTTAGTCATTCTCCAAATAATGGACTTATTTTTGAAAATTATGCTTCAAAGAACAGCTGTATGCTTATCTTTCTTCCCATTTTATACTGTTTTTTTTTTTTAAGAATCTATTCTAGAAGTAGAATCAATGGATCAGAGAATATGAACATATTTCAAGTTCTTAAAATTGAGTTGTTGTTCATTTGCTAAGTCATGTCCGACTCTTTGTGACCTCATGGACTACAGCACTCCAGGGTTTCCTGTCCATCACCACCTCCCACAGCTTGCTCAAACTCATGTCCATTGAGTTAGTGATGCCATTCAATCATCTCATCCTCTGTTGTCCCTTTCTCCTCCTGCCTTCTGTCTTTCCCCAAATCAGGGTCTTTTCCAATGAGTCAGCTCTTTGCATCAGGTAGCCAAAGTACTGGAGCTTCAACCTCAGCACCAGTCCTTCCAATGAGTATTCAGGGTTGATTTTCTTTAGGATTGACTGGTTTGATCTCCTTGAAGTCCAAGGAACACTCAAGAGTCTTCTCCAGCACCACAATTCAAAAGCATCAGTTCTTTAGCACTCAGCCTTCTTCATGGTTGAACTCTCATATGCATACTGGAAAAACCATAGCTTTGACTAGATGGACCTTTGTCAGCAAAGAGATGTCTCTGCTTTTTAATATGCTGTCTAGGTTTGTCATAGCTTTTCTTCCAAAGAGCAAGTGTCTTTTAATTTCATGGCTACAGTCACCATCTGCAGTGAATTTGGAGCCCAAGAAAATACAATATGTTACTCCTTCCACGTTTCCCCATCTATTTGCCATGAAGTGATGGGATTGGATGCCATGATTTTCGTTTCCTGAATGTTGAGTTTTAAGCCATCTTTTTCACAGTCCTCTTTCACTTGCATCAAGAGGCTCTTTAGTTCTTCACTTTTTGCCATAAGCATGGTGTCATCTGCCTATCTGAGGTTATTGATTTTCTCCCAGCAATCTTGATTCTAGCTTGTGCTTCTTCTAGCCTGGCATTTCACATGATGTAGTCTGCATATAAGTTAAATAAGCAGGATGACAATATACAGCCTTGACATACTCCTTTCACTTATTTGGAACCAGTCTGTTGTTCCATGTCCAGTTCTAACTGTTGTTTCTTGACCTGCATACAGAATTCTCAGGAGGCATGTAAGGTGGTCTGGTATTCCCATCTCTTTAAGAATTTTCCAGAGTTTGTTGTGATGCACACAGTCAGAGGCTTTAGCATAGTCAATAAAGCAGAAGTAGATGTTTTTCTGGAACTCTTTTGCTATTTCAGTGATCCAGTGGATGTTGGCAATTTGATCTCTGGTTCCTCTGCCTTTTCTAAATCCTACTTGAATGTTTGGAAGTTAATGGTTCACATACTATTGATGCTTGGCTTGGAGAATTTTGAGCATTGCTTTACTAGCGTGTGAGATGAGTGCAATTGTGCTGTAGTTTGAACATTCTTTTCATTGCCTTTCTTTGGGATTGCAATGAAAATTGACCTTTTCCAGTCCTGTGGCCACTGTTGAGTTTTCCAAATTTGCTGGCATGTTAAGTGCAACACTTTATTTTTTTATTTTTTTGTTAGTTTTCGTTTCATTACTTCATTATTTTTTTTATTCTTTTTTTTTCTTTTCCATTTATTTTTATTAGTTGGAGGCTAATTACTTTACAGCATTGCAGTGGTTTTTGTCATACATTGAAATGAATTAGCCATGGTGCAACACTTTAATAGCATCATCTTTTAAGATTTGAAAAGTCCTACTCTAGTCCTCATACTATAATCTGTGTAGAGGAAGTTTGCGGTTCCTCCATGTGGTTACATATGAGTGGGGCACCATCCTCATACTATAATCTGTGTGTGGCAGGGCCCTTCCCAGTTTTGGTCATCTCTGACAGGCAGTTGAGTCTTGCATATTTGGAGGGGGTGATCTTTGTTGAGATAGTCTGTGCTAAAAGCCAGTTGTCATTTAATAACCCACAGGGGCCAAAACCCTTAAAAAATGTCACAACCAGAGCCCCAACAAAATTGCCCTCTGGCCATTCTGTCTGAATCTCTCCATTCTCCATCTGTAAAACAGGCAGCCCTGTAATAATAGAAGAAGGATGAAGTCATCTCGGCATTGGAGCACAGTGTGGGAGGAACAGGCTCAGAACTCAGCTTGTGCCGTGAAAGCCATGCTTCATCCTCTTTGCAGATGTGCCCAGTGGTCCTTCCCTCCCCTTGACTCTCCTTTCTGTGTGTCAACTTCCCCTTTCCTCGTGCAACTTTCAGTACCATTTCCACACCCTTCTTCTTCCCTCGGGGAACTCCCTGCATACTTCTGGATGCAGAGTTTCATTCTGTGCATTTTGTAAACTCCAGTAGTGTCAGGAGTTTCTCTAGGGTGCTCATTGCAGTTACCTTCTGCTCAGTTCGTTGCTGAGCTGGGAGAGTGAGGTGAGGTGGGGTGAGGTTTAACTTTAACTTCCTAAAGAGAAAACTAGATTTTCTTTTCTACTGTTTAACCTAACATGCAGACAAATCAAGGTCAGTGCTATTTGTGTTAAGGGCATTACAGTTTATGATACTCCCAGAGAGAAATAATTTGTGTCAGCATGACTTGGGCCTTGCCCATCTTAAAGTGATAAACGTCACTATTATTGTGTTAAGGAGCATTTGGCAGTCTTGGGGCCTGGCCTGCTTTACAGAAGGAACCATGATCCCCTCACAGGCCCTTCCCTTGCCTTGCAGAGTGGATGCTGCCTGTTCCAGTAAATCTGAGCATCAGTTCATTTCCCCTCAAAATGGCATCCTCCCCACCTGCCACCAAGATAAATTGTGTTCCAAAGGATTGTCAGTCTCTGTATTTGCTTTGGCTCATTTACTGCTTGTATTTTTGTACAGACACTTTTTAGGGGGAAAATATAAGTTTAATTTTGCTTGTATAAATAGGTAATTTACAAGGTAGATAATTTGGCTTTATGTAATCTTCTGTTTCTACTGATGGAAATGACAGTTGCAAAAATTTCCCTAACTGTGAGCAAAACATTTGGATAGTTATTTATTTAAAAAACCAGTAGATTTCCCTTGCCCTGGAAATAAGCTTAAAAGGACATTTTTTTCTCTCTTTATGTAACTAAGCAAAATCTACGGTCCTGTTTTCATGGTGTGCTGAGCTCAGAGGATGATGTGGAATGATATACATGAGGAGATTCATTGACAAGAAAGCTCCTGGAGTCCAAACTTAAGGCCAAGGGCTGGAAATGAAGCAAATGGCCCCAGACAGGAGCTCTCCCTGGGTAAGTCTGGGCTGCAGCTGAGAGTGCAGCATGTGGGCCTTGGGTGGGCTGGGTGCGCTACTTGTGTCTGTGGTGAAGTTGGTCAATGCAGCAGGTGCAGCCAACCCAGCAGCCTGTGAAACTTTGACAGAAAAGACTAAACACGTGTTTTTGAGCTGCTTAAGTTATCAGCTTGGGATCCAAGATGAAGCGTTGCTGTGGATGTGGAGAAGCTTAATAGAGATTGTTGCTGCAGCTGTAGACAAGCATCCCTCTGGTTTTATGAAACAAGTGCTGGAGTATGTGAGGTGGTGGTGGGAGAGTAGACATTGTGGGATGGTCATATTTTCCTGCATATATTTCTGGAAGCAAGATAGATCCCTTCAAACTGAGCAATCCCCTGGTGTTCTTGAACATTTGGGCGTGGTGGGGGCTTCAGTGGGGAGAGACTAGATTTCTTAAAGCTCTCAAGCCAGAAATCTTGGGTTTCTTCTTTCCCTTGCCCTACTTCCAATCTGTCAATAAGTCCTCATGGTTCTACCTGTAAAATCAAAATGAATCCATCAGCATCTCTTTACTTCTGCCTCCATGATGCTAGATAGGCCGCTGGCATTGCTTTCTTGGTTTACTAAGCTGCTGACTGCTGTTTCAGCTCTCTTCCCTATATTATTCACTGTCTATAGAGAGTTAACTTCTAAAAATAAAGATCAACCTTGTCGTTTCCCTACTAAAATGCACCAGTGACTTAACATCCTGCTGGTTATAAAAGCAAATCTCCTTACACTTGCCTCTAAGGACCTAAAGATCTGACCTCCTCTCCGGTCCCTCTCACCATTCTTCCCCTTGCTCTCTGCGCTGGAACCACATGAAATTTTGTTTCAGGAGCAGGAAAGTTCGTTTCCACCTCAGGGCCTGGGCACCAGCTGTTTCCTTTGCCTATGTTGAGCTTCTCTTGGCTCCTCAGTGTCTATGTCCAGCAACAGAGAGCCTTTCTTGGACACCCAACTTAAAGTAGCCCCATTTCCATCATTCTGATATTTTCACATTAGCATTTGCAACCACCTAATAGTTTATTAATTATTTTTACCTACCTATCTATCATCTCTCTAATCTAAGCTAGCTACTACTTTGTGGTATAATTTATGGGGTAGATTAATTAATATTTGAATAGTGACTAGCTATGAACTAATTCACTAAGCATTTCTGCCAGTGTTAGACTGCAATACATGGGAGTGAGGATTTTGAATGGATCCTCAGATCCTGAAACAGTGCTCAGTGCATAGTAGTCATTCAATAAATATTTGTTGAATAAATGAAACAGCTGAAGTGAGTAATTGAAAAAAGTAAAGAGGATAGACTCATCTTTATTCCCTGAGCGTATGAAATGCACCTTACCTGTCACACATAGTTAAAATGTTTTAGTGTTTCCCAGGAAACAAGTAATGTACAAAATGCTCTTCTAGTGCCTCTTTTAATACTTACAACAGCCATCTGAGTTACATACTATATTATTTCCATTTTATAGATGGGGAAACTGAGGCTTAAAGAGATTAAATAACTGCTATTTAAGTCAAAGAGTAGCATCTCTGATCACTTGATGCTATCTAGTAATCTGTTACTATGGTTTCATTTCAGTAAAGTGTTTTTTAAAGAGAACGGCATTGAAACATGTATATTATCTAGGGTGAAACAGATCACCAGCCCAGGTTGGGTGCATGAGACAAGTGCTCGGGCTTGGTGGACTGGGAAGACCCAGAGGGATCGGGTGGAGAGGGAGGTGGGAGGGGGGGACTGGGATGGGGAATACATGTAAATCCATGGCTAATTCATTTCAATGTATGACAAAAACTACTGTAATGATGTAAAGTAATTAGCCTCCAACTAATAAAAATAAATGAAAAAAAAATTATAATTTTTTAAATAAAATTGTGTATCTTATAACAATAAAAATAATCGTAATTATAGAACAATAAATGGTCAAAAGCATCTTTTCTTGCTTCTTTCCTGTTCTGGGTTGAAGTGCTACCTTTTGGCAGAAACAGTTATCAACAAATGACCAGATTATAAATATCAAATATGGGAACAAAACTCTGTCTGCTCCATTTCAGATTGTTTTTTCAGCTTTCAGGAAAGGAAAAAATACAGTTAAATAATCTCAAGTTAAAGGGTATGATAAAGAGACCTAAAATAATTAGTAATCCCTTCCTGTCCAGTAGGAAAAACACTTTAAAAAAAAATTCTGGGCCCATTTTGAAGGCAGTTTGGAGGCAGTGTGGGCCCCTTTTGGAGCACCTAACTCCACAGGGTGCTGGGCTCCCAGGAGCAGCCTGCTTTGGAAGGCAGCCCCACAGCCAGCTTTCAATAGGCCTGGCATTTGTCTCCTTGTGTCCATCCCACTGGGTTCCATGAAAACAGATGGAGTTGATTCCTAATCGACCTGCTGCACTTGGGTGTGATGCTTTCAGACATGAAATCTTGATTAGCAGCAAATGTTAATTGAAGCAGTGAATTATTAAAGTGTTTTTCCATAAATGATAAATGTTGTTGTTGGCTCTTTTTCCTCTTGTGACATCCTGAAACTTTCCAAAAAGTTGCTAGCTTTGTCCAGGGAAAATGGGAAGTGGTGACTGCATTTGATGGCATTTGTGGTAACCTGTTTGTGCTCTGTGGCCAGGCTTCACTGGGGATGCACCACCTTTTCTCTTGGAACCACCTCAACCAAACAAGGAAATCATTTTTCCCTTAAACACAGGACTCTGTCCAAATGAGCTCATCCAGCCTCCTTGCTTCGGTGCCCATCAGTTAGCTGATGACTCCCATTCTTTACCTCGGACTCAGATTTTTCCCTGAGCCCCAGACTTATAAACAGCATTATTATTTGACAACTCCACCTGATCCCCCATGGGATCTCAAGGTCATATCCTTTCATTTAATTATCTACCACCTATTATATATCCCCAGGGCCACTTTGTTCTAAGCACTGGGAAAACATTAATGAGCAAAATAGATATAGCTTCTTGTGGCACTTACATTCTAGTGGGGAGGGAAGGAGATAAATAAACCAAAGCAACAAAAGGGACTCAGGGAGTGCTGAGCATTGGAGGTGGCCATGGCAGAGTAGAAGTTTTTACAAAGTGCTCAGGGAATGTCCTGTAGACAGAGACTTAGAACTAAGATTTAAACATAAAAAATGAAACTATATTATATTCCAAATGGTCTTTCCTTTGAAATTTCCCCCTTGTCCTGCATTCACAATCCCCAGGAATGTTGCATATAATCACTAGGGTCACATCTATGGGGTCCTCCTCCCCACTTCTGTGTTTTTAAGAGAAATTATCCTCTCATCCATCCTGAATTCTTGCTAGCCCCAAGCAGGAACTTACAGAGGCATCAGGTAGAGTCTTTTGCCTCTTGTCCTCCTTTCACTGGCTCCTCCCACGGGAGAAAGAAGAATGGATCTAACAGACCAAATGGAGAGACTCTGTCATCTATTCATCCAGTTTCTCTAGTGCTCCCTGATTGCACTTCTCAAACTTTAATGTTCTTAGGAGTGAGGCAGAGAATTTGATCCAACAGGTCTTTGCCATAGGTCTGAGGTTCTGTGTTTCTGTTAAACTCTCAGGTAATGCTGAGGCTGCTGGTCTGTGGACCATACTCGAAGGGGCCACCCGAGTCTATAAGGTCTGAGAAGGCTTTAGTCCTTCTTGCTATGCACTTTTTCAGCAGCTCCAACTCTCCTCATGTGTAGGATCCAATATATGGCTTTGAGAGCAAGTATTAGGAAGCCCATTTTCACTCTAAATTCAAGCCATATACTCCAATCCACATTTATCAGATTAAAGCCTTTTGCTTGATTTCTGTTTGACCCCTGCCTATTATTCTGTTCAGAAGTCAGGAGAGCGAGAGAAAGATTTTGTTTGTTGTTATAATTTACATTTTATGTGTGAGGAAATAAAATCTTAATAAAGTTGAACAACTGATTTAAAGCCAAACAGGGAGGAAGTGCAGACTAGTGTTTGAAGCCTTTCACTTTGATCCTGGCATTTGCCCGCTCACCTGCTGTTTTATACTGCCTCTGCGAAACTGCCCTGCCCAGGGGATCTGGTCCCTCTCTACCATGTGATTCCTGTCTCTATCCTCTGCTTTGCACACCTCCCCACTAGTCACAGCTTCTTTACCCCTTTTTGCTCCTTGGCTTTCTTCTTACCTATCAATATGCAGATCAAGGTCTAACTCCTTTATGAAGCTTTTCTTTTGATGCCTCAGCAGGAAATAATCCCTTCCTATTTGTCTGTTGGTTTACTGTGCACAGAAGTCCATCGTTTCCCTTGCAATAGTTATTTCATTTATTTGTTACATGACAGTTTCCTCCACTGTTTTGAAAGATCAGAATAGTACTTGATTCCTCTTTTCTTCCCAGAACCTTGCTCAGAGCTTACACTTATTAAAAGCTAAATATATATTGAATGAATGTTTAATGCTTATGTTGGAACTTAGTGGTCAAATACTTCTGTGCTCAGCCTTCCTATTTCAGTCTCCTCCTCTTTATTTCCTTGCATTTTGTTTGAAGTGTCTGTTTCCTTCTGTATGAGCAAAAATGAGCAAAAATAGGGAGGGCAGTGGCAATGCCTTATTATGTTAGAGACCTGCTCATTGTTTGGTGAGGTCCTTGCAAAACTTGTGGTAAAATAAAAGCTTGGCAATAAAATATTTTTATATCCTAAGAAGAGCAGAATACAACCTTTAACTCACAGTTAAAAGAACCAGCTCTTTCATTAACAAGTATATGATCTTGGGCTAGTTACCTAAATTATGTGAACTTTACTGTCCTCATCTGTAAGATGGTGGTATTGACATCTATATCCCAGAGTTATTGAGGGATCAGATGAAATAGCATCTTAAAGAATAGCAGGGTCTCAAAAACTGTGAATCCCCCAGCTTCCTCTTGTCTGTTCTTGCTGCCAACATGAGGGTTAGTCCCTCATCAGACTTGTTTCTCTTTACTTCCTGTCTCTCCCTCTTTTGTTCATTTTACCCTAAATCCAGTTTTTATCCTGACCCTTTTGCTCCAAGATTCAATCACCAACAAGACAAAAATCCAATCAGTTTTATTCCAAGGGGCCCCCTTCCTGTGTCCCAGTACCAGCTCCTATCTCAGGCAAAGTAGAACCACATACAGTTCTAGTTTTTCATCCCTAGGCCATTTCTCCTGAGGTTCCATCAGCTAATTATGCCCAACTGTTACTTAGAATCCAAATCTTATCCTCAAAACACAGTGCTGGTCTTAATTTCCCAGTTACCAGATAGAATGTGTGCTTGCTTTTCTGACATGTGTAGCCCAATTAAGGTAATTAGTTCTGCATTTCCTTGTTGGAATAGTACTTTTCCTATTGTTTGAAAAGGCCCATTTAATCTTGCCTCACCATTTTTCCTCTTCTACCAGATGTTAAAATCTTCAGGAACAGGGACTATCTTGAATTTCATGTATCTTGGTATTCCGGTCACTGCCTAACATGCAACCTCACGTTTATCCAACCCTATGTGGAACAGTTTACTCTGTGCCAGACATTCAGTACATGAAAATAAATACCAAGACAAGGCATATGAAGATTTCTCACCATAATTATGGAAGCAGACAATAAATAGGTGGAATACCATGGATGCAACAGATAGAAGTGTCCATGGATTCTTTGTAACTCCTTTCTTTAAAACGGTGAGGTCTTTCCCCTGTCCCTTGAATCTGGGTGTTCTTATGATCTGCTTTTCCAAAAGAATGTAGCAGAGCTGACACTGTGAATTTTCACAGCATGTGCTCTTAGGAGACTGGAAGAATGAGAACAAATCAAGGCCACATTTGTTGAAGATGAGAGGCCATGTAAAGAGATGGAGGCCCAGCCTTTCTGGCCATCTCTCCATGAATGAATCCAGGCAACCATGTGGAGCAGAGATGAGCTGTCCCAGCTGAGAACCCCAATTGCTGACTCACTGAATCATGAGAAATAAATGATTGCTATTTTAAGTAGCTGAGGTTTAGGTTTTTTTTTTTTTTATGCGTCAGAAACTAACTGATACAGTGGAATAAGTACTATTATTGTCATTGTTCAGTTGCTAAGTCGTGTCCAACTCTTTGGACCCCCTGGACTGCAGCATGCCAGGCTTCCTTGTCCCTCACGATCTCCCATAGTTTGCTCGAACTCACGTCCATTGAGTCAGTGATGCCATCCAACCATTTCATCCTCTGTCACTGCCTTCTCTTGCCCTCAATCTTTCCCAGCATCAGGGTCATTTCCAATGAATCAGGTCTTTGCATCATGTGGCCAAAGTATTAGAGCTTCAGCATCAGTCCTTCCAGTGAATATTCAGGGTTGATTTCCTGTAGGATTGACTGATTTGATCTCCTTGCTGTCCAAGAGACTCTCAAGAGCCTTCTCCAGCACCATAGTTTGAAAGTGTCAATTCTTCAGCCCTCAGTCTTCTTTCTAGTTCAGCTCTCACATCCATACATGACTACTGGGAAAACCATAGCTTTGTCTATACAGACCTTTATTGGCAAAGTGATAACTCTGCTTTTTAATATGCTGTCTAAGTTTGTCATAGCTTTTCTTCCAAGGAGCAAGCGTCTTTTAATTTTGTGACTGCAGTCACTGTCCACAGTGATTTTGGAGCCCAAGAAAATAAACTCTGTCACTGTTTTTGAGCATAATCTTGCTAGCATGTGAAATGAGTGCAGTTGTGTGATAGTCTGAACGTCCTTTGACATTGCCTTTCTTTGGGATTGGAATGAAAGTTGATCTTTTCTAGTCCTGTGGCCACTGCTAAATTTTCCAAATTTGCTGGCATATTGAGTGCAGCATTTTAACAGCATCATCTTTTAGAATTTGAAACAACTCAGCTGAAATTCCATTCACCTCCACTAGCTTTGTTCATATTAATGCTTCCTAAGCCCCACTTGACTTCATACTCCAGGATGTCTGGCTCTAGGTGAGTGACCACATAGATTGATGTAATACACCCAGCCTATTAGGGGCAGAGTCCAGACAGGAAAAATCTAGAAGTGATATTTTCCCTTAATATTTCATGTGCAAAAGCTTCCAGAATTAATAGTTGTGGGGGGACCATATAGTAGGTTTTTAACAAAATTATATTGCTTTAATTATTGAATTTATTTATCTACCTTAAATAAAAAATGATCATGATTGTGTCATTTTCTCACATTTAACAAAGAGGTAAGTTATCAGAACAGTGTATGGGGAAAAAGTTTTAAGACCATTTACCATGGACAGAGGAACCTGGTGGACTAGTTTATGGAGTCACAAAGAGTCAACACAACTGCACAGCTTACCAGAACAGAGCACACCATTATGAAACAGCGACCGCTCTGACATATAGTGTACTTAGGACAAAAACAAGATAACAATTAAAAACATATGTAGTAAATGGAACAGGCAGTGGAATTAGCTGGTGGGAAAAGGAAAGAATATTAAAGAACTAGATTTCAAGAGAGCTTCATGGAAAAGGAAGAATGAGGAATAAATTGTGAAGAATAGGGAATGCCTAAAACACAGAGAAAATCAGGTTCCATTCAAAATAGACCTAAGAGGAGAGAACGTTTTATAATTAAAATGGTAAGAGCAAAACATGGAAGCAAGTAGTGGCCCATTTGGAGAATAAGTGAACACTTGGAAGTAATAAGAGTAATGGGTAGGGGTTGGTTTTGGAAAGATATATGGCCCTTATGGCAGTGGGTCTGGAATACTAGAATAAGGTAGTTTTATTGTATTTTGTGGAAATGGGAACTGTTGAGTATTTTTAGTAAGACCACAATATTATCAGGGTTCTGTGGAAAACCCATCCTATGTGAAACTGTTGTACCTAGTGGCAACACTAAGGTTTTTCTCCTGAAAACCAGAGGCAGTTCTCCTAATGTCCAGTTTGCCTTTTGACTTCCAAACTGTTGTGATCAAATCAAGTTTAGGAAAATACTAGGAAAATGTTTAGATATGGAGTTTGGACATATTCCAGTCTAGAAAGTGGTTAATAAGCTTACACTTCTCATTTGAGAAGCACCTGACTTAGGCATGATAGATCTAAATTCCTCTTGCTCTCCTGTTGCATACTCCAACTTTTCGGGTTCACCTACTTGCTTCTCAGTATAGTCCGAGTGTGTCAGTTCAGTGAGTGGCCCAGGAGTGCCCCATACTCTTTATCGGCCATGGTAGCAAAGTAGGAGATGGTAAAGAATTATTCTTTATTACCCAAATATGATACTTTTTCTTGGCTAACGATCTAGGATTTTAAAAATAAGTAAGATGTTTTTGCTCTCCCCTATGAGCTATTAAAGAAAGCAGAAACTTCAAAAAAAAGTAAGAAAGAAAGCAGATACTTAAGAATACAGCCTTCAAGGTGCTCTGATGGGTGATATGAATTGGATTAGCTTCAGTTTTTTTTCTTTCTGGTGAGCCTTGCTGTTTGCAAAGCTTGGAACACGAAAAACTTATTTTCCTAGACTTCCTTTCAGAAAGCCAGCATTCTGTATAAATTAGGTTCACCAAGTTGTTGCATTGGAAGGGCAAATTCCTGCCCCTTTGGTTGTTTTCTGTTGGCAAGCACTGTCCTGGAGCACTGTGGTTATTCTGCTGCAGCATGCAAAGGTCCATTCGCCAGTTTTGTGGCGGGCAGGAGGCAGTTTCAGTTGAAATACTGGCAACTTTATATCGTTGATTTCCTGATCCCTGGATCACTGGTATGGTGTGTGCTCTTGTACTCAGTTCTGTGGTGCTCTGAGAGTCAATTTTAAGAGAGTAGCCTGGACCCCTTGCAACAGAGTATAAGTCTAATTTCCGGTATTAAATCTGCTACTGAAAGTACTTAGTGTGGTCTCAGTTTTGTGCACTGAACATTTACAGATGGTATAAAAGGTGTATAAACAAAGCAATTGAGAATCCAGCCAAGTGCATGACTAATTCCTCTTGGGAGATTTAGAGAAGTTTCAATGGAGGTAGTGACAATATTATGTATCTTGAAGGATGACTCGTAATTATTATTCAGTAGGCAGCTCGGTGTGGAAAGGGCAGTCTAGGCATTGCACAGAACTTGTGTAGAAGCACAAAGTTGTCAAAGACAATAGTGTTCAGGGAATGATAAGTAGACTACTGGAATATCTACTGCCATGTTAAGTCCATCTTTTAGTACATTCTTTTAATGATATAGTTACACCTCAGTTAATCTTTGCCATAGACTGCCAGTTTTATAGTGCTTTTCATGTTACAAATATATATATATATTAGTATGTATATCACTCATGTCTAGTCAGTATATAGAGAAGGTCAGGGAACAGTTTAATAAAGTGATTAGGATGTGGGCTTGGCAATCAGACTGCCTTGATGTTGTCCACTCTCTCCATTTTCTTCTCTGTAAAAATAGACAATAATAGTACCTTTCCACTATAGAATTGTTTTGAGGATTAGAATTAACACATGTAAAATACCCAGAACATAGTAAACATGCAGAATACCTCAGTAAATGTTAGTATGGTGATTCATTTTTCTTAGAATTTCACCATCTCAGCTGGTGAGTGCTGCATGTGCCAGTTTGTACTCTTTGCAGTTGAAATGACCTTCACAGATCTGTTTGTTTGCTGCCCTATGGTATTTCTTTATACTGTTATTAACTTGTTTTTGAGAACTATTTTGACATTTTCTGGCTATTAAAAGGTATTCTAAGAGAGTACTCATAGTGCCTAAAAATTGCCAAGGAAGATTTTCATCCTGGATGTTAAAATGCAAAGTTTATGATGATTCAGGGCATTTGATGTATTGGGTAAGGCAACAGAAGATATATATCAGTAGAAATTGGCAGAAGTCCTTTGACATTTTAAAGGGTATTGTAAAGATGACAACAGAACAACAGTTGTTTGACAGAACCTGAAAGGAACTATGGAAGTGGTTCAGAGATTCTGCTAAAAAAACTCTGAGACTTTTTAATATTCTCACTTCCAAGAAAATATTTCCTACACTAAAAAAGCTATACTACGTTTTCTTTATAAATCCATGGTATCTATTGTATGGTCTTCTTTCATCCTTGTCAACTCTTCCACATTTCCTGAGATCTTTGGGACTTGACTTATTACTGTTGATGTCATGGACTTTCCTGCCAACACTCAGAAAAACTTAAGCTGACAAGCTTCAGCTCTATCCAGTTTCAGCTATATGGCAATTCAGTAAAACTACATCATAGGCCCCAGTTGTCCAGCACTTTTGACCTTCTCTTTATATTAGGAGAGCTTTCTTGATAGCTCAGTTGGTAAAGAATCCGCCTGCAGTGCAGGAGACCCCAGTTCGATTCCTGGGTCAGAAGGATCCCTTGGAGAAGGGAAAGGCTACCCACTCCAGTTTTCTGGCCTAGAGAATTCCAAGTACTGTATAGTCCATGGGATCATGAAGAGTCGGACAGGACTGAGCGGCTTTCACTTACATTAGGAACCTCTACATTCAATTCAGTTCAGTTCGATTGCTCAGTCGTGTCCGACTCTTTGTGACCCCTGTGGACTGCAGCACACAAGGCCTCCCTGTCCATCACTAACTCCTGGAGTTTACTCAAACTCATGTCCATTGAGTTGGTGATGCCATCCAACCATCTCATCCTCTGTCATCCCCTTCTCCTCCTGCCTTCAGTCTTTCCCAGCATCAGGGTCTTTTCAAATGAGTCAGTTCTTCACATCAGGTGGTCAAAGGATTGGAGGTTCAACTTCAACATCAGTCCTTCCAATGAACATTCAGGACTGATTTCCTTTAGGATAGACTGGTTTGATCTCCTTGCAGTCCAAGGGACTCTCAAAGGTCTTCTCCAACACCACAGCTCAAAAGCATCAATTCTTCAGCACTCAGCTTTCTTTATAGTCCAACTCTCACATCCATACATGACTACTGGGAAAACCATAACCTTGACTAGATGGACCTTTGTTGGCAAAGTAATGTCTCTGCTTTTTAACATGCTATCTAGGTTGGTCATAACTTTTCTCCCAAGGAGTAAACATCTTTTAATTTCATGGCTGCAGTCACCATCTGCAGTGATTTTGGAGCCCAAAAACATAAAGTCTGCCACTGTTTCCATTGTTTCTCCATCTATTTGCCATGAAGTGATGGGACTGGATGCCATGATCTTTTGTTTTCTGAATGTTGAGCTTTAAGCCAGCTTTTTCACTCTCCTCTTTCACTTTCTTAAAGAGGCTCTTTAGTTCTTCTTTACTTTCTGCTATAAGGGTGGTGTCATCTGCATATCTGAGGTTATTGATATTTCTCCCAGCAATCTTGATTCCAGCTTGTGCTTCGTCTACATTGTGCTTCATCTTCATCTACATTGTGCTTCATCTTCATTTACAGCTTGTGCCACGTCTACGTTAGGAAAGACCTTAAGTTCTCCCTCCCATACTGCCCATAGAGTACTGCTTTTTCTCACGAGAACTTTATATCTTGTTTTCATACCCCATCCTTGGATTTGCTTCATCACACTACACTTTAAAAAATTTTTGCAAACTTTTCCTAACCTAGATTAAAACTCTTCCCTTTATTGTTATTATTAATGCAATTTTTTCTTCACATTCTTTCTTTTAACCAATATTTACTAAAGGATATACCATGTATGTTCTGGGCTTTTGGGATTCAGGACAGAAATATGTCATCCCTATTCCTAGGAAACATTCAGTGTGATGGAAGAGACAAAATAGTAAGATTTAGAATAGCAGGCAATTCAAGCTATTAGAAAAACAGGTGCAGAATTCTGGGACATAGAACCAAACCTTCCTTGAGGAGAAAAACTAGAGTTCCATCTTGGAAGGCAGCTAGATAACAGCAGAGATTTGGTTTCCTGGTTTTTCATGGTTTATTTTTAACAGTTTTCTTGAAATATAATTCATACCTCATACAATGCATACATTTAAGTATACAATCAGTGGCTTTTATCCTATTCACAGGTATATGGATCTGTTAGCACATTCAATTTTAGAATATTCCATTACCCCCACAAGAAACTCTAATACCCCTTAGCCTCACACCAGCTATCCCCACCCATCTCTTCCCTATTTGACCATAACCACTAATCTACTTTCTGTCTCTTTATATTTGCCTATTCTGAACATATCATATAAACAGAATCATACAATACATAGTACTTTGTGACTACCTTTACATAGCAAGGTTTTCAAGATTTATGCATGCTGTAGCATATATCAGTATTTCCTTTATTATTGCTGAGTAATAATGTATTATATTGGAGAAGGAAATGGCAACCCGGTCCAGTAGTTTTGCCGGGAGAATCCCATGAACAGAGGAGCCTGGTGGGCTACTGTTCATGGGGTCACAAAGTTGGAAATGACTGAGTGACTAAGCACAATAATCTATTATATAGATATACTACATTTTATTTATTCACAATTCTATGGACATTTGAGTTGTTTCCACATTTGGGCATTATAAGTAATGCCCCTTTGAATATTCATATATGAGTTTTTGTGTAGACATGCCTTTCTGTTTTTTGGTATATATACCTAGGAGTAGAATTGCTAAGTTACATGAAAAGCTCTGTGCCTAACTGTTTATAGAACCCCCTAATTTTTCTTGAAACGGGCCACATCAAAAAAAAAAAAGAAGAAAAGAAAGTGGCTGCATCATTTTACACTTTTGACCAGCAGAGTATGAGTTTCAAAATTTTTCACATCCTTGCCACATTTGTTATTGTCTGTCTTTTAATTGTAGTCATCCTCAGTTCAGTTCAGTTGCTCAGTCGTGTCCAACTCTTTGCGACCCCATGGATGCAGCACACCAGGCTTTCCTGTCCATCACCAACTCCTAGAACTTACTCAAACTCAAGTCCATTGAGTTGGTGATGCCATCTAACCATCTCATTCTCTGTCATCCCCTTCTCCTCCTGCCTTCAGTCTTTTCCAGCATCAGGGTCTTTTCCAATAAGCCAGTTCTTCACATCAGGTGGCTAAAGTATTGGAGCTTTAGCTTCATCATCAGTCCTTCCAATGAGTATTCAGGACTGATTTCCTTCAGGATGGACTGGTTGGATCGCCTTGCAGTCCAAGGGACTGTCAAAGGTCTTCTCCAACACCACAGTCCAAAAGCATCAATTCTTCAGTGCTCAGCTTTCTTTATTGTCCAACTCTCACATCCATACATGACTACTGGAAAAACAATAGCTTTGCCTAAATGGACCTTTGTCGGCAAAGTAATGTTTCTGCTTTTTAATATGCTGTCTAGGTTGGTCATAGCTTTTCTTCCAAGGAACAAGTGTTTAATTTCATGGCTGCAGTCGCCATCTGCAGTGATTTTGGAGCCCCAAAAAATAAAGTCTGTTGCTGTTTCCATTGTTTCCCCATATATTTGCCATAAAATGTTGGGACTGGATGCCATGATCTTAGTTTTCTGAATGTTGAGTTTTAAGCCACCTTTTTCACTCTCCTCTTTCATCAAGAGGCTTTTTAGTTCTTCTTTGCTTTCTGCCATGAGGGTGGTGTCATCTGCATATCTGGGGTTATTGATATTTCTCCTGGCTATCTTGATTCCAGCTTGTGCTTCATCCAGCCCGGCATTTTGCATGCTATACTCTGCATATAAGTTAAATAAGCAGGGTGACAATATACAGCTTTGAAGTACTCTTTCCTAATTTTGAACCAATCAGTTACTCTGTGTCCAGTTCTAACTTTTGCTTCTTGAGCTGCATATAGATTTCTCAGAAGTCAGGTAAGGTGGTCTGGTACTCCCATCTCTTTAAGAATTTTCCACAGTTTGTTGTGATCCACTCAGTCAAAGACCTTAGTGTAGTCAATGAAGCAGAATTAGTAGATGTTTCTCTGAAACTCCCTTGCTTTGTCCATGATGCAAAAAATGTTGTCAATTTGAACTCTGGTTCCTTTGCCTCTTCAAAACCTCCTTTGTGCATCTGAAAGTTCTCAGTTCACATACTGTTGAAGCCTAGCTTGAAGGATTCTGAGCATAATCTTCCTAGCATGTGAAATGAGTGACGTTGCGCAGTGGTTTGACCTTTCTTTGGCATTGCCTTTCTTTGGGGTTGAAATGAAAACTGACCTTTTCCAGTCCTGCGGCCACTTCTGAGTTTTCCAAATTTGCTGGCATATTGACTGAAGCACTTTAATAGCATCATCTTTTAGGATTTGAAGTCTCTCAGATTGAATTCCATCACCTCCACTTGCTTTGTTTGTAGTAATGCTTTCCAAGACCCACTTCACACTCCAGGATGTCCTGGTGTAGGTGAGTTACCACACCATTGTGGTTATCCAGGTCATTAAACCTTTTTCTGTGCATTCTTGTCACCTCTTTCTAATCTCTTCTGTTTTTGTTAGGTCCTTACCATCTCTGTCCTATATCATGTCCATCCTTGCATGAAATGTTCCCTTGATATCTCTGATTTTCTTGAAAAGATATCTAGTCTTTCCACTTCTATTACTTTCCTCTATTTCTTCGCATTATTCATTTAGGAAGGCCTTCTTAACTCTCCTTGTAATTCTCTGGAACTCTGCATTCAGTTGGGTATATTTTTCTCTTTCTCCCTTGCCTTTTGCTTCTCTTCTTTCCTCAGCTATTCGTAAAACCTACTCAATCACTTTGCCTTCTTGCATTTCTTTTTTGAAGGGATGGTTTTGGTTATTGCCTACTGTACAGTGTTTTGAGCCTCCATCCGTAGTTCTTCAGACACTCTGTCTACCAGATCTAATCCCTTGAATCCCTTCATCACTTCTACTGTATGATTTAGGTCATATCCTAATGACCTGGTAGATTTCCCTACTTTCTTCAGTTTAAATCTGAACTTTGTAATAAGGAGTTCATGATATGAGCCACAGTCAACTTCAGGTCTTGTTTTTTACTGACTCCATAGAGCTTCTTCATCTTTGGCTACAAAGAACATAATCAATCTGATTTCAGTATTGACCATCTGGTGATGTCCGTGTGTACAGTCTTCTCTTGAGTTATTGGAAAATGGTGTTTGTTACCACCAGCATATTCTCTTGACAGAACTCTGTTATCCTTTGTCCTGCTTCATTTTGTACTCTGGCCAAACTTGCCTGTTTTTCCCGGTATCACTTGATTCCTACTTTTGCAGTCCCTAAAATGAAAAGGACTAACACCATGAAAAATAGTATTAGTTCTAGAAGGTGTTGTAGGTCTTCACAGAACCAGTCAGCTTCAGCTCCTTCTGCATCAATGGTTGGGGCATGATCTTGGATTACTGTGATGTTGAATGGTTTGCTTGGATATGAACCAAGATCATTCTATCATTTTTGAGGCTGCACCCAACTATTGCATTTCAGGCTCTTTTGTTGACTATGAGGGCTACTCCATTTCTGGTAAGTAGTTCTAGCCCACAGTAGTAGATATAATAGTCATCTGAATTAAATTCCCTTATTCCTGTCCGTTTTAGTTCACTGATTCCTAAGATTATTGATGTTCACTCTTGTCATCTCCTACTTGATCACATCCAATTTACCTTGATTCATGGACCTGACATTCCAGTTTCCTATGTATTATTGTTCTTTAGAGCATCAGACTTTACTTTCACCACCAGACACATCCACAACTGAACGACATTCCTGGTTTGGCCCAGCCTCTTCATTCTTACTAGAGCTATTTGTAATTGCCTTCGGCCTTTCCCCAGTAGCATATTGAACACCTTTGGACCTGGAGGGCTCATCTTTTGGTGTCATATCTTTTCATATTGTCCATGAGAATCTCCAGGCAAGAATACTGGAGTAGTTTGCCATTTCCTCCTCCAGTGGACCATGTTTTGTCAGAACTCTTCACTATGACCTATCCATCTTAGGTGGTCCTACATTTCATGGCTCATAGCTTCACTGAGTTACACAAGCTCCTTTGCCACAACAAGACTATGATCCATGAAGAAGTGTCGAGTATTAGTTGATTATATATTCATGAGTTATTTTCTCTCAGTCAGTAGATAGGCTGTCCTCATTTTGTTGATTGCTTTCTTTGCCATGCTTTCCTTCTGTAGTTGCTCTGAGTCAGGGGAAAGAGATTCCCTTTTCATGCACATCTAAATCCTGTCTAGGCTCTGAACCTCACTTCTTCCTTGTTTAATGAATTATCTTTATTACATTGACATTTTATTTAATTATTAATGTATTGACATTTTATCTCTCACATAGTCTTAGTTATTATCTTAAAGCTAAGATTTTCCTTTAACTTTCATTTCCTTGTTTCACTTGATATCCTGTTTTGTTCTGTCTTCATAACTAAATTTCATCTCCTATTAATGATACAAATCATAATACTTTGTTATCCACAGTATCTACTTACTGAAATGACTGTTGCTAAGTTCACAAACCTCCACCGAATGGCCAAATGCAATAAATCCATTTCAGTTGTTTCCATACTCAGACTTTTTACTGACTGTTCCTTCTATCTTGAGATGCTATCCTTGTTTGAGTCTCTCAAACTACTATGTTAGTAAACATAGGTACTTACATAGTTCACTAACATACTTACATAGTTTACTAACTATATTAGTTCTTTTCTAGCTCCACTTTTTCCATTCAGCTTTATATTTTGGCATTAACTAGCATCCTGTTTTTGGATTTGTTCTCATTCTAAATACTTGAGAGAGATTACATTCACACTCATAGCTTCAATTACTACATAATGAACTGTCAGCTTCCAAACAAGTCTCTAGTCTTTCTTGAGCTTAAAATATATATATATTTGCATGTGTTTACCTGGCATTTTTTACATTAATTTACCAGAGGCATCTAAAATTCAACATATCTCAAACCATAATATTTACTTCTCAATTTATATTTTCTATAACTATATACAGATGGTCCCCAACTTATGGTGATTTGACTTAAGATTTTTCAACTTTATGATGGTGTGAAATCAATACAAAGTCAGTAGAAACTGTACTTCAGATTTTGAATTTTGGTCTTTCCCTATAATAATATGTGTATTGTTATTATTAATAATGATATTCTCTCATGGTGCTAGGAGGTGGCAGTGAACAGAACTCCTAGTCAGCCATGTGATCAGGAGCATGAACAGCCAATAGTTAAAACCATTCTATATCCATGAAACATTTCACTTTTCACTTTTAGTACAATATTGAATAAATTGCATGAGCTTTTCAATACAGTCAGTTCAGTTCAGTTCATTCACTCAGTCGTGTCTGACTCTTTGCAGCCCCATGGACTGCAGCATGCCAGGCCTCCCTGTCCATCACCAACTCCCAGAGTTTACTCAAACTCATGTCCATCGAGTCAGTGATGCCATCCAACCATCTCATCCTCTGTCGTTCCCTTCTGCTCCCGCCTTCAATCTTTCCCAGCATTAGGGTCTTTTCACATGAGTCAGTTCATCAGGTAGCCAAAGTATTGGAGCTTCAGCTTCATCATCAGTCCTTCCAGTAAATATTCAGGACTGATTTCCTTTAGGATGGACTGGTTGGATCTCCTTGCAGTCCAAGGAACTCTCAAGAGTCTGTCTAACACGACAGTCCAAAAGCATCAATTCTTTGGTGCTCAGCTTTCTTTAGAGTCCAACTCTCATATCCATACATGACTACTGGAAAAACCATAGCCTTGACTAGATGGACCTTTATTGGCAAAGTAATGTCTCTGCTTTTTAATATGCTGTCTAGGTTGGTCATAACTTTTCTTACATGTGTAAGTAAGGTTTGGGCTAATATCAATGTTAAGATTAGTTATTAATATTGGTTATTGATATTTCAGCAATCTTGATTCCAGCTTGTGCTTCATCCAGCCCAGCATTTCTCATGATGTACTCTGCATATAAGTTAAATAAGCAGGGTGATAATATCCAGCCTTGACGTACTCCTTTCCCTATTTGGAACCAGTCTGTTGTTCCATGTCCAGTTCTAACTGTTGCTTCCTGACCTGCATACAGATTTCTCAAGAGGCAGGTCAGGTGGTCTGATATTCCCATCTCTAAGAATTTTCCACAGTTTATGGTAAATTTGTGGTAAATTTCAATGCAGTGTTTTATTATAAAATAGGCTTTGTATTAGATGATTTTGCCCAAGTATAGGCTAATGTAAATGTTCTGAGCATATTTAAGGTAGGTGAGGCTACGCTCTGACATTTGGTAGTTTAGGTAGATTAAATGCATTTTTATTTTACAGAATTTTAAGTTTGCAATGGATTTATTGAGACATAACCCCTCAAAAGTCAAGGAAGATCTGTATTGTGTCTATTAAGGCTAATCAAAAATAGGATATGATAAACATCCTGTTTTTTTTTCTGCTTCTTGTCTCTAATATTAAACCTTGTGAATACTTTCTGTTAATAACTCAAATCTGCCACCCCATTTCAATTCCCGCTATCTCTGCCTTAGCCCAGGTTATTATTATTATATTCTATTGAAATAGACTAGGCTAATATAGACTAGTGAAATATGCTGTCACTTTCTCCCCTTTAAGCCTCCATTGCATGACCATCGTGGAAGTGTTGCTTTACAGTATGTGAAGATACTTGTCCACTCATCAATATACCTTTATGCCCATAAGGAGAAATAATTTTAAGTAGAGAGATCAACCATATCTGTTGATCCAAAAGTAGCTGGCATGATCAGTGGTCCAAGTCAAAAATAAAGTGATGCTTGGTTTTTTTGTTGTTGTTGCACAGCAAACAAAGGTCTTGTGTGTAACTGTCAAAGAGAACAAAGCTGGACAGTAGTTAAAGTGGTAGAAACAGATTTTGTTCAGAAGCTATTTCAATAGACTGAAAAGAGACCTCATTATTGAATTGCACTCAATTCTGAACACAACAAAGACATCTGGGGACTTATAGTCACTGAGCCAAACAAGATCAAGGGGTGGAAAATAAGTAAGAAGAGACATCAAAGGTAGGGGGATTTTTGCTAACCCTACTTGACAGGATTCTTATTGAAGGCAGGACAGACTGATCAGAAATCAAAGTTGAGTGATTCTCTCTAAACTGACTTAGCAGTATTCTAGGTAAAAAGGAGAAGGAAATGGCAACCCACTCCAGTATTCTTGCCTAGAGAATCCCGTGGACAGAGGAGCCTGGTGAGCTGCTGTCCATAGGGTTGCACAGAGTCAGACACGACTGAAGCGACTTAGCATGCATGCAAGCATTGGAGAAGGAAATGGCAACCCACTCCAGTATTCTTGCCTGGAGAATCCCAGGGACAGAGGAGCCTGGTGGGCCGCCGTTTATGGGGTCGCACAGAGTCGGACACGACTGAAGTGACTCAGCAGCAGCAGCAGCAGCTCCAAAGGGGCTCTGAAGATGCCCTGCCCTCTACTGTGGGGCCCAAGGTTGAGGTCTAGTCTAAAAAGAGGGCTAGGAGCCTAATCAGAGTTTGGTCATGGAGAATGTCTTTGTTAGTATACAGATTGTCAGTAATGTGGATCATACCCATATTGGATAAATGATCAATTAATCAAACACATCTGAACATTAGTAGAATGAAGAGCAAGAATTTGATTTGAACTGTTTCAAGAATAAATAGTTTTAAGCTATTTTAGAACAGACTAAAGGATGTCATCTTTCATTTTTAAAAAATTCTTTTTGCATGCTCATGATTTGTAAGAAATATTCCAAACTTGTCACCTTGACATATAAAATCCATTAAGATCTTTGCCATGAGTATCTTTCACTCTCATTTCCTACCTCACCTCAACATTTAAATTGTAGGCAAACCAGACTATACACGATCTTTTTCCTTTATGTGATTTTTCTTAATTCAAGACTTTGCTCAAGATGTTCCTTCTCTTGCATGGCCTTGTCAACTTGGTAAACTCTTACTTTATCTTTGAAGACTCATCTCAGTCACCTGTTCCATAAGGCTGTCTCTTGCCTTCCTAGTCAAGTTTAAGTGGACCTTCCTCATTACTCCCTTAGGATCCTATCCATACATGTTACAGCATTTGCAATATCATACTGAAATTACTAGTTTACATGCTTATCTGTCCCCGAAGACCCTAAAGTTCGAGGAGACAGTGATGTTGTTTCACTCATAAGTGTGTACCCACACCCACCTCAATGCCTGCCACCAAGTAGGTGAGCAATACATGTTGCTGAATGAATGAATGAACAACGATTTGATAGCTGGATGACTTTCCTGACATCTGGCAGTCAGTAAAAATAATTGTTGAAATAAACTAAAAGTCTCTGTTTTTTCCACATCACAAGGAACAGACTTCTGTAATTGTTATGCAGAGACAGCTCCAGAAAACATTAGGATTGCAGAGGAAAATTGGCACAGTGCCAAGTATTAATCCCTTGTGTTTTAATCCATTAATCCCTTGAATCCATTGAGTTTTTGAAAGGCATTTTTATGGCCAAACAAACTTCTTCAAGCCTTTTCTATACATAGTTAAAAGTTCCCATAACTCAGAATTTTATCTCATCAACCACCTAAACCATTGTGCTATAGGGGCACTGGGATAAGAGGATATACAAACAGGCCTGGGCTAAGCTTTTTTGTTTGCTTTTTTTTTTTTTTAAACAGAGACCAGAACAAAAAACATTGATTTTCAATAAACTGTCTACAATTACAGTTCCTGTTCTTCCCCCACCAACTCAGCTAGCTGACTAATTGACAGGGTAGTATCTGCTATCCCAGATTGAAAGATGAAGGAGAATATTCTTAGATAAATAGTAGGTATGATAGGAAAAAAACCTGAATCCATATAAACTTTAGTCACAGACAAATCAATATTGCATGTATAATTATAGATGTAAAATTTTATGTGTGAAATTTTACTCCAGATAAGAATTTTGGGAAACAACTATTTTACATGTTTAAGAAATTAAAGATAGTATAGATTCTATAATAATGAAGATCAAATCTGAAAGCTAGAAACAGATATAGCTGGGAAAGCTAGAGAGGAAAGAAGAGAATGAGAAGGAGGGAGGGGAGAAAGAAGGGAGAGAGAGAACCTATTTTAAAATAGATTTGGAAACAGTTGTAAAATGGAATTAGGAGCAATAGAGATCAGAAACATTAGAGACAATTAGAGGAAGAAAGTCTTGAGAAAAAGGTATGGGGATTCAAAGCTTTTTTTATTCTGTACTGCCATTTTAATAGGATTTTGGGAAGGAGGAAAGGTAAAAGCTATGGTTAAAGAACCACTTTTAACAAGAAGTTCTCGTCTTCACTTTTGAGGAAGCAAATAAGACTGTTGTAAGAGAAGAATAGGGCATGAGTCATTAGGTCGTGCTAATGAGCCCTAAAAACACTGAATGTCCACTACTGAAAAGGAGTATTTCTAATCTAGACTACAGACAACTTTTCTGTTTTATGTGAAATCCTTGGCTGGATAGTGTATGGCTCAGAAACTCTACTTGTGAGTGAATCTTAAGCATTAGCTTACTGAACTTGTCTCATACATGTGCCTTCAGCTGCTTAAAATCTGATGCCATTCTGATACACGATACTTTGTATGTGACCTCTTTTTTCATTAAGAAGGTTTTAGTATCTTCTCTTTCTTGTCAATATCCTGAAATTTTATAGTGGTGTTTTTTTGCTTGAGACTTCTTTCAGCTACTGTCCTGTGTACTTGGTAGCCCTTTTGAAACGGACATTCATGTCTTTTAGTTCATGGAAATGCTCTTGAATTAATTCCTTGATAATTTATTTCCTCCATTTTCTCTCTTTTCTTTTTCTGAAACTATTATTGATCAGATTGGGGTGGGGGCACTCTTTTTTTGTTTTCTAAACAAAAGAGAATTTAGAGAGTTTGTATACCCTCTATTCTTGTTTTACAAATATAATACATTCTTTCATATCTTTGAATGTATTAATTATCATTTAACAAATATACCTTTTGGTCTCTGCATTGTCTTTGTTTCCTCTTGAGTTCTGTTTTTTCTTTCAGTTTGCATCATTCCTGTTAGAAGTTTTTTAAAGTGTCTGACAGTCATTGGCTATCTATTCATATTTACAGACAGCATAGGACTATTGTAGTTCACTGGCATTTTCAATTGGATGAACCAGGAAGTGCAAATCTATTTCATTGGAAGAACACAAAATGTCAATATCCAGATGTTTTCTCTTGGTCAGGTGCTTTCCTCGTAAATGAACCCCTAGTCTCCTTTGAGAATGTGGGAAAGGGGCATAATTTGCTCTGTCACAAACCTGGAAGTTGAGAAGTCAAAAATGATTGGGAGGGTCTTACTGTTTGTTTCCATTGCAGTGGGCCAGTTATTATGTGTGCTTGGTCCTCCTATCATATCCCTCTAGTTTATCTTCATTCACATAATTAGCTTTCAGTCTTCTGCTGAGGTAGAAGGCCAGGCAGTCAACCATAAAAGGTCAAAGAGAGAATATGGACACTTAATTGCTTCTTTTGTGGGTTTTTTTTTTTTCTTTTCAAGGCCATATGCTACATTACTAAAGAATACACAGTTTTAGAGCCTTTCTGGAGTTTGAGGGTATGAGTCAGTTTTCTTTTGGGACTCCCCACATTTCTGGATTTGGTTGCAGTTTTCTTTTCCAATTAGCAAAATCAGTTACATTTGTTTTCCAGCCCCCTTGTATTGCTTGTTACTTCCAATCATTTTTTCTTTCTCCTTGTGAATTTTATCTCCTTTCTGTAATTAGGGGAGAGGCATAGAAGAGACAAAAACTCAGTGCATTTAGACAATCTGCCATTAAAGTCCTAATTAATGCTTGCTCCCAACTCTGAAAAACTTCAAACATGAAAGTTGAAAAAACAGTACAGTTAACACCCATCTACCCTTAACTCTTCAAGAAAATTAGATATACCAAGGGAACATTTCATGCAAAGATGGGTTCGACAAAGGGCAGAAATGGTATGGACCTAGCAGAAGCAGAAGATATTAAGAAGAGGTGGCAAGAATACACAGAAGAACTGTACAAAAAAGATCTTCATGACCAGATAATCACTATGGTGTGATCACTTACCTAGAGCCAGACATCCTGGAATGTGAAGTCAAATGGGCCTTAGAAAGCATTACTATGAACAAAGCTAGTGGAGGTGATGAAATTCCAGTTGAGCTATTTCAAATCCTAAAAGATGATGCTGTGAAAGTGCTGCACACAATATGCCAGCAAATTTGGAAAACTCAGTAGTGGCCACAGGACTGGAAAAGGTCAGTTTTCATTCCAATCCCAAAGAAAGGTAATGCCAAAGAATGCTCAAACTCCCGCACAATTGCACTCATCTCACATGCTATCAAAGTAATGCTCAAAATTCTCCAAGCCAGGCTTCAGCAATACATGAACTGTGAACTTCCAGATGTTCAAGCTGGTTTTAGAAAAGGCAGAGGGGAAAAAAAAGAAAAGGCAGAGGGAAAAATAAAAGAAAAGGCAGAGGAACCAGAAATCAAATTGCCAACATCTACTGGATCATCAAAAAAGCGAGAGAGTTCCAGAAAAACATCTATTTCTGCTTTATTGACTATGCCAAAGCCTTTGACTGTGTGGATCACAATAAACTGTGGAAAATTCTGAAATAGATGGGCATACAGACCACCTGACCTGCCTCTTGAGAAACCTATATGCAGGTCAGGAAGCAACAGTTAGAACTGGACATGTAACAAAAGGCTGGTTCCAAATAGGAAAAGGAGTACGTCAAGGCTGTATATTGTCACCCTGCTTATTTAACTTATATGCAGAGTACATCATGAGAAACGCTGGGCTGGAAGAAGCACAGGCTGGAATCAAGATTGCCAGGAGAAATATCAATAACCTCAGATATGCAGATGACACCACCCTTATGGCAGAAAGTGAAGAGGAACTAAAAAGCCTCTTGATGAAAGTGAAAGAGGAGAGTGAAAAAGTTAGCTTAAAGCTCAACATTCAGAAAACGAAGATCATGGCATCTGGTCCCATCACTTCATGGGAAATAGATGGGGAAACAGTGGAAACAGTGTCAGTCTTTATTTTTGGGGGCTCCAAAATCACAACAGATGGTGATTGCAGCCATGAAATTAAAAGACACTCCTTGGAAGGAAAGTTATGACCAACCTAGATAGCATATTAAAAAGTAGAGACATTACTTTGCCAACAAAGGTCCATCTAGTCAAGGCTATGGTTTTTCCAGTAGTCATGTATGGATGTGAGAACTGGACTGTGAAGAAAGCTGAGCGCCGAGGAATTGATGCTTTTGAACTGTGGTGTTGGAGAAGACTCTTGAGAGTCCCTTGGACTGCAAGGAGATCCAACCAGTTCATCCTAAAGGAGATCAGTCCTCGGTGTTCATTGGAAGGACTGATTTTGAAGCTGAAACTTCAGTACTTTGGCCACCTCATGGGAAGAGTTGACTCATTGTAAAAGACCCTGATGCTGGGAGGGATTGGGGGCAGGAGGAGAAGGGGACAACAGAGGATGAGATGGCTGGATGGCATTACCGACTCTATGGGCATGAGTTTGAGTAAACTCCAGGAGTTTGTGGTGGACAGGGAGGCCTGGCATGCTGCGATTCATGGGGTCGCAAAGAGTCAGATATGACTGAGCGACTGAACTGACTAACCCTTAACTCAGATTTTCCAGTTAATAGCCTTTTGCCTCTGCTTTCTCTCTCTCTCTCTCTCTCTCTCTCTCTCTTTCTCTCTCTCTCTCTCTCTCCCCTCTCTCTCTCTCTCTCTTTTCTTCTCTTCTTTATAATAAGGTGACTCTTTTGGCATTTCAATGGAAAACCCAAAATGTTTGCCAAGTTCCTCTAACTTGTCATGGCTTAAACTCCAAACTTTGCCTCCCAAGAAGATGCTGAAATATCTGCTTAGCTCTTTTAGCCTACCCTGTTCTGCTTTCTGCTGGGTTTCTTGGACTGTTGCCTTATGCCTGCACAGCTGAGGAGCCAGTCAAGAGTTTTACACAGATCTTGAGACTCCTTCCTTTGGCTACCTCTTTGCTAGGATCTCTCCTCATTAATTTCCAGTCACTCCAACAACCCCAAACTCTGACTCTGAGTCTTCAGCCCAGTGAGCCTGCTGCTCTCTGCTGGAGCTCTATTTCCAACACTGAATTAGGGGAACTCTTAGGTGAGAAGTCAGGAAATGTAAGTCAAGACAGTGTTTCCCTTCTTGTGAGGCTCATGGTGGTGGTGTTCAGTTGCTAAATCCTGTCTGACTCTTTGCGACCCCATGGACTGCAGCACACCAGGCTTCCCTTTCCTTCACTATCTCCTGGAGTTTGCTCAGATTCATGTCCATTGAGTCCATGATGCTAACTAATCATCTCATCCTCTGCCTCCCCCTTCTCCTTTTGCCTCATATCAAAAGAAGGTATATCTGCCTGCATTTAGTCACTCTTGTGTCCAGAGTTTATAAGCATCATTAGAAGGAGATCTGTCTGATACAGCCTGTTCTACCACCAATGGAAATGGAACCTCTCACTGGCTCATCTTGTTTGGAATTTTACATTTATGTTCATGAATGACATTGGCCTATAATTTTCTTGAATCATCCTTGTCAAATTTTGGAGTCAAATTTATTCTGGCCTTATCAAACATATGGGGAAGTGTTACCTCTTTTTTTTATTATCTGGAAAAGTTTCTACTATGTTGGTGTTATTTCTCCTTTAAATTTGGATAGAATTAATTCATTAAGACATTTGGGCTTATATTTCTGTCTTTGGAAAATTTTCAAATTACAGATCAATTTGCTTACTTCTTATAATACTATTCAAATTTCTCTATATTTTCATAGATCAGTTTTATGAGGTTTCTGCTCTCTCTGTGCTCTCTCTGGCTAAATTTTGGGCAATTTGAGCATAAAAAAATAATGATCTACTTTTACTCATCCTTGAAAGTAAGTTGCAGATACCATGATCTATGCTCCAAAATACATACATAGCCTTAAGTATCTAAAGAATAATATATCCTACTGTGCTTTGCTAAGTTGCTTCAGTCATGTCTGACTCTTTGTGACCCCTGTGGACCATAACCCTCCAGGGTCTTCTGTCCATGGGATTCTCCAGGCAAAAATACTGGAGTGGATTGCCATTTCCTACTCCAGGGGATCTTCCTGACCCAGGCATCAAACCCACGTCTCTTGCATCTCCTGCATTGGCAGGCAGGTTCTTTACCTGGTGCCACCTGGGCACTGGTAAATCCTATTATGTAAGTAAAGTATCATTTTCATATCTAAAAAGTGACAGTAATCCATAACATCATCTAATATCTAGTTCATATTCAGCTGACCCCAAATGACATAGAAAGCATATATGTAAAATTATCAATTCCTACTAATATTTCCCATTAAGATTTAACATCTTAAACAGTTTATTATATTTGCTTATATAATATTTTTTGTTTCTTTTTTTCTTAAAATGGAAATCTTGATATCTCTATATTCCTTTTATTCCACATGATACATAAAATTGCTTCATAATTACAATACTAATATTACTACTAAAAATTGTGATTTAGTTTTTCAGTCATATCTGACTCTTTGTGACTCCATGAACTGCAGCATGTCAGGCTTCCTTGTCCTTCACTATTTCCTGGAGCTTGCTCAAACTCATGTCCATTGAGTCGATGATGCCATCCAGCCATCTCATCATCCTCTGTCGTCTCCTTGTCCTCCTGCCTTCATTTTTTCCCAGCATGGGGTCTTTTCCAAGTGTCAGCTCTTCACATCATAAATAGCTCATTTCTTTTCAGCTCATTTTTACCTCAGAATAGATGTTACTAGAGATATAAAGCCACAGTTCAGTATCAAAAGTCATTTGAAAATATCTTATTTCCCTGTGTTATATCATCAACTTGATATAGAGTTAGATTTATTTCTTTAACTTTATAATCAATTATAGATGTTATCTTTTTAGATAGTTGTTATTTAATTTTATTTTTTGAATATATAGAGCATTCACATTACTCAGAATACTAAATGAAAATATATACTTAGATAAAGGTAAATTATATGAAAAGGTATATTTAAACAAGGATATACTTAGATAATAGCTCCTAACTTTATCTCCTCCACTCTATTCCCACATACTGTGTAATCATATGAAACAACCACTCAATTTAAATAATCACTTTCGTTAGTTTATGATTTATCCTCCTTATGTTTCTTTTTATAAAAGAAGGCATATATTTATGTTCTTATTCCACCCTCTTTCTTATATAAAAAGAAACATTCTCTATGTACATTCTTTTGTACTTTTTTTCCTACATAATTATGGAAATTAAGATGGAAATTGTTCCATTTTAGAAATTACTCATAGTAACTCCATTACTCATATATAATCTTTCTAATTATTTTTATAACTGCATAGTATTCCATTAGGTGGATGTAGTTCATTTAACCATGCTCCTCCTAACAGTAGTTTGCTTTCTTTCATATTTCAATAATTTTACTATTATAAAATGCTTTAATAAATAATCTTGTGTATATGTTGTATAATATTTGTGGAGGTGTATCTGGGGGGTAAATTCTACAACTGGGATTACTCAATCAAAGGATAAATGCATAAATATTTCTTTTAGTCTTCTCCACAGGGAGCTAATCAGTTTTGAAAAAAAAAATCAAAGCTTCATATCTATCTTTATTTAATTTTGATTGTCTCTTTATAAATAGTTGAAACATATTTGCATACAACCTTCACAAACATTTACTGAAAATGACTTACAGACCTAAAAGTAAAACACAAAGCTGTAAAACTCCTAGAAGATAGCCTTGGAGCAAACTTAAATTATCTTGGGTGTGAAGATGACTTTTTAGATATAACAACAAAGGCAGAATTCATGAAAGGAATAACTGATAAGCTGGACTTGAGTGAAACTGAAAGTTTCTGCTCTGCAAAAGACAATATCAAGAGAATGTGAAGACAGACCACCAGTTGGGAGTAAGGATTTGCAAAAGACATGTGATAAAGGACTGTTACCCAAAGTTACAAAGAACTCTTGAAATTCAATAAGAAAGCAAGCAATCTGATTAAAAATATTCCAAACACCGTAATAGATGCCTCATTGAAAAATAAATATATTGGCAAATAGGCATATGAAAAGATGCTCTACATAATGTCATCAGGGAAGTACAGAATAAAACAATGCACTATCACTATACACCTATTAGAATAGCTGAAATCTGGAACACTGGTAATACCAAAGAAGATGTGAGCAATAGGAACGTTTATTTGTTGCTGGTGAGAATGCAAAATGATGCACTCACTTTGTTGTGTGTATGTGTGTGTGTGTGTATTTGATTGCGCTGTGTGGTTTGTGGGATCTGTGTTCCCTGACTAGGTATCAAATCCAAGGCCCTGGCAGTGAGAGAGTGCCAAGTCCTAAACACTGGGCCACCAAGAAATTCCCATGCACTGACATTGGAGGACAGTTTGGTGATTTCTTATAAAACTTAAACATACTCTTATTAAATGAGTAAATCATACACAATTGCACTCCTTGGTATTTCCCCAAAGATGTTGAAAAGGTATGCCTGCACAAAAACCTACACAGCAGATGTTTGTAACAGTCTTATTCGCAATTGCCAAAACTTGGAAGCAACTTTTAATAAGATGTCCTTCAGGAGGTGAATGGATAAATGAACTATGATATATCTAGATGATAAAATATTATTCGGTGCTGAAAAGAAATGAGCTATCAAACCACAAGTGGCCATGGAGGAACCTTCAATGTGTACTACTGATTGAAAGAAACCTGTCTAAAAAGGCTACATGCTGTATGACTCCAACTATACAATGTTCTGAGGGAAGCAAAACTATGAAGACAGTAAAAAAGATCAGTGGTTGGCAAGGGTGGAGGGGAATGAAAAGGCAGAGCATAGTGTATTTTTACAGGAGTGAAAATACTCTGTATGACCCTGTAAAGATGGATCCATGTTATTATACATTTGGCCCAACCTGTAGGATATAAACAGCAAGAATGAATTGTAAGGTAAAGTATGGACTGGATGATTATGATGTGTCAGTGTAGGTTAATCAGTTGTAACAGATACCACTGATAATGGGTGGAAAGATGGGCTATGCATGTGTGGGGGCAATGGAGTAGATGAAATATCCACCCAGCCCCCAGTTTTCTGTGAACATTACATGGCCTTCTTGAGAACTAGAGTTTTGTTTTGTTTTACTGTTTAGCCCATTTTTCCTTTACTGTACTGATATCCACCTATACCCAGCCTTTCTTGTAATTTCTCAGTAATCTTAAAACCTTGCACGGCTCCATTCCTCAGGCCCCATAGTTAGCAACCTGCATCTTATACTTCACAGTTGTCTCTCGTTAGACCACCCATGTTTACATGTTGGCCACTTGTTCTTTCAGGATACGCCTCTGTGTAAAACCAGCTCAATAAATAGTATGCACCAGAGGCAGGGAATTTTCTTCTGTTGTGATTTGGGAACTGTTTTCTTTCTTTCTTAAAAGAGAAGAGCATCTTAACAAGATAATTGATCTTTAGTGAAAAGACATATCCCATAAGTGTTCTCTAAGTTTTTTTACCCAGTCTCTTCAGTCCTCTAATCTTTCAGTTTCAGTTCAGTCGCTCAGTTGGGTCCGACTCTTTGCGCCCCATAGCCTGCAGCACGCCAGGCATCCCTGTCCATCACCAACTCCCAGAGTTTACTCAGACTCATGTCCATTGAGTCGGTGATGGCATCCAACCATCTCATCCTCTGTCGTCCCCTTCTCCTCCTGTCTTCAATCTTTTCCAGCATCAGGGACTTTTCAAATGAGTCAGTTCTTCACATCAGGTGGCTAAAGTATTGGAGTTTCAGCTTCAGCATCAGTCCTTCCAATGAATATTCAGGACTGATTTCCTTTAGGATGGACTGGTTGGATCTCCTTGCAGTCCAAGGGACTCTCAAGAGTCTTCTCCAACACCACAGTTCAAAAGCATCAATTCTTCAGCACTCAGCTTTATTTATAGTCCAACTCTCACATCCATACATGACTACTGGAAAAACCATAGCTTTGATTAGACAGACCTTTGTTGGCAAAGTAATGTCTCTGCTTTTTAATAAGCTGTCCAGGCTGGTCGTAACTTTTCTTCCAAGGAGTAAGCGTCTTTTAATTTCATGGCTGCAGTCACCATCTGCAGTGATTTTGGAGCCCCCAAAAATAAAGTCTGCCACTGTTTCCACTGTTTCCCCATCTATTTCCCATGAAGTGATGGGACCAGATGCCATGATCTTAGTTTTCTGAATGTTGAGCTTTAAGCTAACTTTTTCACTCTCCTCTTTCACTGCATCAAGATGCTTTTTAGTTCTTCACTTTCTGCCATAAGGGTGGTGTCATCTGCATATCTGAGGTTATTGATATTTCTCCCGGCAACCTTGATTCCAGCTTGTGGTTCCTCTAGCCCAGCGTTTCTCATGATGTACACTGCATATAAGTTAAACAAGCAAGGTGACAATATACAGCCTTGACATACTCCTTTCCCTATTTGGAACCAGTCTGTTGTTCCATGTCCGGTTCTAACTGTTGCTTCCTCACCTGCATACAGATTTCTCAAGAGACCCAGAACCCACTGGAGTGGGTTGCCATTTCCTTCTCCAGAGTATCTTCCTGACCCAGGAATTTAACCCAGATTTCTGGCATTGCAGGCAAGTTCTTTACCAACTGAGCTAGGCAGGAACACCCTCTAATCTTTAAGTTACAAAAGTAAAGATTTTCTTTTCTTCTTACCTTTGAATTTTAGGTGTCCTTTCATCCTGGGTGCATGTACTTCAAATTCTTTGAATTTATAAGCTAAAAAATTAAGTAATGAGTTGTTGACTCTCTACTTTTCTTTATGTTAACAATGAAAGAAATGTTAAATCTGTCACTCGAGGACACAAACTTTTTTATCAATTCAAGAAAATCATATTAGGTTAGTGTCTTAGTTTCATAATTGTGATTTATTTAATTTTTCCTCACATCTTGTTTGGCACCCAGTTGTACATAGATTAGATTAAATGTGTGATAGATCTCAGGTTTTATTTTTAGCTTGCTGTGTGTGGTTAATGTCCATTCTAGTGGTGCCATCCATTCTCATTGGTTAGTATCCATTCCATTACAGTTGTAAAATATTTTTAATGTCTCCCTAGTGTGGTATCTTTATACTATTCAGTGGGCCATTGTCAGTCCCTGATGAAATTTGCATTTATCTCTGGCTAATTTAGAAATATTAGAACATTACAATTAGTTCCTAATAAAGATATATGTTTTCAATTTATAAAACTATTCATAGCCTGTGGTGTGCCTAAGTTTTGGTTACAAAATTTTTTTTCCTTTATAAGAAATGATAATGTTTGGGTTTTCTTAACATTCTTACTTGGCTTTCTAGAAAGATGACAACACTATATTGGTCCTCAAATTTTTAAAAAGGAGGAAAAAAACAGTTGATGAAATTCAAAAGTCTAGGAACACTAAACCTTTGCCATTTTTTTCTAAGTTAATATTTAGACCTGTTAGCTGTTCTTTATGCCATTTCTCTAGGATTGAGATTTGAGGTTTAAATTTATCTTTTGAGTTATTGACTTTTTTTGCCTTCTTCTTTGCTATTTCCAGTAATTTTTATAGTTTTTCATTTTTTAGCTTTCATTTAAACCGTTCAGTTCTTTTATACTTTCCTAGTTGATGTTGCCTACTTCATATTTCTCTGGCCACAAAGGCCAAGGGGGTACGTCAGCAGTAATGAACAGGATCTAGGAATAAACTAGATTTGGGGGCTCAGGTCTTTAACAACTACTACATATTTCCCACACTGTAAATTCTCCTTTTATTGTTTCTAGAAGTCTACATGAGCATCTCACATATGTGCATTAAGTCTCTTAGGTCTGCTGATTATCTGTGTATCTGTGTAGCTTCCATTGTTAATGCAAGTGCTTTGTCATCATCCGTGGCACCAACACTCACTCTTGTGGATATGATGTCTGGCCAGTGATGTTACATTCTCTTACTCCCTTAGATAAGGGCAGTGAGTACTGGAAAGAATGAAGCAATATTTTATTATCTGTAGATAGTAACTGTGTATTTAGAACACTTTTAATAATTGGTAAAAACTTCAATTTTAATACGGAGAATATGTCAGTTTCAAGACAAAAGAAATCAGTAATATTTTAATATATTAATAATAATAATAAATGGAGAGACTAAACAGGCTTGACTTCCAATTCTGCCATAGAATGTAAGAGATCATTGGAACAGAATAGAACTCTAAAAACCATATAATCAATCAGTATCATAAAAACCTGAAAAAAGAGCCCTTATTAAATGACAGTTTGATAGCTGGATTATAATTTAAGAAACTGGTAATTTAAATCCAACACACACTAAATATATATCTCTCATGAAAATCAATTTTGGAAGAGTAAGTGGATAAACATTTAATAATATCAGATCATAGAATGGCCAGATAAAAAGTATTTAGATATTTGTATGTGCAGATTCTTCTAAGGATATAAGTCATAAAAAAACAGTATTAAGACATCACCTTTAAGGGAACCTTGTCTAACTTTTCTGTATCTGGCCCCCACTTTTCCTCTTCCCTGTGATTCTTACATGTCTCCTCTTATACAGGATTCTGAGCTTCCAGAGAACTGATATAAAACACACCAAAAATACATAGCTAGAAATGTAAAATAAACATTAACATTTAAAATCAGCTGCACTGACCCAATGGACACGAGTTTGAGTAAACTCCAGGAGTTGGTGATGGACAGGAAGGCCTGATGTGCTGCAGTCCATGGGGTCTCAGAGAGTCAGACATGACTGAGCGACTGAAATGAACTGAACTGAACTGATACCATATTTTAATTTGTAAGAAAAAAATACACATATGTTTATGTGTGTAAATATGCTTTTGCTATTTATATGCTTAGGGGAAAAAGGAGATACATAGATATCACAAACATATTTATCACTGGAAAGTAGGATTACTCTAGGATAGTAGTTTTTGTTTTTGCCTTAGGACTCCTTCAGACTCTTAAAAATCATTGAAGACCCCAAGGAACTTTGTTTATGTGAGTTAGATAAGATATAACTCACATATATCTTCTCTGTTAAAGAGGAAAAATGATACAACTGTATAGCATCTTTGTAAAGAATATGTGTAAGGTGCTTAGAAGAAAAGTAAGCATACCTCAGACAATTAACAAATGATAGGTGTTAATTATAATAATCACTTATTATCAGTTCAGTTCAGTTGCTCAGTCATGCCCGACTCTGCGACCCCATGAACTACAGCACTCCAGGCCTTCCTGTTGATCTCTAGCTCCCAGAGCCTACCCAAACTCATGTCCATTGACTCGGTGATGCCATCCAACCATCTCATTCACTTATTATGGTGATGGCTAAATGAAAGATAAAGACCAATACAGTATACTAACGCATATATATGGAATTTAGAAAGATGGTAATGATAACCCTATATGCAAGACAGAAAAAGAGACACAGATGTACAGAATAGAATTTTGGACTCTGTGCGAGAACGTGAGGGTGGGATGTTTTGAGAGAACAGCATTGAAACATGTATATTATCAAGGGTGAAACAGATCACCAGCCTAGGTTGGATGCATGAGGCAAGTGCTCAGGGCTGGTGCACTGGGAAGACCCAGAGGGATGGGGTGGAGGGGGAGGTGGGAGAGGGGATCGGGATGGGGAATACATGTAAATCCATGGCTGATTCATGTCAGTGTATGGCAAAAACCACTACAATATTGTAAAGTAATTAGCCTCCAACTAATAAAAATAAATGGAAAAAAAAATTTTTTAAAGCCAGGATGAAAAGTTCTGAATTTAAATCCAGTGTTCTTTTCACTGAAGCCGCAGTATGGCTTGGAGGCTGTAGACAGAAATTCAAGGGCTTCATATCCCCTTTTGGAAAACTATGAGTTTTGAGGCAGACATAGCCCCATTTCTGGGTGGCAGAAATGCTCAAGCCAGTCTCAGACACTGATAGGTCTTAGGGCACTGATGCTTTCAAACAAAACAGAGGAGAAAGGCTGCCCAGACCTCTGAAGAAAAAGGAGGTCTGGAAAAGCATGAGTAGTGAATGAAGCCCAGGCAATCAATTAATCAACTCAGGGCCCTGGTCTGTGAAGGTCACAGAAGAGTTTACATGCAGGACAGGATTGGGGATAGCCTAAAGAAGGTATTGGGGCTGGGAGCCTAAGAAGTGAAGGTTGATACAATGATGTTGAAAAGTGAAGTGAACTGGTCAGAGTACAAACATGTACTGGGGCCATGACAGAGGCAGCAGTGCTCTCCCCAAACTTCACCTGTTCCCCCACATTTTCAATACTTGTGGTTAAGTGGGGTCAACAAGACTGGTTTGGACAGTGGACACAATAAAAAAGGATAAAGAATTTAATATATACATTGTGAAATGACAGTTAAGGGGCTTGAAGGATATTTATTTGATAAAAGTCCCAAAGAATCTAATGGAGGAAATGAAAGATTAGTATCAGAGGAGACAAAAATGGAAAATTTCAGAGTCAAATAAATGTAAGTCTTTAGACTGAAGTACACTCCCAGAACCAAACAGGATTCAGATTATGTGCCACACATAGACATTTCACAGTGAATCTGCAGAAAATCAAAGATAAAAGAAAATATTTAATACTGTTAGAGAAAAATATAGAGATTACATATAGAGCATCAATTATCTTGATAGCAGGCAGCATAAAATTGTGTGGTACTGGCATAGGATAAATATATACATCAATAGAATAGAATTGAAAAGTCCAGAAATAAAGCTATGCATATATAGTTAATTGATGATCAACAAGGGTAGCAAGACTATTCAGTAGGGAAGAAAATAGTCTTTTCAAAAAATAATGCTTGGACAACCAGATTGCCGCACACAAAGGAGTGAATTGGGACCCCTACCTATGTCATGTACAAGAAATTATAAGATCTGCATGTAAGAACCAAACTATAAAACTCTTAGAAGAAAATGTAACAATAAATCCCTGACCTTGGATTAGGCAATGTTTTCTTAGATGTGACACCTAAAGCACAAGCAACCAAAGACAAAATAAATAGACTGGGTTTCATCACAATAAAGAACTTATGTGTTTCAAAAGGCACAGCGAGAAACTGAGGAGACAAACCGAAGAGTAGGAGAAAATATTTGCAAATTGTGTCTGATAAACATCTGGTATCTCAGTCATAAGCAGATGAATGAGAACAGTGTTGACTTTAGATTTCTCATCAGCATCACTAAATGCAAATAGGCATCATCTTAATTAAGAATATGTTTGAGGAATTCCCTTTGAAAACAGGAACAGAAGAAATGTTCTGTGTTCTCATAAAGAAGAAAATTCATTCCAAATCAGTCTATTGATTCAGTGAAATTTCAATTAAAATGACTACAGAGCACTTTTACAGAACTTACAAGGCTAATTAAGGGTCAAAAATTTTAAAAAGCCATTTTGCAGACGAAGACAAGGGGAAAGATATGACTTACTGTTGTGAAATTACTTTATTTCAAATGATGTCTATACAGAAAGAGGAATAAACACTTTATTTATAATTAGTTTATTTTCTAACTTATTAATCATATGAATCTAGAATTCATTTAATATTAATAACATCCCACTGAATATTTACACAGCATGTGTATAAACTGATAAATCAAACATAGCCATTAAACAAATTAAATTTCCCAAAACATTTAAATGTTGATTGCAAACTTAATCAAATACTTCTAAACCTTTAATTAGAATCTCTCTGAATATATGAGTCTCTCAGATGCTCTAAAATTTCAAAAAGCTCTCAAAATGTACATGCCATAGAATTATTATAAAACTGATTAGATTATCACCAGAAAACCTGAGTATAAAGTGTTTAAACCAGGATTTTGAAATTATTTCTTGTTATCTTCATTATTATACCCATTTCTTACTATAGTGGCCTTCAAGTTGGAGTTCATTAATATTACTTTCATACCTTCCTAAATTTTCATTAATTTTTCATACCCCAAAGAAAAGAGGTACTCTATGAGAACAGTCAGGGTTATAGAATCTGGATACTTGCTCGAACATACGTTTGTCCTTTATAGTAAAGCTTTCCTTGTTATGTCAGGACATTTTTCCATTCTCCATCATGTTGATACTAATTTTTTACACTTGGAATCTTTGTCAGAATGATGTATTCTTTAAGTTTCAGGTGACCAGCACTTGTCCATTGTCCTATTATCATGATATGTAATATAGATCTGGTGTAAGATTTTCTATTATATTTACAATTAGAGGCATCTAAGGTATGATGGCATTTGATGTTGTCCAAGGGATGAGAATAGAAAATCCACAAACAGACCCAATACAGAAACTTAGTTTTTTTCAGAGTGGCAATGATCATAGGGAAAGTGAGGGGTGACTGAATATATGAAGCTGGGATACTTGGTTACCCATATTAAAAAATGAGAGTTTTTTTCTCACAATACACATAAAATAAGTAAGTTCTTGGTGCATTAAGATGTAAATGTTAAAAACTTTAAAATTTGAGAAGAAAATATAGCAGAACATGACACTGGGAAAGGAACGAATTTAACACATGACACAAGTACACCTTTAATAAATATTACTGACATATTTTACTGTGTTAAAGTTAAAAATTCTCCACAGCATAAGCAAATTTAAATTTTATTGAATAAGCTGGACTTAAAAGAAAAATAGAAATCAGCCCTTTTACATCACCACCCCTTCATATCTGCATTTCGACTTGTTCTTTCACATCCCTTGATGAAATTTCAGTGAGTACCCCTAGTGTTTGGTCACCATCAGGAAATGAAATGAATCTCTGCTTATTCTTGGTATTTAAAATGCCAGTTCTCTATACTGTAAAACTCTGAACTCCTATTAAATGTGATTTTTTTCCCCATTTCCCACTTGAGCTCTGTTTTGGACATAGTACCCTGATTAGTGGTAATCAGGAAAGGAAGGATTTCCTCTTTCCCCTCTCTCTTCTTTCTCCTTTCTTGATCCTTATGTAATATTTATGGCTTCTCCAGGGTGAGAAATATAAAGTTTATAAAATTATAAAATCTTAGCAAAGACCATAAATAAATAGGCTCATATTGTTTTAGAATAGAAAGACATAATGTACTTAAAGGAAGAGGTCAGTATCTGATGTCTTGTACACATATTCAATGCAATTCCAGTAAAAATTCCAACAAAATCTTTTTCAGCATACTAAAAAATTTCTGAAAAAGAGAAGCTGCTAAAGCAGCTTGCTTTAGCAGATATTAAAATGTGTTTTAAAGTTAAGGCAATTATGACTTCAGGCTACACTATAAAGCTACAGTCATCAAGACAGTATGGTACTGGCACAAAGACAGAAATATAAATCAATGGAACAAAATAGAAAGCCCAGAGATAAATCCATGCACCTATGGACACCTTATCTTTGACAGAGGAGGCAAGAATATACAATGGAGAAAAGACAATCTCTTTAACAAGTAGTGCTGGGAAAACTGGTCAACTACTTGTAAAAGAATGAAACGAACACTTTCTAACACCATACACAAAAATAAACTCAAAATGCACTAAAGATCTAAACATAAGACCAGAAACTATAAAACTCCTAGAGGAAAACATAGGCAAAACACTCTCCTACATAAATCACAGCAGGATCCTCTATGACCCACCTCCCAGAGTAATGGAAATAAAAGCAAAAATAAACAAATGGGACCTAATGAAACTTAAAAGCTTTTGCATAACGAAGGAAACTATAAGCAAGGTGAAAAAAAAACAGCCTTCAGAATGGGAGAAAATAATAGCAAATGAAGCATCTGACAAAGAATTAATCTAAAAAATACAAGCAACTCCTGCAGCTCAATTCCAGAAAATAAATGACCCAATCAAAAAATGGGCCAAAGAACTAAACAGACATTTCTCCAAAGAAGACATACAGATGGCTAACAAACACATGAAAAGATGTTCAACATCACTCATTATCAGAGAAATGCAAATCAAAACCACAATGAGGTACCATCTCATGCCGGTCAGAATGGCTGCTATCCAAAAGTCTACAAGCAATAAATGCTGGAGAGGGTGTGGAGAAAAGGGAACCCTCTTACACTGTTGGTGGGAATGCAAACTAGTACAACCACTATGGAGAACACTGTGGAGATTCCTTAAAAAACTGGAAATAGAACTGCCATATGGCCCAGCAATCCCACTTCTGGGCATACACACCGAGGAAACCAGATCTGAAAGAGACACGTGTACCCCAATGTTCATCACAGTACTATTTATAATAGCCAGGACATGGAAGCAACCTAGATGCCCATCAGCAGACGAATGGATAAGGAAGCTGTGGTACATATACACAATGGAATATTACTCAGCCATTAAAAAGAATACATTTGAATCAGTTCTAATGAGGTGGATGAAACTGGAGCCTATTATACAGAGTGAAGTAAGCCAGAAAGAAAAACACCAATACAGTATACTAATGCATATATATGGAATTTAGAAAGATGGTAATGATAACCCTATATGTGAGACAGCAAAGGAGACACAGATGTATAGAACAATCTTTTGGACTCTGTGGGAGAAGCGAGGGTGGGATGATTTGAGAGAATAGCATTGAAACATGTATATTATCATATGTGAAACAGATCGCCAGTCCAGGTTCAATGCATGAGACGAGGTGCTCAGGGCCGGTGCACTGGGATGAACCTGAGGGATGGGATGGGGAGGGAGGTGAGGGGGTGTTCAGGATGGGGAACATATGCACACCCATGGCTGATTCATGTCAATGTATGGCAAAAACAACTACAATATTGTAAAGTAATTAGCCTCCAATTAAAATAAATTAACAAAACAAACAAAATAAATAAGTCCTTGTATATGGTTTTAATATTATAAATCATTTTATGTCAACTAATATAAAGCACTCATCTTCTTTACATTTTGTGAAAAAGAAATAAAGTTAAGGCAATTAAAAATACACACTACTGGTACAAATACAGAAAGAGCAATGAAAAGAATGCAATTCTAATTTTAGAACTAAATGTATATGGGGAGTTTGTGTTTGATAAAGTAACTTTTTTAATTAGTAGGGAAAACAAAGATTAGAAGTGAAATGACAAAAATTAGCTAGCAATTAAAAAATCTGTATTCTTCCCTCACTTACTACAACAAAATGAATTCTTGCTGAAGCCATAAATACTAAGCCATTGGTGAATACTTTTATAATCTTGGGTCAGGGAAGACCTTTCTAAGCTTGTCTCTGCGTTGGAAAACATAATAGGATTGGTAAACTTGACTACTTAAAAAATGATACTTCTTTGTAAAAATAAACACCATAAAACACTGAAAAAAAAAAACGCTGAAAGATAGAAAGCAAATTGGAAATTATTTGCAAAATGTTAAGACAGAATCAATATCCTAGATAGAGAGCTCTTAAAAATCAATAATGAAAATATTTAATGTTTTAATGGAAAAATGGGCAAAATAGTCTTTAAGTTACCAGAAAAACACAAAAAATATATGAAAAATGTTTAGCTTTTTAATGAATCAAAGAAATGTTCATAAAAGGTGAATAGTCTTTTTCCCCTCATCAAACTGGCAAATATTAAAATTATTGACAAACTCAAATTTGCAATGTGAGGGGCACTAAGTCTTCTTCTGCAGTATTGTGGAGAGTATAAAATGGTCATATCATCTTAGGAAAGGAGTGCAGCAATGTATATTGAAATGTAAAGCAATTTTTCCTGTAACATAGTTCTGGGAATTTATCCTAAGGAGATTAATGCACATTAATACTTTATTGACAATATTAAAAATATGAGACAATGTCCATTAGTAATGGACTGGTCAAGTAAATTATGATGTAGGAATTTCATATAGCTCCTAAAAGTGGACTCAAGTGAAAAGATCTTTTAGAATGAAAAATGAAGGTCTCAATGAAACAAATAGGCCACCTTACTGAATGGAATAAGATATTTGTAAACAACGTACCTGATAAAAATTTAATATCCAAAACACACAATTAAGTCACAATTCAAAATAAAAAAAAAAAAAACTGACTCACTTAAAAATGAAGGTTTCCAGGGAATTCCCTGGTGGTCCAGTGCTTAGGACTCAGCATTTTCACTGCTGTGGCCCAAGGTTCAATCCCTGGTTGGCGAACTAAGATCCCACAAGTCCAGCAGTGTGGGGCAAGAAAAAAAGATTCCCCCCCAAAATGAAGGTTTCAGAACACATGCTATGTAAAATTATAATAGATTTATTTGCCTACTTATTAATAGAGAAGCTTGAAAGAATGTTCACCTTCCTAGAAAAAATAATTTAAGATGATGCATGTTTCATGTTTTAAAAAATCCAATGCTACATAAATGTAAAAATAAGGGGTGAAGGTGCTTTTCTTCTCTGACAAACTCTCCATAACACCTGTCCCCAGGATAAGCAGACTTAAATGTAGTCCTAACTTTAAAATCTTAAAATCTGTATCTATCCTTATGCTAGTATGGATGGATATAGAGATATACTGGTATTCAGAAATATATATTTTCTACTTTTAAAAACATGGAAATATTGTTTGTATACACAAATGTGCACATACCACAATTGTATATCTCAGTGAATTTTCACAAACTGAATACACCTGGATAACCAGTTCCAAGATAAAAAATAGCAGCAGCAAAAGCCCAGGATATTACCAGCATCCCAGAAGACCCCTTGTGCCCCTTTTCCAGTCAGTACTCTGAATTGTACTGACTTCTAACAGAAATAATTAGTTGAGTACTCTGTATTTTTAAAATTTTTGACGTATAGTTGATTTTCAGTGTTGTGTTAATTTTTGCTCTACGGCAAAGTGATCATTTTCATATTCCTTTCCATTATGGTTTTCCACAGGATATTGTATAGAGTTCCCTGTACTATACAGTAGGACCTTTTTGTTTATCCATTCTGTATATAATAGTTTGCATCTACTAATACTAATCTCCAAATCCATCCCTACCCGACACCCTCCCTTGGCAACCACAAGTATGTTGTCTATATCTGTGAGTCTGTTTCTCTTTCATAGGTCATATTTTAGATTCTGAAAATAAATGATATCATATGATACTTGTCTTTTTCTGCCTTACTTCACTTAGTATGACCATCTGTGGGTCCATCCATATTGCTGTAAATGACATTATTTCATTCTTTTTCATGACTGAGTAGTATTCCATTGTGTTTATGTACTGTATCTTCTTTTTTAAAATTTTATTTATTTTTTAATTGAAGGATAATTGCTTTATAGAATTTTGTTGTTTTCTGTTAGACATCAACATGAATCAGCCATAGATGTACATATGTCCCCTCCCTCTTGAGCCTCCCTCCCATCTCCCTCGTGAGCCTCCCCCATCTCCCTCTCCAGCCCACCCCTCTAGGTTGATACACAGCCCCTGTTTGAGTTTCCTGAGCCATACAGCAAATTCCTGTTGGCTATCTGTTTTACATATGGTAATGTAAGTTTCCATTTTACTCTCTCCATACATCTCAGCCTCTCCTCCCCTCTCCCCATGTCCATAAGTCAATTCTCTGTCTGTTTCTCCATTGCTGCCTTGCAAATAAATTCATTGGTACCATCTTTATAGATTCCATGTATATACATTAGTATATGATATTTAGCTTCCCTGGTGGCTCAGACGGTAAAGCATCTGCCTACAATGAGGGAGACCCAGGTATTATCTTTCTCTTTCTGACTTCACTCTGTAAAATAGGCTCTAGGTTCATTCACCTCCTTAGAACTGACTCAAATGTGTTCCTTTTATGGCTGAGTAATATTCCATTGTGTATACATACCACAACTTCTTTATCCATTCATCTGTCAATGGACATCTAGGTTGCTTCCATGTTCTAGCTATTGTACATAGTGCTGCAGTCAACAATGGGGTACGTATGTCTTTTTCAATTTTGGTTTCCTCAGACTATATGCCTCAGAGTGGGATCGCTGGGTCATATGGTGGCTTTATTCTTAGTTTTTTAAGGAATCTCCATAGCGTCTTCCATAGTGGCTGTATCAATTTAAATTCCCACCAACAGTGCAAGAGGTTTACCTTTTCTCCACACCCTCTCCAGCACTTATTGTTTGTAGAATTTTTGATGATAGCCATTCTGACTGGTGTGAGGTGATATCTCATAGTTTTGATTTGCATTTCTCTAATAATGAGCAATGTTGAACATCTTTTCATGTGTTTGTTAGCCATCTATACGTCATCTTTGGAGAAATATCTATTTAGGTCTCTTTCCCACTTTTTGATTGGGTTATTTGTTTTTCTGGTATTGAGTTGTATGAGCTGCTTACATATTTTGGAAATTAATCATTTGTCTGTTGTTTCATTTGCTATTATTTTACCCCATTCTGAGGGTTGATATGTACCTTATCTTCTTTATACATTCATTTGTCAGTGGACATTTTGTTTTTTTCCATGGCTTGGCTATTGTAAACAGTGTTGCAATGAATATTTAGGTGCACATATCTTTCCAAATTATAGTTTTCTCTGGATGTATGTCCAGGAGTGAGATTGCAGAATCATATGGTAGCTCTATTTTTAGTTTTTTGAGGAAACTTCATACTGTTTTCCATAGTGGTTACCCCAACTTATATTCCTACCAACAGTGTTGAGGGCTTCCTTTTCACCACACCCTCTCCAGCATTTGGTATTTGTAGACTTTTTAATGATGGCCATTCTGACCAGTGTGAAGTGATACCTCATTGTAGTTTTGATTTGCATTTCTCTAGTAGTGAGCAATGTTGAGCATCTTTTTCATGTGTCTTTTGACTGTCTACATGTCTTTGGAGAAATGTCTATGTAGGTCTTCTGCTCGTTTTTCAATTGGGTTGTTTGGGGTTTGTTATTGAGTTGTATGAGCTGTTTGTATGTTTTGGAGTTTAAGCTCTGTTGGTCCAATCATTTGCAAATATTTTCTCCCAGTCCATAGGTTGCCTTTTCATTTTGTTTATGATTTCCTTTGTTGCACAAAAACATGCAAGTTTGATTAGGTTCTACTTGTTTATTTTTGCTTGTGTTTCTATTGCCTTAGGTGACTGACCTAAGAAAACATTGGTACAGTTTATGTCAGAGAATGTTTTTGCCTGTGTTCTCTTCTAGGCATTTTATGGTATCATGCCTTATATTTAAGTCTTTAAGCCATTTTTTAGTTTATTTCTGTATATGGAGTGAGGGTGTGTTCTAACTTCATTACATGTGAGGATACAAATTTCCCAACACCACTTGCTGAAGAGACTTTTTTCCACTGTATATTCTTACCTCCTTTGTCAAAGATTAATTGACCGTAGGTGTGTGGGTTTATTTCTGGGCTCTCTGTCTGTTCCATTGATCCCTATCTCTGTTTTTGTGTCAATACCAGGATATTTTGATTACTGTAGCTTTAGAGTATTGTCTGAAGTATGTCTCCTACTTTGTTATTTTTCCCCAAGATCACTTTGGCAATTCTATGGTTTCACATAAATTTTAGGATTATTTGTTTTAGTTCTGTGAAAAATGTCATGAATAATTAGGTAAGGGTTGCAGTAAATCTGTAGATTGCTTTGGATAGTATAGCTATTTTAACAATATTAATTCTTCAAATCCAAGAGCATGAGATATCTTTCTATTTCTTTGAGTCATCTTCAGTTTTCTTTATTAATATTCTATAGTTCTCAGCATATAAGGTCTTTGACCTTCTTGGACATGTTTATTCTTTAGTGTTTTTTAAATGTGATTTTAAAAGGTGGTTTTTTTGCATTCCCTTTCTGATATTTCATTGTTAGTGTAAAGAAATGCAACTGATTTCTGTACATAAATCTTGTGTCCTGCTACTTTGTTGAATTCATCTATCAGTTCTAGAAGTTTTTGTGTGAAGTCTTTATGTTTTTGTATGTATAGTGTCATGCCATGTGCATATAATGACAATTTTACCTCTTCCCTTCCAATTTGGATAACTCTTATTTCTTTTTCTTCTTTGATTGCTGTGGCTAAGACTTCCAGTACTATGTTGAAGAAAAGTGTTGAGAGTTGGCATCCTTGTCTTATTCCAGATTTTAGTTGGAGGGATTTAAGTTTTTTACCATTGAGTATTACATTGGCTGTGGATTTGTCATAAATAGCATTTATTATGTCATGATTCACCCCTCTGTACCCACTTGGCAAGAATTTTTGTCTTGATTGGATGTTGAATTTTATTGAATTCTTTTTCTGCATCTATTATGATGATCATGTAGTTTTTGTCTTTTATTTTGTTGATGTGTATCATATTGATTGCTTTGTGTGTGTTGAACCATCCTTGTGACCCTGGAATGAATCCAACTTGATTGTGGTACATAACCTTTTTGATGTGTTGTTGGATTTGATTTACTATTATTTTGTTGAGAATTTTTGCATATATATTCATCAAAGATATTGGCCTATAATTTTCTTTTCTGGTAGTGTCTTTGTCTGGTTTTGGTATCAGGGTGATGGGGACTTTATAGGATGGCTTTAGGAGTGTTCCCTCCCATTCAGGCTTTTGGAAGAGTTCGAGAAAGCAATATAAGTTCTTGTATGTTTGGTAGTATTTATGTGTGAAGCCATCTGGGTCCTGGACTCTTGTTTGTAAAGAGCTTTTTTTATAATCCATTCTACTTTACTGCTATTGATCCACCTCTTCAAATTACCTGTTTCTTCTTTTTTATTAAAAAAGCATCTTTATTTCTTTCTTAATTTTTGGCCATGCTGGGTCTTAGTTGCAGCTAGTGTGGACTACTCTCTAGTTATGGTGTGCAGGCTTCTCTTGTGAGCACAGTCTCTAGAGCACATGGACTATAGCAGTTGCAGCATATGGGTTTCAGTAGTTGTGGTTCCTGGGCTCTAGAGCACAGGTTCAATAGTTGTGGTGCACAGGCTTCATTGCTCAGTGGCATGTGAGATATTCCCAGGCCAGGGAACCTGTGTCTCCTGCATTGGCAGGCAGATTCTTTACCACTGAGCCACCGGGGAAGCCAAAGTCTTTCTTCTTGATTCAGTTTTGGTGGACTGTATGTTTCTGGACCCAGTAGTCATGTACAGATGTGAGAGCTGTAAGGAAGGCTGAGTGCCAAAGAATTGATGCTTTTGAATTGTGGTGTTGGAGAATACTTTCAAGGAGATCAAATCAGTCAATCCTAAAGGAAATCAACCCTGGATATTCACTGGAAGGACTGGTGCTGAAGCTGAAGCTCCAGTACTTTGGCCGCCTGATGAGAAGAACCAACTCACTGGAAAAGACCTGATTCTGGGAAAGATTGAAGGCAAAAGGAGAAAGGGGTGGCAGAGAATGAGATGGTTAGGTAGCATCACCGACTCAATGAACGTGAATTTGAGCAGACTCTGGGAGATAGTGAAGGACAGAGGAGCCTGGAAATGCTAGTCCATGGGGTTGCAAAGAGTCAGATATGACTTAGTGAGTGAACAACTATAGCAGCATGTTTCTAGAAAATTCTCCATTCCCTCTAGGTTGTCGAATTTGTTGGCATATAATTGTTCATAGTATTCTCTTAAGATGTTTTATATTTCTGTGATATCAGTTGTGATTTCTATTCTTTCATTTCTTATTTTATTTGGATCCTTTCTTTTCTCCTTGGTGAGCCTGGCCAGAGGTTTGTCAGTTTTGTTTACCCTTTCAAAGAATCAAATCTTGGTTTTATTGATTTTTTTTCTATTGTTTTTAATCTCTGTTTGTATTTATTTCCCCTTTCATCTTTTTTATTTTCTTGCTTCCGCTGACTTTAGGTTTTGTTTGTGCTTCTTTTTCTAATTCTTTTAGGTGGTAATTTAAATTGTTTATTTGAGATTTTTCTTGTTTTTTTGAGGAAGACCTGTATCATAGTCTTGTTTTAAATATTAATAAATGTAACACCAGCAACAGTAAAGCATGTATGCTTTTGAATCTGGCTTGTTTTGCTCAGTGTAATATATCTTAAGTACATTTGTGTTGCTACATGCAGTGGTAGATTGTTTCTTCTCATTGCTGTCTGATATTCTATTGTGTGCTTTACATCAACATATTTATCCACTGCACTTTTGAGGGCTTTTGGGTAGTGTCCAGTTTGGAGAGCTTGTGAATAGTGCTACTGTGAACATTCCTGCACCTGTCTTCTGGGAATCATGCACGTACATTTCTGTTGATGATAAACCAGAAGTTGGAATTTCAGAGTCATATGATATGATGCCATTCAGCTTTGGTATACACTTCGAAGACATTTTCCAAAGCCCTATGTGATGGTAAAATTTTGGAGTCAACTTTGCTAGGGCACAGTATCCAGATATTTAGTCAAACATTCTAGGTGTTTCTGTGAAGGTCTCATTTTAAATGAGAGTAATGTTTAAATTAGTAGACTTTGAGTAAAGCAGATCACCCTCCTGTAATGTAAGTGGGATTCGTCTATATATACGTATCTGATTGGTTCTATTTCCCTGGAGAACCCTGAAATACCACTCTGCTGCTGCTGCTGCTAAGTCGCTTCAGTCGTGTCGGACTCTGTGCAACCCCATAGACGGCAGCCCACCAGGGTCCCCCGTCCATGGGATTTTCCAGGCAAGAGTACTGGAGTGGGGTGCCATTGCCTTCTCCGTGAGCCACCAGGGAAGGTCCCATATACATACCAGTATGTATTCCTACTAGTGGCAAATAAGAATGCCTAATTCTCTACACCATTATTAAGTAAGATGCATTTTTAAGGCCTGTCTGGTTTTCATTTTTTATTTCGCTTACATTTTTTTGGTTGTTTGCTAGGTTGACTTTTTAAAATATGTATTAGTCATATATAGTTCTTTTATGGTTTTTCTGTTTAATCCATTTTTTCCATTTAATTGGTTTTTATCTTTCTAAATGATATATAAGAATTCTGTTGACATTACAGATTTTATTGCATTGAATATTTTGTAATGCAAATATTTTTCCTTTTTTGTATTAAGGGAGCAATGTAGTATACTTGTTAAGCAAATACATTTTGGAATCAGAATTTGTTTTAAATCTAAGATTTATTACTTAGTGACACTTGGATAATCTTAGTGAAATTATTTAACTACCCTCCTAGCATCTCAGTTTTCACAGCTGGAAAGTATTAGAAATAATAATTTTCTTCATAATGGGATGACTATAAGAATTAAGTGTTGCATGTTAAGAATGTAAACACCTAGCCGTTATCTGTCATTCAAAAATGCTACTTATTGTTATTATCACTATTTGCCCTATAATTTTGTATGTGATTTCTTAAACAGTTGAGTTTTAGTTTTTATGTGAAATCAGTTAACCTTCTTCATAACTTCTAGGTCTTATGTCATCCTTTCTCTAAGATTACAAGATAACAGCTGTTTGGTTTCTTCCAGTATTTACATAATTGAATGTTCTTCTTTTAGATTATCAAGCCATGTGGAAATTATTTTTTGTATGTTATAGAGATTTACCTTCATCTACTCCCAAACGGAAAGCTAAATATCCAAACACCAACTTTCTAATAATCAGTCATTTTCTCATCTATTTTAATATGAAAATATTTGTACTTGGATGTGTTTCTGGACTTTCCTGTTCCGACTGACCTATTGTTTCATTTCTACACTGGTACCATATTGTTTAACATTATTAGTTATATGGCAATTTTTTATGCCCTCTGCTCAAACTAACTTTTATTTTTCTTCTTTAAGACAGATTCTCAGTGGTTACTACGAATTTATGCTTTCAAATAAAACGTACAATCAGCTAGCCAAAACAACCGCCTGTGGCATGACCCCATTGCTCTTCATTGGTTTTTTTTGTTTTTAATCTTATTGATCATTTAATCTCTCCATTGATGTTTTGATTCAAAAAAATGTATCCTCATTAATTTGCTTAAGAATGTAGATGTTTAGATTTCAAGTTTTTCTTTTTGAAGTTTTTATCCATATGTCTCATGCTATTTCCTTTCTGCTAATTATCTGGAATGAGGGAACAGGGCTGACATCTCTAGCTGTATGGTTATGTAGTCCGCAACTCTAGAAGGCATCCTTCAAGTAGAGGCAGTGCAGATTGGTGACTGAAAAAATAATGCACACCCTAAAAGTTGAGAGTTATATTTTATTCAGGGAACTTACCGAGGACTGTATCCTGGGAAACATCTTCTCAGATAGCTCCAAGGAATAGTTCCAAAGTGGTAAGGGAGGAGTCAGCATATATAGGAGTTTTTGTTGGAGAAAACAAAACATTTAGTCAAACATCAAAAGATACTGATAGTCACAAAAAAAGACATCTCAAGTTAATATTTTAGTATTTTTCAGTGTATGGGAAAATGTAAGAGTCTGGGCTCATTGAAATTATCCCTTTGATATGATTGATATCTTAGTGTCAGGCAACATTAGTTGTTTACTGAAATTGCAGAGAATATTCTCTGTCCCCAAAATCTTGCAGAACTGATACACAGCAGGCCTAGGGGTCAATTATATGGATTCTTCTATTTCCTCAAGGAAACGTGCAGTCATTCTCCTTGAGTTTTCTCTTTGGTCACCTGGATACTTTTAATTATGCCACTATAGACTGAGCTAGAGAAGCATTTGTGTCACAGTTTGTAATCCCTGTATAGTACTTCAGTTATTGTCAGGGGTCAGAAAGCAAGGATGGGAATAACTAGTATACTGAGACAACCGTAATTGAGAAAGATTGTGTCACAGCACTATGACAGACTTGACCTGAGCGCATACCTACTGTTTGCTGCCCAGCTTCCATTGCCTTTAGATGGGACCTTGTGAGACGTTTTCATCAAAGGAAAGTGAGCTCTAGTCATGGTTGTCACTGTCAAGATGAAGTGGTAATACTACTCCATTGTAGTATAATGAAATATTTATATAGCCTTTGTCCTGGATTCCTGGCACAGATTCTTAAAACCCTTGAAATCTCTTGAGTGAGAAGAGTGTCTTTTGTATGCCAAACAGATGATTCCTTGCCAGAGGGGTTGGGTGAGCTAGATAGCTTCAGTATGGAGACTGGTGGCCTGTATTTTTCATAAGTCACAAAATATAGCACATTAATCCTAATACCTAAATGTAACACCAAATTCTGAACTGGATCCTTTTGCTGTTGGGACAGTTGGGAGAACTCAAATGGGATCTGAGTCTTTTGTTTCCTGATTTTGATGTTCATATTATGATTATTAAGACAATGTCCATGCTTCTAGGACACATACTAAAGTATTCAGGGAGGAATAGGGTATCAAGTCAGCAGTTCACTCTCAAAGTATTTATCCTGTATGCTCTACCTTTTTATCAATTTGAGATAGTTTCAAGATAGAAGATATATACGCAGAAAATCACCTTAAAATCAACTACAAAGCTTCATTTTTAGTCCCAAGCACGCCCTCCTCTTCACTACTGTTCACTAGACCGTTTCTGTACTTAGGATGTGCTTATTTTTAGAACCTGTATTTTAACCATCTGAAGAGAGGTATGTAAAAATTAATGAAGAGAAATCTCCAAATAAAATTGAGGCCAGAAGAGGGAGCTGTCATGACCTGCAACCACAGCAAATCCCAATAGGAAAAAGAAAGACTTACTCTTCTTGCCTATCCACAGCTTAGCCAAAGAGACTGTCCTAACTCAGCCAATGAAAAGCCACTATACTTTGAACTCTCAATTTCTCCAGTGGCTCTGTTTACTTTAGGCCTCCCAGCTTCCCTTTCCCTCATAAAGAAGTTCTCCTCTTCTTGTTGGTTGGGGTTTGGTCCAGCTCCCTGTGGTTACAGACTTCAAGTTACAATTCTTTCCTGATCCTGAGTAAACCCATTTTTGCTGGAGAAATAAATGACAGCCTGTTTGTTTAAGGTCAACAGATGTAAATGCCTCAGGCACATTTCAGTACATCCTATGTTCTTGTGGATAGAAACGTTGAGGTCAGGTTGTCAGGCCCTTAGTAGATATGATATTATAATTTGTGTTTTTATCCCATTGCAGTATGTTGGCCCTCATGAAAATTTCTAATTATTATGTAAACTAAATGATGTTACATTATGTATTTTATCACAAATACTCAGCTTACAAAATTTACATATATAAAAAATATTATCTTATTTTGATAATGAAAGCATTAATAATATCAATAAAGTTTATAAATGTATTTAGCCTTAAGAAGTAAAAAATAAATATTGCAATGTATTGATGTAAACATAGTATACTCTGTGTGTAGGAAAACAAATTATCTGTCAAGGAAAACACAGTATGTTTATTGCCATCTGCCTAGATAAAGTCAAGTAACTGAAGGAAAAATGGAATAGTCAAAGATACTCCCTCATATATATTGGGGAAAGAATATGATTGCTCAGTTATTTGGGTTCTTCCTTTGGAATGGAGTGACTTATTAGTTTAAGTATGCTCCTTATAACTCAACTTGAACTGAATGTAGTTATTATTAGCACCATATACTTGTTTAATGTGGTATCTAAAAGTGATGTATACATCACTGGACCATAAAATAGGAAACTCATTTGGCAACCTTATTTGTCACCGTGATGGTCTAGTGCGTGTCAGCCTGCTTATACTGTGACATCTCAGTTGACACTAAAGTACTGCTATGTTTGCCTACATGTACCATAATGGCCCGTATATGCCATATCAGCCAAAGTATGTCAGTGTGTGTGCACAATTCCAGTCCATAACACACTGTGACAGTCCCATATTATCCCTCTGCCTGCACCGTGACGACCGAGTATTTACATGACAGCACAGCATATGTTAGCTTGTGTGGACCTTAAGACCATTTTATGCTGTGAAGGACATGTGTGCCCCCCAGTCTCACACAACGTGACACTCTTGTGTTTGCTTTAACAGCCCAGAGTATGTCTGGATGTATGTATCATGACAGCCAACATAAACTGTGATAGTTCAGGATCTATCAGCCAGCATGCACTGTGACACCCTTCTGCCTTGAGAGCTCAGGTTATACCATGTCAGCCTTGCAAGAAACCGTAGCCATTTTACATGAGGAGGGGGCAGGCATTTTATGTCCGTCTGTATGTATCATGACTGCTCAGGTAATGTCATAACATCCTAGCAGACCAGTATGCAGCTTGACAGCCCAGAAAATGTCAGCCTGCCTGTATTCTAAGAGTCCATATACACTGTGACTATATGTGGTTTATCAGCTTGAATGCTCCACTGCAGACACTGCATACTATAACAGCCCAGCACAGAACATTCTGCATGTACAATGACAGATACAGACTGTGACCATCAAGTGTGTTGAAGTCTGTGGACCAGGACAGTCAGTACATAATGTGACAACTTATGATAATGTCAAGCCTTTCATTCTAGCAATGCAGCGTGGTGTGGTGTCCATGTGAATGTACTTGTATGCGTGTGCTTAATTTACCTAAACTGGTTCTGGCTGAATTTCTTTCTAGTGCATTGGCTTATGTTTTAGATTACTTTCTTCCTGCTCCCATTTCCTTCAAGTGGTTATGTTTCATTTTTCTGTAACATCTCTCTTACAGAAAAGAGAACACAGCATCTTCCTTCCTCATTCTAGAAAGCTGCAACAGCCTATTGAACAGCTATCTATTAAATTCTTCTTTTGAACTCAGGTGCAGTATAAATAAGTAAATAAATAAGGTCATTTTGGGGTCTGAAAAATTTTACCTGCTAACTTCTTTTCCTCTCCTTTGGTTTTCTACAACTGCAGTCATCATCATTATCAACATACACATACACCCATGCATACAACTGCACATACATCACATCTTTAGAAACCCTCAAGGCTTCCTAGTGCTGAAGAAGTGATTTAGCATCACTGCCATAACCTCCTGTGTTTTCCTTCAACTCTTCTTTACAGCCCACTTTGTATTACATTTTTCTTCATCCTGTGAACAACACTCTGCACTTTCCTACCTCTGACCTTAGTTTGACCTATGCTGCCTTGTTATAAAGTCATACTTTTCTGAAAAATCTGCTTAAAAGTTTGAGAGCCTTCACTCTTTCTGCCCAGTTTTCCCCTTTTATTGACTCAAATATCTGACTATCTGATAGTCAGGGGAATAGTATTTCACTAAAAGAATAGAGCTCACATTAAGCATTTGGTTCTAATTACAAGGGAATTGGGGCTTCCCTTGTGGCTCAGAGGTTAAAGCGTCTGCCTGGAATGCAGGAGACCTGGGTTCCATCCCTGAGTTGGGAAGCTCCCCTGGAGAAAGAAATGGCAACCTGCTCCAGTACTCTTGCCTGGAGAATTCCATGGACGGAGGAGACTGGTAGGCTACAGTCCATGGGGTCGCAAAGAGTCGAACACGACTGAGCGACTTCACTTTCTTCTTTCACTTTCACAAGGGAATTTAGAGCTATATTAGTCTACCACAATTACTTCTAGTAGGTGGCACCCCCTCTCCATCTTCAGATTCAAAAAGGAAGATTTCTCTATTTTTTTTCTTTTTTTTTTTTCCATTTATTTTTATTAGTTGGAGGCTAATTACTTTACAGTATTGTAGTGATTTTTGCCATACATTGACTTGAATCAGCCATGGATTTACATGTATTCCCCATCCGGATCCCCCCTCCCACCTCCCTCTCCACGCGATCCCTCTGGGTCTTCCCAGTGCACCAGCCCCGAACACTTGTCTTGGAAGATTTCTCTATTGAATATACATCTTAACCAGTATTCTGAGAGGTATACATGATTTACTAAGATGATTTCATTAACTTGTAATAAAAAGAAAGCAAGTAGGTCATACCTATGCCAAGTCATTGAAATCAGTTTTTGGAACCTCCCTACCGTTTGGAAGAAATCATCATTATTCACAAGTATTGTGTATAACCAATATTTTATTTAGGTAATATAATAAAAATCTAACTATTGTAATCAAGGTTCATGATTTATTGAAGTTCAGACTCTAATAGTAATTTTTAATGTTCTTTTCAGCATATTAATAAATTTGAATTTCAACTCTACCACTTAACAGCTCTTTGACTGTGGGCCAGATAGTATATTTAAACCTCACATTCTTCCTTTGTAACATAAAAAACATTGATAATACCTATCTCAGATTATTGTGATAATTAAATAAGATTATTCACTCAACAAATATTGAATACCTGCTACATGTCAGTAACTGTTCTTAGTGCTGGAGATATGTTGAAGAACAACAACAGCAAAAAAGCTCCCTGCCCTAAAGAAACTTGCAGTTCTAGGGAACAATAATGATTGCAGTACATTAGAAGTGCTATGGAGACACAGAGAAGGTTGAGAGAGACAGTGAGTTGTGAAGTGGAGAAAGTAACGTTTCAGCAGAGTCTGGAATATGCATTGGGCTAAACCAGGCAAACACCTGCAGGGAGAATGCTCCAGGTATGGGAACCAACCTTTACAATGCCCTTAAGGTCAAGGAACCTGAAGCATATTCCAGGCATGGCAAGGAGACCAGTGTGGCTGGAAAAGAGTAGATAAGAGGGAAGGTAGGAGATGAAATTAGAGAGCTAGCCAAGGCCTAGATCACGTGGGTGATGTTAGTCCTTGTAAGGCTCTTTGCTTTAATTTGAATGAGATGAAAGACCATTGGAGATTTTTGTGTGGAGGGTGACATGATCTCATCTAAATTTTAATAGGTATACATTGGCTGTGAAGTTGAGAATGAACAATGGGGAACAAAGGTAGAAGCAGGGAGATCAGTTAGAAAACTCATCCATATGAGAGAGGATTATAAAAGTGAATGTGGAGAGAAGTGGCCGAAGTCCAGATATACCTTTAACACAGAGCTCAAAGGACTTATTGGTGAAAGATGTGAAATATGAGAGGGAAAGGAGGATAAATGATGACTGAGAAGTTTTTGGCTTAAGCAATGAGAAAGAAGCCATTAGCTGGAATGGCTAGAAAGAGTACAGTGAAGCAGAATGGGTCTGGGCAAGAGCAGAAGCTCAGTTTTATACACAATAAATTTAAGGTGCCTATTCAATAGTCAAGTGTAGATATTGAGAAAGCAGTTGGATATATGAGTCTGGAGTTCAGGGGAGAGACATAAATTTAGTAGTTGTCCTTTTATAGATGATATTTAAAGCCATGAGATAAGTCCCCAGGGCAGACAGTGTAAATAGAGAAAAGCAGTCTGGACTGAGCCCTGAGCTACTCCAGCATTATGAAGTTAGGACTGGGGGAAGAACCAACACAGGATGGTAAGCAGTAGTCAGTAGTGGTGGAGAGAAACCAGGAGGCCAAAGTAGCATTGGAAGCCAAGTGTCCAGTACTGCTGAGGTTAGTCAAGTAACATGAGGATGTAGAGTTAAATTCGAATCAAGTGGATTTAAAATATGGAATTCAACTTTGTATTACTGCATTTAGCAACAAGGAAGTCATTATTGATCTTGGAAAGAGTAATTTTGGTGGACTGGTAGAGGCAGAGTCTGAGTTTGAGGAAGAATAAAAAGAGAAGAACTGTATGTAGCATGTATAAGTGCTTTTTCTGTAAGGGGAGTAGATGGCCTTAGATAAGCATAGGACGTACTCATCTATGTGAGAGAAAGAAGAGAATGAATAAAGGTGCAGATTCTAGTAGATGGAGAGGTGTTTGTAACATGCTTGCCCCAGTGACTAGCACACAGTAAGTGATTAATTATTATGTTTATCACTTCATTCAATCATGCCACATTGCTTCTAGCTTCAGCAGTGTTCCCAGGCTATATGGTACAGCACTATGTTTTTGAAAGGAAGAAGGTAAAGTATTCAGTCTCTGTGGACTAAAATGTTAAGTGAATTAATTAATTCACTGATTTTTTCATTCAGTAAACATCTGTTGATTATCTTTTAGGTGCTCCAAATTATGTCTTAGATTAGTTAAATAAATCCAATAAATATTTGATAAGAAATCACAATAGGCAAAACATTTTAGTGGGTGTAGACCCAAGATGCTTCTTAGTAAAAAAAAAAAAAAAGGAGTAAATTTATACTTAAATTCTTAAACAAGTGTGTATTTTATGGTATAAACATATAAAAACGAAATAGTCAAATGCTTAAAGCAGAAATAAGACTGTTATATATCATTTTGTGAATTTAAGGCATAGGATAAGCATCACTTTATAAGAATGCATTTTACTTTTTAATAATTCACTGAGAATCTAATTCTACTCAATATGGGGACAGGAACTGCTAAAGAAAACGAGGAGCCAGAAGAAAGTTTAACACCAGTTATTTTCTAGTTGTTATCTTATTGCACTTGTCTACAGCACATTTCCTGTTTTATTCAATTTTTTAAGCTCTCCCACTTGGTTTCTATAATTACACCATATTTTGGTTCTTCTGTATCATTGACCTCTATTTTGAAGTAAGAAGGGTCTTCTTTCTCTGCCCTCTCATGTTATTTTTTGTATCCCAAGAATTTGGCCTTTCTTGAACTGCTTTCTCTGCAAGATGTTCCTGGGCAATCATACCTATGCAATTACACTTTCAAGTATTATCTATATTCAGGCAAATAACAGCTGTATTTTTCACTTTGTAAATATCCTGTGCTCTATAGCTGTACATCCCAACCAGCCACTTGAAATCCTCCTCAAGATATTTTTTAGGCATCTTAAACTCAATACATTCACCTCCTAGAAACCAAAGAATTAACTGAATTCCTCCTCTCTCTCCCGCCACATCTGCACAGACATCACTTCTTTTGCTTCTGTCTTTAATATTCATTATCCCTGCTAATTCTTTAGTTCAGTAATTATTATTTTCACTTAGGTTATTATTAATAGTTTCCTATTTTGTTTACCTATTTGCAATTCTTCTTCCATTTTATCAGAATTGTATTTCTAAACACTGATCTGAAAAAATTACATTATTTCTCAAAGTTCTGCAACTATATCTATTTTAAGGATATAGTAAAATTTTAATACAAACGTGCATGGATTATGAAGAGCTTAATCATAGTATAATATTAGTGGACAATGGAAATGACAAATTTTCAACACTAAGGGAATGGGTAAGTTGAATATAATGTATCCATTAAATAGAATACCCAGCCACCAACAGTAATAACTTTCCAGGAAACTAGAGCAGACTGAATCTAAGGGTTGCTTATTAGAGCTAGTGTAAACTATGTCCTCATTTTTTCTACAACCCACATAGCTTAATTTTGACTTAATACTACAAGAAAATCACCTCATGCTCATGGAGGTCACTTGCAACTTCATTAGATCTCAGAAACTCTGAAAATATTATCCCAGGTATACTCTAATCACTGTCATAAAGGCAGTCACTGAACTTTTGTACCTGTTGCTCTTGCCTTGTTCATCACCTAGTTTTATCTCTTGGACCCATACCCTATACTTAATATTCAATTATGGTCTCAGTGGATTTTAGCAGATTTAGGAGAAATCCTTCTGGCTCTCTTCACAGTTTATGTTCCCATGTGGACTTTATGAATGCTTTTGTTTTTTGTGCCTTCTGCCCCTATTTTTCTGAGTAAAGATTTCCTTGCTCCAACCCCTAGGTCTATGTAATAGAATACATCTTTAGAATTTATACATGAGATTTTGAATTCCCAGTCTTCCGTCGCTCAAGGCAGTGGATGAAAGATGGTCCCTGTGCTACCCCTGCAAAGAAATACAGCATAATTATATGAAAAAGTGAAGTTAGGACACTACTATCTATCACTGAACAATTGACAGCTGTGGAGTTTAAATTAATGATAAAGTATTCTCAGGAACTGCAAGAAAAGGTCTCCCTAATCCTTCTTCAGTCTCCTTCCAAAGATTGATTTGCAGTGGATGAGATGGAGGCAGAGGAAGGGATGTCCATAAGAAATGCCAAAGACTTTCTCCTGCATAAGAGACCTATAGTGTGTAGGGAGCCCTGAAAGAGAATCTTTTCTTGCTGGCTGCTTAGCTAAGCAGAATGCATAAGTGGGTGGGCTGAATCCAGTAAAAGGGATGCCTAGGATTCTGAAACTCAAAGTGTAATATGGTTGACATCTTATAACCTATATATCCTATATGAATCCTATATATCCTAATTACCTTATATTCAGGACATATTAAATAGTGATAAAAATAAACATTTCTTTCTGGCAAGGTAAAGTAGATGAAACCTTCTTATATTGCAGCATTTATCTTTCTGATTTAGCATCTAGAAAGAAACCTCTCTCTCATATATCTCATTGTTTGTGTGTCTGTGTATGTATGTGTGTGTGTGTGTGTGTGTGTATATATATATATATATATATATATATATCTCAAATCTTAATCCATTCATATGTTAATGGGCACTTGGGTTGCTTCTGTGTCTTGGCTATCATAAATAGTGCTGCTTTGAATGCTAGGGTGCATGACTCTTTTTGAATTAGAGTTTTCATTTTATCCAGATATATTCAGAGGAGAACTGCTGGATCAGGTGGGAGGTCTGTTTTTAGGGGTTTTTTAGGACTTGCCATTGTTATTGTTGTTCAGTTGCTAAGTCGCATCAGACACTTTGCAACTCCATGGGCTGCAGCACAACAGGTTTTCCTCTCCTTCATCATTTCCTGGAGTTTGCTCAACTCATGTCCCTTCAGTTATGATGCCATCCAACCATCTCATCCTCTGTTGTCCCCTTCTCCTGCCTTCAACCTTTCTAAGCATCAAGGTATTTTCCAATGAGTCAGCTCTTCGCATCAGATGGCCAAGGTTTTGGAGCTTCAGCTTCAGCATCAGTTCTTCCAATGAATATTCAGGACTGATTTCCTTTAGGATCGACTGGTTTGATCTCCCTGCAGTCCAAGGGACTCTCAAGAGTCTTCTCCAGCAACACAGTTCAAAAGCATCAATTCTTCGGCACTCAGCCTTCTTTATGGTCCAACTCTCACATCTATTCATGACAACTGGAAAAACCATCACTTTGACTATATGGACCTTTGTCAGTAAAGTAATGTCTCTGCTTTTTAATATGCTGTCTCGGTTTGTCATAGCTTTTCTTCCAAGAGCAAGCATCTTTTAATATCATGGCTGTAGTTACCATCTGTAATGATTTTAGGGGCCAAGAAAATAAAGTCTCTCACTGTTTCCCCATCTATTTGCCATAAAAGTAATGAGACCAGATGTCATGATCTTAGTTTTTTGAATGTTGAATTTTAAGCCAACTTTTTCACTGTCCTCTTTCACTTGCATCAAGATGCTTTCTAGTTCCTCTTTGCTTTCTGCCATTAGCATGGTGTCATCTGTATGTCTGAGGTTACTGATATTTCTCCCAGAAGTCCTGATTCCACCTTGAACTTCATCTAGTCCAGCATTTCGCATGATGTACTCTGCATAGAAGTTAAATAAGCAGGGTGACAATTTACAGCCTTGTCGTACTCCTTTCCAGTTTTGAACCAGTCTGTTGTTCCATGTGCAGTGTAATTGTTACTTCTTCACCTGCATACAGGTTTCACAGGAAGCAAATAAGGTGGTCTGGTATTCCTTTCTCTTTAAGAATTTTCATCCATTTGTTGCGATCCATACAGTCAAAGGCTTTAGTGTAGTCAATGAAGCAGGTGTTTTTCTGGAATTCTCTTGCTTTTTCTGTGGTCTAGAAGATGTTGGTGATTTGATCTCTGGTTCCTCTGCCTTTTCTAAATCCAGCTTGTATATCTGGTAGTTCTCAGTTCATATACTGTTGAAGCCTAACTTGAAGGATTTTAGCATCACCTCGCTAGCATGTGAAATGAGTCCAATTTTTCAGTAGTTTGAACATTCTTTGGCATTGCCCTTCTTTGGAATTGGAGTGAAAACTGACATTTGCCAGTGCTTTGGCCACTTATGAGTTTTCCAAATTTGCTGGCATATTGAGTGCAGCACTTTCACAGCATCATCTTTTAGAGTTTGAAATAGCTCAACTGGAATTCCATCCCCTCCATTAGCTTTGTCAGAAGTGATGCTTCCTAAGACCCAGTTGACCTTGCACTCCAGGATGTCTGGCTCTAGGTGAGTGATCACACCATTGTGGTTATCCAGATCATTAAGATCTTTTTTGTATAGTTCTGTGTATTCTTGCCACCTCTTCTTAGTATCTTCTGCTTCTGTTAGGTCCATACCATTTCTGTCCTTTACTGTGCCCATCTTTGCATGAAACATTCCCTTGGTATCTCTAACTTTCTTGAAGAAATCACTAGCCTTTCCCTTTCTGTTGTTTTTCTCTATTTCTTTATTTTGTTCACTTAGGAAGGCTTTCTTATCTCTCCTTGCTATTCTGTGGAACTCTGTATTCAAATGGGTATACCTTTACTTTTTTCTTTTGCCTTTTGCTTCTCTTCTTTTCTCAGCTATTTGTAAGGCCTTCTCAGACAACCATCTTGCCTTTTTGCATTTATTTTTCTTGGGGGCGGTTTTGATCACTTCCTTCTGTAGAGCGTTGCAAACCTCTGTCCATAGTTCTTCAGGCATTCCATCAGATCTAATCCCTTGGATCTATTTGTCACTTCCACTGTATAATCGTAAGGGATTTGGTTTAGGTCATACCTGAATGGCCTAGTGGTTTTTCCTGCTTTCTTCAATTTAAGTCTGAATTTTGCCGTAAGGAGTTCATGATCTGAGCCACAGTCAACTCCCGGTCTTGTTTTTGCTGACTGTATAGAGCTTCTCCATCTTTGGCTGCAAAGAACATAGTCAATCTGATGTCCATCTGTAGAGTCTTCTCTTGTGTTGTTGGAAGAGGGTGTTTGCTATGACTCATGCATTCTCTTGGCAAAACTCTTAGCGTTTACCCTGTTTCAAACTTGCATGTAACTCCAGGTATCTTTTGACCTCCACACTGTTCTCCATCGTGACTGTACCAATTTACATTCCCACTAAGAGTGTACATGGGTTGTTTTTCACCACTGTATCCCCAGAGGCTAGCTAACATATTTATTGAATGAATGACTGTCTCTTTGGCTCAGGGCTTGTGTCCTAGTCCTAGAATGTTATTACATGTGTGAAGGTTCTATCTCTGTCTCTGCACATTCTTCCCTGGTGGTAGCTTTTCCCAGGTAATGTTATTAAGTGCAGCCATCTGATTCTCCATGCTGCCAGGGTAATCACCTCTTCAGTCACCTCTTCAGTCTTTCATGATATAGCTTGTTTTCACCAAGTTACTAGTGATCTCCTAGTGGCCAAGTCAAAGAGTTTTATCAGATCTTTCTATCCCACATTACTCTGATCCTCCTTTTGGAAATTCTCTCATGCTTTAACTACATCTCTGAATTTCATATTCAAAAATATGTGCCCCAATCCTGATCTCTGTCTCTTAAATTGAATTCCAAATGTCCAATTAACTGTCCAAGAAGGATGTCAAATGCAGTGTATCCAACAGTTGATGTATAGTCATCCCCTCTGACAGAGAAGGCAATGGCACCCCACTCCAGTACTCTTGCCTGGAAAATTCCATGGACGGAGGAGCCTGGTAGGCTGCAGTCCGTGGGGTCGCTAAGAGTCAGACACGACTGAGCAACTTCACTTTCACTTTTCACTTTTCTGCATTGGAGAAGGAAATGGCAACCCACTCCAGTGTTCTTGCCTGGAGAATCCCAGGGACGGGGGAGCCTGGTGGGCTGCCATCTATGGGGTCACAAGAGTTGGACACGACTGAAACAACTTAGCAGCATCCCCTCTGACAAGCTCCTTATCCTGTATTTGTCATCTTGGTTAATTAGTTAGATTCATTAAATAGTGTTTGTTCCCCTTTTCTCGATTGATTTCAAAGTTCCATAACCAATTTCAAGTTTTTGACTGGCTTCCTTAATTTAAATAAATGTTTTCAATGTTTGTTTTTTCCTAGTGGTGTTAATAATAAAATATTAATTATGTTTCTGCCCTCTCAGTGATATAATAATAATAACCATGATGATGATGATAAGTGATATTTATAAAGCACCTACTGTATGCTGAATACTCTGCTTAGCCATTTATGTGTACTAATTTATTTATTCCTCACAATAGATGTATACTGCAGATGCTATTATCAATCCTATTATTCTGAGGAAGAAATCAAGGTAAGAGATTAAATTATTTGTTCTTGATTATAATAGCTAAATAGCAATGTAAGTAGCAGTTAAGATTGAGAATCTGCACTCTTAAATTTATTCTTACACTGTTATTCATTTTTTCTTACATTATGTCCTTTCTATTTCAAGAATTCTTAACAATTCCACATATTTCAGGACGATAGTACCAACTGTTATTTAGATTGAATTACCACTAGTCTCATTGATTGCTACTGTTTCTCGTGTGCTAAATTTTCACCATCTTGAGATCTTTATGCTAATGCAATTTTCATTTGGCTAGAGCACTTTTATGAGTATCTCTTTTTCAGAAAGTAAATATGGATACAATACTTTCTAAGTGCTTGCATGTCTAAAAATCGCTTGCCATCACAAATGAACAAAATTTGGTTGGATGTGGTCATACAGAATTGCCATCTCTTTTCCTTAAAAATTCACAATAATCCTCCATTAATACTGTATATCCAGTATTATTTGAAGATATTGGTTCCAATCTGATTGCTTTTCTTTTTATGTAATTACTCTTTCTGTATTGAAGCTTTTAGAACTTTATCACTTGATTCCAAAATGTCACCAGGGTATGTTAAAACGTACACAGATATTTTTTCAGTAGTTTTGGCCAGTGTTTGGTTTTTCAGCTGGGAGAAATTTTCTTCCAGTTCAGCTTTTATTGCCATTTCTTCTTCATCTGCCCTTTTCTCTCCTTTCAGTCCTCTCATTGTTCAAATTGGAGCACTGGCTTTCTCCTCCATGAGTTTACTCATAATTTCTCTTTGTCTTTTTGCTTGGCATTATGTAAGGGTTATTTCAGTAACTAAACTATTTAATTTAGTGTCTGGTAGCATACACTCTTCTGTTCATTGCCTCTATTAAATTTGTCACTTTGGCAAATATGATTTTTTCATTGAAAAACACTTTGTTATTGTCAAATGGCTCTTTACTGTGACAGCCAGCTGTGTATTTTCAGTTCAGTAGCCCATTAACAGAGAATTGAATTTAGAATTCTTTAAAGTTTTCTCCTATTTTCTTACATGAATTCTTTTTAACAATTTTGACCTATTTTCCCTCGTTATTCAGTTTAATACTCTATTTTGAGGTACTGATCTGTATTATTTGCCCCTTGATTTCCCCCTCCTGAAGAGTTACATTTTTTTTTTCTTTCCACTGGGGTGATTTCCTTCAAATCCTATGTAATTCTGGCAAAAGAAGCAGCAGCTGGGTTTATTTCGTAAAAGATCATAGATGAGAGAGGTAGACAGGCCTTCCCATGGAAGGCAGATGATATATAGGTCTTCAGCTTAGGTGAGTAAAGAGGCAAATGACTAAGATCCCTCAGAGCAGTGACGGAATCACGTCCAGTGGGCATATTAATTCCTGTCTTAAAAAACAGAGTAAATTTTAAGAACAAATTGGCTTTGTTCATCATTTCATGAGTTGGGCAGCATCCCACTAAGCAACCAAGATGGCTCTCTGAAAGGTTACACAAAATGGAAGGTTTTTATAGGAAGAGGAGGAGCTATTAATACCCTCCTCCCCCCTTTAAAAAAAAGGCCTTCCCTGGTGGCTCAGCTGGTAAAGAATCTGCCTGCAGTGGGGGAGACCTGGGTGTGATCCTTGGGTTGGGAAGATCCCCTGGAGAAGGGAATGGCTGCCCACTCCAGTATTCTGGCCTGCAGAATTCCATAGACTATATATAGTCCATGGTGTCGCAAAGAGTCGGACACTACTGAGCGACTTTCACTTTCACTTTCCTCAAAAAAAAAGGATTATTTTTTTAGTCCAGGACATCTTTTTTTTGGAGGAGGGGGGAGCAAGGGAATGGCAAAGGTTTTATCATGCATATTGCTTCTTCTCCCTCTGAGGGGATGGATGGGGTCTAGGGATAGATTACCTCATCGGTGCTGACCAGAAAATTACAGACTGGTTGATTAACATTGCATTTCTGGTGAAGGCTGAAACTGCAGTTAGGTTAGGTACTTAAATCTAGGTTTGGTGTCCTGTTCTTTAGCACAAGGGACGCCGTTTGGGCCTGTGATTTTTCTCTTTTAACACTTGTGTTAGCGAATGCAAATTTATGTGCCTGATACATAGTGAGGCCAAACAAATTGAAAAGTCAGAATTTGGAGCAGAGAAAGTTTTATTGCAGAGCCATTCAAGGAGACACGTGGCTCATACCCTCTCAAAAACCTGAACTTCCTGAAAGGTTTCAGCAAAGCATTTTTGAAGGCCACGCAGGGGGTTGTGATTAGCTCATGTACAGTTCTCTATTGGTTGACCTTGAGGTAACAGGGTGGTTGACATTTTCAGTCCTTAAGCACCAGAAGGTCCAGGGGCTAGTGCTCATGATTATCAAACAGTTAACTTCTTACATTTGGTGGCGGTTTTTAGCATCTGAAAAAGTCAGGAACTATGCATGAGATACTATTATCTGGGTACTTCAGAGGGGGTGCTAGTGCAGAGGATATGGGAGAGAGATCTGTCCTAATAGGTCCCATAGGGTCCTTCTCCTTTACACTTATTGTTGTTGAAGGAAAGTTACATGGCTCAAAACAGTTAAAACTCCCCTCCAGGTTCTCCCCACCATTCTATGCAAAACAAAGAACTCTCTTACCCAAAGTAAAAAATGGACATTAAGGTTGATTACGCCCAGCTCCCAGCTGGTCCAGCCTCTGGCCGATCTCCAAAATTCCTTGCCCCAGTCATTTAAGAGATAACTACTCTGAACAACCTTGGAGAAGAACAGGCCCCCTTAAGACAGTAACTTTCCACATACATGCCTATATATACTTACTCTTTTCTTAGGTTAATGCAGCAGCTCACTAATCTGACTGCTGTCCCTTCTCACCTCATTAAAGGTGATCTGTTCCTGTAAAGTGCCGGTCTCGTTCTTTTTCTGAACCTTGCCTTCTCTAACTCCTTACCTTATAGTTGTTCAGTCACTAAGTCATGTCCAACTCTTTGCAGGTCCATGAACTACAGTGCGCCACACTTCCCTGTCCTTCACTGTCTCCCAGAGTTTGCTCAAATTCATGTCTGTTGAGTCAATGATGCTATCTAACCATCTCACCCTTTACTGCCCCCTTCTCCTTTTGCCTTTAATCTTTCCCAGCATCATGGTCTTTTCCAGTGAGTCAGCTCTTCACATCAGGTGGTCAAAGGATTCGAGCTTGGGCTTGAGCTTCAGCATCAGTCCTTCCAATGAACATTCAGGGTTGATTTCCTTTAGGTTTGATTGGCTTGATCTTCTTGCTGTCCAAGGGACTCTCAAGAGTCTTCTCCAGCATCACAATTGGAAATCGGTTCTTCAGCACTCAGCGTTCTTTATGGTCTAGCTCTCACTTTCGTATGTGACTACTGGAAAAACCACAGCTTTGACTATATGAATCTTTGTTGGCAAAGTGACCACTGCTTTTTAATATGCTATCTAGGTTTTGTCATAGCTTTCCTTCCAAGGAGCAAGCATCTTTTAATTTGGAAAGTTATAAAAGAGGGAGGTACCAGAAACATTACTTGTAAGCAGGCCCCTTTTATTTAGGCAGGCGGCTATGGATGGGTTTGGCTCACAGGTTTGCCCATTTCCAGGAAAGCAGGGTGGCTACACTCAGGCATCATGAGCTGGAGAAAACCAAGAAAGCTGCCACCTGACTGGCTTCTATGTGCATAGTAGAACTAATGGCATTCAGTGGGCATTTTGTTGCTTTTAATCCATCCTCCTTTGAACATCTTTTTATGAACCTAAAGTTGCAGATATGTTGGTTTGATCTCTTTCTGTTTTCCAATGGTAGTAATTTGGCTGTGTTTTCCCTTCAACATTTGTTGCATTGTGTCAGTAGCAAATTGAATTTAGATTCCTTTCTTCTCAGAATTGTAAATATCCTCTAAAATTTATTTTTTCTAGCTTTAATTTTGAAGCCTTGGTGGTATATTTCTTTATCTCCAGGAATTGACCATAGTTTCCATTCATCTTCATCCCTCCAATCATATGTACCACAAAATACTCAGGTGTAACCTACCAACTGGCCCTTGCCCTTGTAGTTACTTTCCTTGTATAATGTGGTCATATGAGAAATGCTATGAAAATATAACTCACTTCTGAAAAAGTCTCCATATGGGAGAAAAGATGTTTCACGTGCATCAGTAGAAGCAAGATATGGTGGGATAAGAAACATGATAGATTCTGGAGTTACAAGGATGTGTACAGTGGAGTATGGAGCTAGAGAGCTGGGAAAGGGCCAGATCATGAGGTTTTTAAAATATGACAAAGAGTCTGAACATTATCCAGAGGATGTTGGAAGTTAAAAGCTTTTAAGGAAGGGAGCAGTAAGATTGGATGTGTGTTTTAAGCAACTCATTCTGACAGCAGTGTGGAAAATGAATTGGATGAGGGGAGAATGGAGTGAAGAAACCCATTAGGAAGCTATTAAATATGTTGAGGTGAGAATTTATGAGGCTTCTACTAGGGCCAGTAGCAATGTGGAGAATAGTGGAGAATTCAAAAGCTACTTAGCAAGTAGGATAGACAGACTCGATGTTTGATTAGACGGTGGAGTGAGAGGAGAAGCAGGAGCCTCGAATGGCTTTGTGATGGGCCTGTCTCCTGATACCATTACTTGAAGCCAGGAATATAGGAGGAGAATTGGGTTTATCCAAAAGGAGGATACACTGTTTGTAAGTTGTCTAAGATATTTGAATGCAAATGTCCAAATATGTCCAGCATGTACACCCACATATCACACATACATAGCAAAACTGCTCACTAAGGATATATGAGCCAGATTTAAAGATACAGACAGATATCAACAGCATATGGTTGATGTGTAAAGAAAGAACAATACTGGCAAATATAATTTGGAGGTTATTACTCCAGTCCAGATACTGTTCTGGTGCTTTTGGGATAACAGAAGAGAAGAATCTAGAATCTCAGAGATAAGATTAGGTAAACAGAGTATGAAGAGAATGTGAGGTCAGAAAAATGTGGGAGAAGCAGAGAAGGGAATTTCGAAGTGTAATATAAAGGCATATGCTAGAGATGTCCAACAATTTGAGGACAAAAATGTGTCTTGGGCTTTGATAGTTAGAAGTTGCTTAATTTCTAGTTAAAGGGAAGGGCAGACCCAGGGTATGAAAGCATTCTGGTCTCTTTCCTTAGAGTTGCGTTTGACTTTGATTAGTCACCTTTTAAACAGGTCTTGGAGGAAGTACCTAAGATTAGAAGGAGGTCTCTGAATAGAAAATGTGTAGTTGTGGTTGCTTGCTTTTGGAAGTGAAGACAGCCAAATTCCTGGAGAGGAGAGAAGGGATGAAGCCAATCCTGCCCTCAGAGAGCAAGCTGAGGCAGATGAACTAAGTTGCCTCAGTGTTGTGAGAAGTCCACTAGACCTGTGCATCAGAAGGGCCTGGGCAAGGCTGGGGGACTTGAATAGGCTTGAGTAAGGGCAAGGAGATCCAAGCAGTCCATCCTAAAGGAGATCAGTCCTGGGTGTTCATTGGAAGGACTGATGCTGAAGCTGAAACTCCAATACTTGGGCCACCTCATGCGAAGAGTTGACTCATTGGAAAAGACCCTGATGCTGGGAGGGATTGGGGGCAGGAGGAGAAGAGGACGACAGAGGATGAGATGGCTGGATGGCATCACCGACTCGATGGACATGAGTTTGAGTAAACTCCGGGAGTTGGTGATGGACAGGGAGGCCTGGCGTGCTGCGATTCATGGGGTTGCAAAGAGTTGGACACGACTGAGCGACTGAACTGAACTGAACTGAAGGGGACTTAGAGGGAGGAAGGTGGATGTACTAGGTGCTGAGACCTGTCATCTAGATCCTTCTTCCAGCAGCAAGACACTTATTCTTCTAGTCACCAGGAAGGTTGAATGCTAGTTGCTTATGGCTGAGTCCCTCTGTAGAAATTGTCCTTGGTGAAGGGTATGCTCCCTCCCCAGGGGCAGGCTGCGTTCAGTGGCCAGTTGATGCAAATATATCAGAACCCAGTCCCCTTGTCTCTACTTAGCACACCTCTGAAGTGCCAGCCCAACTTCAGAGCTCCAATGAAATTGGTTATAACCTCAGGGCAACCACATACCACTTTAATTTTTTTCTTAGCAGAATCTAGTTTTTCCTATTTGCTTACAGGTATTGTTCGTAAGAACAGTCTTTAATAAACCTGCCTGCATCAAATCTTGGTTGCAGAGTCTTATTTCTGGGCAACTCAACCTAAGAGGATGAGTAAATATGTTTTAATCAACTGTAGGTCTCCCAGATATGGATCTAACTAGCAGGAACAGAGTTTTGATTTCATTATTAGAGGACTGATCAAAACACTCAACAGTGAGAAGTTAACACAATGTAATCCTATAGCAGTTGTTCTCAACTAGGAGTAGAGGTTAGAAATAAGGAGGCCACACTCTATAGCTGTGCCCATCTGTGACCTTGACACCTTTCTTCTCCAAGTTTCTGATACCCAATGCCTCCTTGAGAAACACTGTTTTAATACTATGGAACTGTCTGCACTTTGGGATGGACTTATTCCTGGTGGATTGCTGAAGATGGAAAACCTATTGGTGAGACAAGGTTGTCATTAGAGGGGAGGGGGAGGGGAGGGGAGAGCTATTTCAGTTTTGCTTTGTTAAGGAAAGTATTTTAGTGTATTTCCATTCAGTTGAGAGGGATAAGTTGTGAATACAAAGACCACTTTGTCTGAAAAGACCCTCTACCAACCAAAACCTATAAAATTTTCTCCAGTAGTCTCATATCCACAATCACAATGCTGAACTCTCTTTCTGCATCTTAAGAATTAGAGTTCCCATTTCCAACCCCCTAAGATTGGAGGTTGGTGATATTTGATAGAGACTTCCAATGTTCTTCTTTTTCTAATAGCAAAGAGAAAATAGTCTTAGGTATTGCCATACTTTGGGCTTCCCAGGTGGCACTAGGGGTAAAGAACCCATTTGCCAATGCAGAGATGTGGGTTTGATTCCTGGGTTGGGAAGATCCCCTTAAGGAGAGCATGGAAACTTCAGTATTCTTGCCTGGAGAATCCCTGGACAGAGCAGCCTGGTGGGCTACGGTCCATAGGGTCACAGAGTCAAACATGACTGAAGTGACTTAGCATGTGTTGCCATATTTTATGGCTTTTTAAAATTGAGGCACAGCTAACATATGTCATTATATTAGTTTCAGGTGCACATCATAATGACAGTATTTGTATATATTGCAAAATGATCACCACAATGTCTAGTTAACATCTGTCACCATACATAGTTAAAAATTTTTTTCCTTATGTTGAGGATTTTTAAGGTCTGTTCTCTTAGCAATTTTCAAATATGCAATACAGTATTATTAATTATGCTATAAATTACATCCTTCTGACTTATTTATTTTAGCATTGGAAGTTCATACCTTTTGACCCCCTTCACCCATTTTATCTACCCAGTGTTTTTCTGACCCATTTCTAAATGACCTGGTCAACCTAGCCCTCAACTGCGTCATCATGAGCCTGGCCATTTCATCCTCTTTGGGAGATCTGTTTATGACTCTTTACTTCTTGCTTGCAGCTTTCCTGATGGTCTGAGTAGTTTTGCAGTGGCAATCCTATCCCTTGAATCAAAACCCAAAGGTTAATAACTCCCTTCATATCTAACAGCTGATTTAAGCTGTAATTATGATGAAACAGAACTGGAAGTCCAGGTAAATGTTTTTACCAAGGAAGGAAGCCTGTGTTCAGGAGTGGGCATGCGATAAGGCTTCACTGCAGTTAGAAATCACTCCTGGATGTTGACACCTCCCTCTGAGTTTCAGTGGGAGAATAAATTGGATGAGAGTAAAGCGACAGGACATGTAAGAGAAGGAAAAAAATTTTTTAAAGATGTCTGACAATTCACAGGTGGAAGGTTGAATTTTTTAAAACTGCTTTGGGGGTATGAAAGCAAATTTCCCTGGTAAGAAATCATTTCCTTGCAGGATTGACTTGGGGGCTATTAGCCAGATATGACCTGAGTGCAGCATTCCCCATGGGTCATAAAGGTGACTATATGCAGGAACTGATCATTAGAAAAATGACTAAAGCTATTATTAACCCATTACTCAATTACTTATTAATTACTCTAAAATGTGGCTAGAAATGAGGCAATTAGGAGTTCACAGTTTAATTGGTATTTGAAATCACAGAGGGTGAATTGATGAGCACCAGCTGCTGTGACATTTTGCCTGGTGATGAGCTACTGAAGAAGTGGCTATAAAGCAGTACTCTATAATCTCTCTTTTCACAGTATGGCCGCACTCAGGGATGGTAGATGTTTCCCCCTGGGAGAAAAAAGGGACACTCACACTTCCATTTGACTAGAGAGCCATGAAGTCGGGATCATGCCAAAGCATGCAGCCCTGGGAAGAAAGTAGGAGGAAAGCTATGTGGTGATCTTTCCCGTAGTGGATGCTGGATGGAAAGCTGCACCCAGGAAATATGGGATGACTGTTCAAAATTAAACTTCTGGCACAAGTGGGTTCTTAGCAAGCTAGGCACAGTATCAATGCCAGTGATACAGCCTTCAGAGTCCTCTTGCTTGTTTAGAGTAGTTGGGCTCAAGACACCCTCTGTTCCTCGTTCAGTTGTTCAGAAGCATTTTGGTATCTTTTGATAATGTGTCTTTCAGCTCTGTGATAAGAAGTTAAAAGTGCTTGTGGAAGTGGCTCCCTCCTATGAAGCTCCCAGTTTTGTTTCTCCAGAGATATCTTTATGACATTAAATATGTTCTAATATTGTTAGGCATATCCATAGGATATATGCACTAAGAATTGCTTTCCTAAAAGATGATGCTTTTTTGTGAGAAATTTTAAAGATATGAAAAACACAAAGAATGTTATGACAAATACCAGTTCTCTACAACCCAGAGTTATTGATGGTTAATTGCCTATAGACATAGATAATCTCTATATAGTTCAAAAGTTTTATTTACTATAGAGGGTTTCATAGCATGACTATAAATATGTTTTATTTGTCAATTTCCTTTATAATAGACATTTATGTTGTCAGATTTATAGTATCATAAGCAATGAACTAATGACTTTCATCATATATGTTTTGTGATTCTATATATGACTGCTGGATCAGAAAGTTTGTTGTTGTTGTTGAGTCACTAAGTCATGTCTGCCTCTTTTGCGACCACTGGACTGCAGACCGCAAGGCACCTTCTGTCTATGGGATTTTTCAGGCAAAAATACTAGAGTGGGTTGCCATTTCCCTCTCCAGGGGATCTTCCTGACCCAGGGATCAAACCTGCGCCTCCTGCATTGGCAGGCGGATTCTTTACCACAGAGCCACACCAGGGAGTAGTTCTAATTTTGCTAATTGCTACCAATTACTTTTCAAATTTGTTATGCCAGTTTATTTTTTTCCCTTTATTTTTATTAATTGGAGGCTAATTACTTTACAATAGTGTAGTGGTTTTTGCCGTACATTGACATGAATCAGCCATGGATTTACATGTGTTCTCCATCCTGATCCCCTCTCCCACCTCCCTCCCCATCCCATCCCTCTGGGTCATCCCAGTGTACCAGCCCTGAGCACTTGCCTCATGCATCTATGCCAGTTTATATTCTTACCAGTGATGTATGAGAAGTCTGTGGTCCCCAAATTTTTGCAAAAAAACTAATATTGTCAAATTTTTTAGTGTTTGCATATTTGATAAGAGAGAATGGCATTATGTTGTGCTTTATTTTGCATTTTGCTGAGTACAGATGAGGCTGAACATCTTTTTGCCTTTTCATTGCCCATTCTGATTTCTTCTTCTGTGTTATAACCTGTGATGATTTTTCTGTGTTTATCTTTTTGATTTGTGGGAGTTCTTTATATATTCTGCATAGGAATCCTTTGGGTGATGGTTACAGAATATAGGGTTTGACTCAATCTGCCTCTGTTTGAATTCTGATTTGTCACTAACCCAGTAAATTATTTATTTACTCTATGCTCCAGTTTTATTATCTGTAAGCTAGAGATGATGATAGTTTCTTATTCATGGTGTTATCATGAAGATTTGTCGAATTAGTAGCTATAAAAGGGATTTAGAATAGTACTTGATAATTTGTCAGAATGTGGAGGAGTAGAAAGAATGAGAAAAATACAAAGAACTCGCAGTCTTCCCAGTTTTTTTTTTTTTTTTTACAGCTGCAGAAACAAGACAACCGTTAGTTGCTCAATAAATTATCCTATACACACTTTATGGCATTCTTACTGGGTTGCTTAACTTGTCAGGTACCCCTTCTTTGCCTGTGCTTATTTTGCATGCCATTCAAATTTCTATACATCTTTGCAAGTTTAGCATAGTGTACAGTTAAGAAAATTTGTGAGATGATCTCTTCTTTGGTCCCCAGTGCTTCTTGAACAAACCATGAATATAACCCTTAGCTCACAACATTGTTGTATTCTCTATACTCTACACTCAACCCGGTAGGGACATAAGGGTAAAGACTGCCTCATTCGTCTCAATATCCCCAGTGGCTAGGATTGTTACTGCCACTTAGAAGGGATTCAATAAATGTTGACTGATTGCCTGACAAAAGCTGTTTCCAACTGGAGGAAAAATATGCTTGAAAATTTTGCCCAGCTAATCAGTAATTAAAAGGGCAGTAGCATTAGTGAAGGTTAATTTTGGCATCATTTATTAAATATATTTTCATAAATTTTAAAGTTTCATTTGGGAAATATAGTGCACTTAGATTATGTGTTGAGCACTTATGCCCTAGCGCATTGTTTACATGCACAGACTATATTGTAGAAATAATAGCAAAATCTTGAGGGAAAATGTAGTTTACTGCAGCTCTTCCTAGAACTCACCTTAGAGCTTATTTAAAAGAAACAATTCATTCCTTTAGGGCCCTCAGCACAGAACTCTGCTTAACTGAGCTCCTGGGCTGATAACACATCAGAGAGAAAGGAAGGTGTCATTTGGCAATTTGGCTGCTGCTGATGACACAGTCATCTTTCAGAAAAAAAACTACCTTCAGGGGAGGGCTGCCTATGAGAGCAAAAGGATAGGAAGTTAAGAGAACTGGTTGCTAGGTTTTCTTTGCAGGAAAGCAAGCTATTTTTTTTCTGAGTATAAGAAAATGCAACCTATTTATTCTGACTGAGATAATACTAGAAGCGGAAAAGCTGAAAACCAGAAATATAGATCTTGAGAGGCACCTGGACTGCAGGTCACTGGGGGAAGGAAGTGTGCCTACTTTGTTCATCCTTTGTTTTCTGAGGAATTGACACAGTGTCTGGCACTAGTAGACATTTGGTAAATATTTATTCAGAAAGTACCTGAATGGATGTGTCCTGGAGTTTAGAAGTATCCCTTATCCTTCATCTCAAAATTAAATGATAAAAATATAGTATTGGATGAAGGCAGCCAAAAGATACAAACTTCCAGTTTTAAGATAAAGGAGTATTAGGGATATACAGTATTTAATACACCATAATAAATATAATTAACACTTCTGTGTGCTATATGTGGGCGCTTCCCAGGTGGCGCTAGCAGTAAAGAACCCATCTGCCAATGCAGTAAGAGACATGGGTTTTATCCTTTGGTCAGGAAGGTCCCCTGGAGGAGGAAATGGCAACCCACTCCAGTGTTCTTGCTTGGAGAATGTCATGGACAGAGGAGCCTGGTGGGCTACAATCCATGGGTTTGCAAAAAGTCAGAGACGACTGAAGCAACTTAGCAGACATACATGCACACATGCTGTATGTGAATGTTGTCAGGAGAGTAAATTCTAAGATTTTTCTAAACAAGAAAAAAAATTTTTTCATTTTATTTTGTATCTATTTGAGAAAATAGCTATTCAAGTAAACTTGTAATAATCATTTTATGATGTGAGTGAAAGTTGCTCAGATGTGTCTGACTCTTTGTGACCCCATGGACTATACAGTCCATGGAATTCTCCAGGCCACAGTACTGGAGTGGGTAGCCTTTCCCTTCTCCAGGGGATCTTCCCAACCCAGGGATCTAACCCAGGTCTCCTGCATTGCAGGCGAATTCTTTACCAGCTGAGCCACAAGGGAAGCCAATCATTTTATGGTGTATGAAAGTCAAATCATTATGCTGTATATATTAAACTCATGCAGTGCTGTATCTCAATTATATCTCAATAAAACTGGAAGGAAAAATATATAATATTTTCATAAAAATATAGTTTCAAAATTACCAAAAAAAATAAAAAGAACATGAGAAATATAATAATGTGAAAGTGTTAGTCACTCAGTTGTGTCTAACTCTTTGAGACCCTGTGGACTGTCCATGGAATTCTCCAGGCAAGAATACTAGAGTGGGTAGCCATTCCCTTCTCCAGAGGATCTTCCTGACCCAGGGATGGAACCTGGGTCTCCAACACTGCAGGCAGATTCCGTGCTGTTTGAGCTGCCAGGGAAGCCCCAGATACAGTCACGTGCTGTGCTGTGCTGTGCTTAGTTGCTCAGTCGTGTCCGCCTCTTTGCAACCCCACAGACTGTAGCCCGCTGGGCTCCTCCATCCATGGGGATTCTCCAGGCAACAATACTGGAGTGGGTTGCCATGCCCTCCTCCAGGGGATCTTCCCAACCCAGGGATCGAACTCAGGTCTTCCACATTGTTGGAGGATTCTTTACCAGCTGAGCCACCAGGGAAGCCCCAAATATAGTCATAATGCACCCATGAAGATAAAATTAGGTTTTGAATACTTTCCCATAGTCATTATTATGTATATACATGTTAGTATTGCATACATGTGTGCATAGATATATACAAATTTATGATTTTGCTTTATAAGTGAATTTTCGTTCTAATTTTTATTTCTACTGTGAATATTTTTCAATATTATAAAATAATTTCTCTGAGAATGGTTCAAACTGATTTCCTTTAGGATGGACTGGTCAGATCTTCTTGCAGTCCAAGGGACTCTCAAGAGTCTTCTCCAACCACAGTTCAAAAGCATCATTTCTTCAGCACCCAACTTGCTTTATAGTCCAACTCTCACATCCACACATGACTACTGGAAAAACCATAGCTTTGACTAGACAGACCTTTGTTGGTAAAGTAATGTCTCTGCTTTTTAATACTCTGTCTAGGTTGGTCATAACTTTTCTTCCAAGGAGCAAGTGTCTTAATTTTATGGCTGCAGTCACCATCTGCAGTGTATTTTGGAGCCCCCAAAAATAAACTCTGTCTCTGCTTCCATTGTTTCCCCATCTATTTGCCGTGAAATGATGGGACCAAATGCCATGATCTTAGTTTTCTGAATGTTGAGTTTTAAACCGACTTTTTCACTCTTCTCTTTTGCTTTCATCAAGAGGCTCTTTAGTTATTCTTCACTTTCTGCCATAAGGGTGGTATCATCTGCATATACACGGTTATTGATATTTCTCCTGCAGATCTTGATTCCAGCTTGTGCTTCATGCAGTCCAACATTTCTCATGATGTATTCTGCATATAAGCAGGATGACAATATACAGCCTTGACGTACTACTTTCCTGATTTGGAACCAGTCTGTTGTTCTATGGCCAGTTCTAACTGTTGCTTCCTGACCAGCATACAGATTTCTTAGGAGGTAGGTCAGGTGGTCTGGTATTCCCATCTCTTGAAGAATTTTCCACAGTTTGCTGTGATCCACACAATCAAAGGCTTTGGCATAGTCAATAAAGCAGAAGTAGATGCTTTTCTGGAACTCTCTTGCTTTTTCGATGATCCAGCAGATGTTGGCAATTTGATCTCTGGTTCCTCTGCCTTTTCTAAATCCTGCTTGAACATCTGGAAGTTCATGTACTGTTGAAGCCTGGCTTGGAGAATTTTGAGCATTACTTTGCTAGAGTGTGAGATGAGTGCAATTGTGCAGTAGTTTGAGCATTCTTTGGCATTGCCTTTCTTTGGGATTGGAATGAAAACTGACCTTTTCCAGTCCTGTGGCCACTGCTGATTTTTCCAAATTTGCTGGTATATTGAGTGCAGCACTTTAAGTCACTCTCGGTGAGAACTGCTTAAAATTACTAAAAATGTATTGTTACTAACCTATCAACCTGTAATGATTCTTCTCTATTGTTATATAATTGAACTGCTTTTATTTGTTGCTAGTTTTTTATTTTAACATTTTTATTTATCTCTTTATTAGTTTTTATTGGAGTAGAGTAGCTTTACAGTGTTGAGTTAGTTTCTGCTATACAATAAAGTGAATCAGGTATCCACATACATATATCCACTCTGTTTTAGATTTCCTTCCCATTTAGGTCACCACAGAACACTGAGTAGAGTTCCGTGTGCTGTACATAGAGTAGGTTCTCATTAAATATCCGTTTTACACATAGTACTGTATACATGCCACTCGTAGTCTCCTCATTCATCCCACCCCTCTCCCCCCTCAAGCTGTTTTTAAATAGCTTCTGTTCCAATGTTCATCGCAGCACTGTTTGTAATAGCCAGGACATGGAAGCAACCCAGATGCCCATCAGCAGACGAATGGATGAAGAAGCTGTGGTACATATACACCATGGAATATTACTCAGCCATTAAAAAGAATTCATTTGAATCAGTTCTAATGAGATGGATGAAACTGGAGCCCATTATACAGAGCGAAGTAAGCCAGAAAGATAAAGACCATTACAGTATACTAACACATATATATGGAATTTAGAAAGATGGTAACGATAACCCTATAGGCAAAACAGAAAAAGAGACTCAGATGTATAAAACAGACTTGTGGACTCTGGGAGAAGGCGAGGGTGGGATGTTTCAAGAGAACAGCATTGAAACATGTATATTATCTAGGGTGAAACAGATCACCAGCCCAGGTTGGATACATGAGACAAGTGCTCAGGGCTGGTGCACTGGGAAGACCCAGAGGGATCGGGTGGAGAGGGAGGTGGGAGGGGGGACTGGGATGGGGAATACATGTAAATCCATGGCTAATTCATTTCAATGTATGACAAAAACTACTGTAATGATGTAAAGTAATTAGCCTCCAACTAATAAAAATAAATGGAAAAAAAATTTAAAAAAAAAACAACATAAATCTCAATTAATGAGGTTACTCAAGTCAAAGGACATTAATGTTTAACTCCTTTGGTATACTTTTCCAAAATTATTTTCCAGACAGGAGCCTTTCTTCTCCCTTCTCTCCTTCCTCTTGGTTTGTTCACTATGTCTGCAAGTCTGCTTTTGTTTTATAGATATGTTCCTTTGTACCATATTTCTTCAAGAAAATTAGAGATACTGAGGGAACATTTCATGAAAAGATGGGCTCAATAAAGGATAGAAATGGTATGGACCTAACAGAAGCAGAGGATATTCAGAAGAGGTGGCAAGAATATACATAAGAACCGTATGAAAAAGATCTTCATGACCCAGATAATCACAATGGTGTGATCACTCACCTAGAGCCAGACATCCTGGAACGGGAAGTTAAGTGGGTCTTAGGAAGCATCACTACCAACAAAGCTAGTGGAGGTGATAGAATTCCAGTTGAGCTATTTCAAATCCTGAAAGATGATGCTGTGAAAGTGCTGCACACAATATGCCAGCAAATTTGGAAAACTCAGCAGTGGCCACAGGACTGGAAAAGGTCAGTTTTCATTCCAATCCCAAAGAAAGGTAATGCCAAAGAATGCTCAAACTCCTGCACAATTGCACTCATCTCACACACTAGCAAAGTAATGCTCAGAATTCTCTAAGCCAGGCTTAAACAGTACGTGAACCGTGAACTTCCAGATGTTCAAGCAGGATTCAGAAAAGGCAGAGGAACCAGAGATCAAATTGCCAACACCCACTGGATCATCAAAATAGCAAAAGAGTTCAAGAAAAACATCTACTTCTGCTTTATTGACTATGCTAAAGCCTTTGACTGTGTGGATCACAATAAACTGTGGAAAATTCTGAAAGCGATGAGAATACCAGACCACCTAACCTGTCTCTTGAGAAACCTGTATGCAGGTCTGGAAGTAACAGTTAGATCTGGCCATGGAACAACAGACTGGTTCCAAATAGGAAAAGGAGTACATCAAGGCTGTATATTATCACCATGCTTATTTAACTTGTATGAAGAGTACATCATGAGAAACGCTTGGTTGGATGAAGCACTAGCTTGAATCAGAATTGCCAGGAGAAATATCAGTGACCTCAGATATGCAGATGACACCATCCTTATGGCAAAAAGTGAAGAACTAAAGAGCCTCTTGATGAAAGTGAAAGAGGAGAGTGAAAAAGTTGGCTTAAAGCTCAACATTCAGAAAACAAAGATTATGGCATCTGGTCCCTTCATTTCATGGCAAGTGGATGGATAAACAGTGGAAACCATGGCAGACTTTATTTTTGGGGGCTCCAAAATCACTACAGATGGTGACTACAGCCATGAAATAAAAATATGCTTACTCCTTGGCAGGAAAGTTATGACCAACCTAGACAGCATATTAATAAGCAGAGACATTACTTTGCAAACAAAGGTCTGTCTAGTCAAGGCTATGCAGAAGGCAATGGCACCCCACTCCAATACTCTTGCCTGGAAAAACCTATGGACAGAGGAGCCTGGTAGGCTGCAGACTATGGGGTCTCGAAGAGTCTGGCACGACTGAGCGACTTCACTTTCACGCATTGGAGAAGGAAATGGAAACCCACTCCAGTGTTCTTGCCTGGAGAATCCCAGGGATGGGGGAGCCTGGTGGGCTGCCATCTATGGGGTCCCACAGAGTCAGACACAACTGAAGCGACTTAGCAGCAGCAGCAGCAGCAGTCAAGGCTATGGTTTTTCCAGTAGTCATGTATGGATGTGAGAGCTGGACCATAAAGAAAGCTGAGTGCCGAAGAATTGATGCTTTTGGACTGTGGTTTTGGAGAAGACTCTTGAGAATCCCTTGGACAGCAAGGAGATCCATCCTAAAGGAAATCAGTCCTGAATGTTCATTGGAAGGACCAATGCTGAAGCTGAAATTCCAATACTTTGGCCACCTGATGCAAAGAGCTGATTCATTTGAAAAGACCCTGATGCTGGGAAAGATCGAAGGCAAGAGGAGAAGTGGATGACAGAGGATGAGATGGTTGGATGGCATCACCGACTCGAAGGGCATGAGTTTGAGTAAACTCCGGGAGTTGGTGATGGACAGGGAGGCCTGGCGTGCTGCAGTCCACGGGGTTACAAAGAGTCAGACACAACTGAGCAACTGAACTGAACTGAACCATATTTTAGATTTCACAAATAAGTGATGGCATGGCATTTCCCTTTCTCTTTCTGACTTATTTCCCTTAGTGTGATAATCTCTGGGTCTATCCATGCTGCAAATAACATTATTTCATTCTTTTTAATGGCTGAGTAATATATCATTGGGGGCTTCCCTAGTGGTTCAGGCGGTAAAGAATCTGCCTGCAGTGCAGGAGACCTGGGTTCAGTCCATGGGTTGGGAAGATCCCCTGGAGAAGTAAATGGCAACCCACTCCAGTATTCTTGCCTGCAGAATTCTACGGTCAGAGGAACCTAGCAAAGTTTATCCATGAGATTACAAAGAGTCTGACACGAGTGACCTATACACACAGAATATGTCATTGTGTATTTATACCATATCTTCTTTATCTATTCATTTGTCAAGAATACTGAGCCTATCAACAATAATTACCCAGGTTGTCAAATTTCTTTTAATTTTATTTTATGGTAACTTACAAGATACAAGTTTTAAAGTAATTAAATCCTCTCTTTTTTGTTTTGTTTTTTGCTTTGTGATTTCTGTGTTTTTCATTCTTAGAAAAAGTTTCTCTTCTGAGGGTTTACAGAATGCTCATTTATATTTTTCTAGTTTAGTTTAGTTTACGTTGGTTTAGTTTTATTTTGTCTTAATTTTAAGCACATCACTAAGTCATTTCAGTTTAGCTTTATTTTACCCCAAATACCTAACCAATTGTTCCAGCATCATTTATTGAATACTCTTCCTTTTATATTACTGGTTTTTGGTGGAAATTTAGCTATATATCAAATTCTTACATATAAGAGTATTGGTTTCTGAAATGTTTATATTGCTCCATTGATCAAACTGTCAATTCATGCCCTAGATACATAGCATTGTGATAACTAAAGGTTTATTGTAGGCTTTATTATCTTGTAAAACAAAGTTCTCTTTATGACTCTTTTCATCTCATTTTATTTATCTTTCTGGAATTTTCATACTATTCAAGACTATATACTTTAAAAAATGAGCTATATTTTTACTTTGTCCAGTGAAACTTAGAAGAACTCAAGAAAAATTGTATTGGAATCACATTAAGCCTTTAAATTATTTGAAAATAATTAAATAATTACCTTCATAATATTTAATATTCTCACTCAGGAATATGGTATATCTCTATTTATATTCTCCTTTTATGTCTCTCCATATATTTTCTAATTCTCTTCATATAGATAACACACAATTCTCTAATTTGTTTTTCACTGATTTCTTATTAGAGTTACTTATAAATTTGCCTAATTATTTTTGATGACACAGAATAAAATAATTTCACCATTATAGTTTCTTCATCTTTGTAATTTGACTAGATTACTGCTGGTGAAAAGAAGCAACTATTCATATTTTGTGTTTATCTTTGCATCTGGACATTTTCCTAATTTCTCTAATTAGCTTGAATGATAATTGTTAAAGTTTCTTGAGTCTTCTAGGCTGCCAATTCAATAGTTTATAAAATATTTCCTCTTTAATAACTTTAGCTTATTTCTCTTAGCTTTATTATTGTTTTGCAAATTTACTAAGTTTAATTAAATAATAATGAAGAATTAAAGGTAATATCTTGTTCCTGAATATAAACATATATGTATATGTGTGTACATATATATTTATGAAAATATATATTTCAGAATGCTGCTTCTAGATTTTGTTATTCATTGAAATGTTAAGGAAATTTCCTCCCTTGCTTATTTGATAAGAAGACTTTCCTGAGGAATAGATATTATATTTTGTTGGATAATTTTATAGCATCTGAAGGAACAATTATGTTGCTTTTCTCCTCTGACTTATTGCTAATGGACAATATTAATAAACTTACTATTAATAAGTGAATCTTATATTCTGAGATTAAAAACTACATACTATTTTGGGAATATTATGTTTCTAATATAGTAGTATATTGTCTTCATTGATTTATTTAAGATTTTTACATTTATCTCTGAAGTGTCATTGTGGTAATGGTGACAAGGACCCACATTCCCTATACTTTAGGGGCCTCTTACCAGGAATCCTTTTGTTAATGGGACTAGCTAGCATATCATGATGTTAAGTTCTATAAGAGCAGAGAGCCTTGTTTTGTTTTTTTGTTTTGTTTTATTTTAATTGAAGTGTAGTTGGTCTACAATGTTGTGTTAATTTCTGCTGTACAGGAAAATGATTCAGTTGTGTGTGTGTGTATATATATATGTAATCTTTTTTACTTTCTTTTTCATTATGGTTTATCACAGGATATTGAATATAGTCCCCTGTATACACAGTAGGACCTTGCTGCTTATCCATTCTGCATTTACTCGTTTGCATCTATAAACCCCAAATTCCCACTCCTTCCCTCCCGCATCCCTCCTCCACTTTGGCCCCCACAAGTCTGTTCTCTATGTCTGTGAGTCTGTTTCTGTTTCATAGATAAGTTCATTTGTGTCATATTTTAGATTCCACCCAGAAGTGATATCATATGGTATTTGCCTTTCTCTTTTTGACTTGCTTCACTTATTATGGTAGTCTCTATTTATATCACTGTTGTTGCATGTTGTATTATTTCGTTCTTTCTTATGGCTGAGCAGTATTCCATTGCTTATATGTGGCACATCTTCTTTATCCATTCATCTGTTGATGTTCTTTTAGGTTATCTCCATGTCTTGGCTATTGTGAATGGTTTTGCTATGAACATGAGGGTGCATGTGTCTCTTTGAATTATACTTTTGCCAGTTATATGCCCAGGAGTGGGATTGCTGAAACATATGGTAATCCTTTTTTAGCTTTTTTGAGGAACCTCCATACTGCTTTCCATAGTGGCTGTACCAATTTACATTCCCACCGACAGTGTGGAAGGGTTCCCTTCTTTCCACACTGTCTCAGCATTGTTATTTGTAGACTTTTTAATAATGGCCATTTTGACCAGTGTAAGGTGTTACCTCATTGTAGCTGTGTTGAGCATCTTTTCATGTGCTTGTTGGCAATCTGTATGCTTTCTTTGGAAATTTAGGTCTTCTGCCATTTTTTTCGATTGGGTTATTTGGTTTTATGTTACTGAGTTGTACATGCTGTTCATATATTTTGGAACTTAAGCCCTTGTTGGCCTCATTGCAAATATTTTCTACAGGTCTGTAGGTTGTCTTTTTATTTTGTTTATAATTTCCTTTGTTGTACAAAAGCTTATAAGTTTGATTAGGTTCCATCTGTTTATTTTTGCTTGTATTTCTATTGCCTTGGGAGGCTAACCTAAGAAAATATTGGTACTGTTTGTGTCAGAGAATGTTTTGCCTATGTTCTCTTCTGGGAGTTTTATGGTGTCATGTCTTATACTTAAGTCTTTAAGCCATTTTGAGTTTACTTTTGTGTATGGTGTAAGGGTGTATTCTAATTTCATTGATTTACATGCAGCTGCCTGACTTTACCAACACCATTTGCAGAAGAGATTGTCTTTTCTCCATTGTATATACTTGCCTCCTTTATCAGAGATTAATTGCCCATAGGTGTGTGGGTTTATTTCTGGGCTGTCTATTCTGTTCCCTTGATCTGTCTGTCTCTTTTGTGCCAATCCCAGACTGTTTTGATTACTGTGTGCGTGCATGCTAAGTCACTTCAGTCATGTCCAACTCTTTGTGACCCCATGGGCTGTAGCCTGTGAGGCTCTTCTGTCCATGGGATTCCTCAGGCAAGAATACTGGAGTGGGTTGCCATGCCCTCCTCCAGGGGATCTTCTAATTCCAGGAATTGAACCCATATCTCTTATGTCTCCTGCATTGGCAGGCATGTTCTTTACCACTAGTACCACCTAGGAAGCCCATGATTACTGTAGTTTTGTAGCATTGTCTGAAGTCTGGGAGGTTTATGCCTCCTGTTGTGTTCTTTTTCTTCAAAATTGCTTTGGCAATTCTGGGTTTTTTAATAGAGGTCTTTGTTTCATTTGCTGATGATTCATTTAAGACCTTAGAAGTGTACCTGACACAAAATTGGTATTCAATTAAATACTTGTTGAATGGATTAATGAATTCTCTGTTTTACTGATATTTACCATCTTCAGTCATTTTATACTTGACATACATTCTTTGATTCTTTATTTTGACTCTTTACCTGAGGAACTGGAATAAAACATGAAACATAGAAACTCAGATATCACATGTACACATTTTTTTCCTTATGAATATGAGCATGGTGTACTTGTTGAGCCTTTAAATATTGGAGGATATCCTTCTGTTACCACAGGAATGGAAAAATAGCTGTTTGTACAAAATTTTGCCATCAAAATTATACTATGTGTTCCATTATTTTCTGGTACTTAGCATTGCTGGGGAATATTGTGAAGCTGACATCTGTTTATTTGCCTATTCTTTTCTTTAAAGCCAGGATGCTTTATTCCTAACTTTTAAATACAATGACAAAAATACTAATTTGTTTTTTTAAAACATACATATACAGGCACTGTGTTAGTTGCTCAGTCGTGTCCAACTCTTTGCGACCCCATGGATTGTAACCCACCAGCCTGCTCTCTCCATGGGGTTTTCCAGGCAAGAATACTAGAGTGGGTTGCTATTTCCTTCTCCAACGAATCTTCCAGACCCAGGGATCGAACCTGGGTCTCCCACATTGCAGGTAGTTTTTTACCATCTGAGCCACTGGGGAAGCCATATGTGCACTACATAAAGTAAAAGTCCCTCTGCTTAGTCCCTCTATTTCCCCGACACAGAGCTCCTTCAAAATAACCTCACTCCTCAGATGTAGCTTCTCTGCCAGTTGGTTTTTCCTCTAGATTTGTTTTATATATATTATATGGATAGGTATTTTCTTCTTTCTGAAATGAGATTACACTTTTGTAACAGGTGCCTAAAAGAGAACTCCAAAAACATTTTTGAATAGAGACTGCCATTTTCTTCTTCATCTAAATAGACACAGAAATTAACACTGAAACAAATTTTCTGGACTCACTGCTTGAATGGCCCTTCCTGATTGTGTAAATATTAGAGAAGGAGGCACATGTTGCCCTGAGGAAAAGGCATAGTAGGTGTTTTTGTGTCTTTACCAAAACTGTCTTTTCTCAATGTCACTCGGTATATGGACATTATCTGGTGTTTGAGTGGAAAGTGGAAGATTTTATGTGGGGCCCATGAAGCCCCATTTAATTGAATGGATGGAAGCTTCAACCCCTTCTCATTCAAGAATCAACCTTACTAAATTCTCAGAGGTGGATTAAGATGTCCCACCTAGCACAAGGATTCCAAAATAAACAGAAAAGAAATTTTGAGTTTCCAGAAGAATAAGAAGTAATGTATGTATGACAAAGCTGGAGAGGGAAAAGAGCCCCAGCAACCTATCAGGAGGTTAAGATAGTACCATAGCACACAGCTTCTTCACCATTGATAAGCACCTAATGAGGGAGAATGGCCAATATATTTCTCAGAACAGTGATACCTTCTACTAAATTTGAACATGTTTTCAATAAGACTGTAATTACCTTCTATTAGCTCTAAAAATTAAATAGAAATCTGTTAAATAAAATAATCTAGTTTTTGGTACTTCAGGATATGAAAGAAGAGGAAAAGGGTCCACTGCAGACCCCAAAGTGAAGAAAAGCTATCAAGGGCAGGCTATGATGAGGAACTGATGGATGGACTCATCTGAACATAAGCCCTCCATGGAAATCTAAGAGATTATACTGGTGGCAGAGGTAGATGTAATTAATACTTTCTACAGTATTGAAATAGCTGCATTAACCATCTTATTTTGATATTGTGAAAAGTGTAGGACTCAAAAGATGGGAAAGTTTGGGGAGCATCAGTTTACAAGCACTTGACTATAAATGATCCTCATCTGCATAGTGAACAGCCTCTAGGAGAGCCCCAGTGACCCCACTTCCTTGTATCATCCCTCTCCTTGATTGTGGGCTTAATTTAGTGATTAATTTCTAGTGAATAAATGCAGCTAGAAGGTGATGGAATGTCACATCCAGGATTAGGTTATGAAAGGACTGTGGATTTCATTTTAGGCATTCTCTTACTCATCCTGAAGCAAGCAAGCTGCAGTGTTGTAAACTTCCCAGTGGGGAGATCCACCTGGCAAGGAATTGAGGGAGGTCTCTGGCCAATAGTCAACAAGAAACTAAGGCTCTCAGTTCAACAGCTTACAAGGAACTGAAGTATGCAAGCAACAACATGAGGGTGCTTGGAAGGAGATTCTTTCCCTGTTAAGCTTTCAGATGAGAACATAACCCTGATTTTTGGCTTGACTACAACTTCATGAGAAGTCTTATGCCAGAACCAAACTAAGTAACATCTGGATTCCTGAACCATAGAGACTGTGAGAAACTAAATGTGTGATGTTGTAAGTTGGTGAGTTTGGAGGGTAATTTGTTATGCAACAACAGATAATTAATTCAGTTAGAAAAATAATCAAATGTGTGTCACAAATAGTTGATTGTTTGGGCAAAGGTTGATTTGGGATTCTGCATGGAATCAAATGTTTAATCAAGTCAGAGTTAGGAAATACAACTATGTGTTCAAGGATGCATCATCATACAGAGCAGTAAGCCATAGGATTTTATAACAAACCATCCATTTCCATGATTCCACTGGCTTCTTAAGATATATATGGAAATATGTTTTAGAAGAGACAGAGGCTTTGGTGGAGCCTAGTGAGACAACCCTGACTTGTCTTTCCTCCCCTCCCAATGACAGCCCATGAAAACACAAAGTTACATAGGAATATTGGTCAAAAATCCAGTATATCCCAAGTAAAGCCACTAATCGGAGTACAGAGGGGGCCTTAAATGAGAATGCCTGGCAGTCCAGGGCTTTCACCTGCCAATGGCTGCAGGAGAGCCGCTGTCCTTGCACCCCTCCCCCTTCCAACCCCATACAATGGTCTCCTCATTAATAAGTCTCTTTCTGCATGCTTTTAGGGAATTCAGTTTCCAGGATTCAACATAGCTGAGGGCATATGTCAACAGATGGTGGAGCAATGTATCTAGAGATATCAAGTTGATAGCATAAAAGAATAGAGACAGAAAGCACTGAAGCCTCCTTGCTCTGATCAGTACATTTTTTTTATTACAGCCATAGGCTGTTACAAGGTACTCTCAATGGTTCCCATCCTTATATTTGTCATGTTATAATCCTAAAAATTAATCAATCTTCAAATACATAATTGCAGTGTTCTAGTCTATTTTTAATCTGTGATTTTATATAATATTCACATTACAAGTCTATTTCTAGAATCTGCCTGCAACAGGGCCTGGTCAGTCAGATGATGTGGTTTTGTAGTTTGCAAAGCAAACTCTAGGTTCTAGACTGCCTGGATTTGAATGCTATTTCTGCTGCTTACTGGCTGTGTCACTTTGGGCAAGTGACTTAATCTCGCCAGGCTTCAGCCTCCTTACTTTTAAGATAGAGATAATAATAGCACTTACCTGATAGCATTATTCTGAGGATTCAGTGAGTTATTCCTTATAAATTGCTTAGACAGCAACATCTCCACAAATGGGTTTGCTCTGTTAGCCATTAGTTTCATCATAGAATAGCAAATGCTGGGGGAGAGTAGGGGTGTTGGTGGACAAGAAAAGAAACCTTCAACTTCCTCAGTACAGAGAAGTTCCTTTGCCTCAGGAGTCAGCCTGACCCAGAAACAGTGTTAGTGGTGTGACAGAAAGCTGTTTCACATTCCGTGAAAATCCCAGATTAATATTAATACCCATGAGGTAGTCTCTGGAGGCCCAGACTTGGACCTGCTTCCACCTTAGCCCTGTTGGGCCTTAATTCATACATATTCACTCAGACAAGTATTGCTTAAGCTGGGGAAAAAGTCAGCTTATTGGTCCTTTGTTTTTTTAGTTTATGGTTCTGTCTTTTCTTTTGGAAAACAAATAATTTATTCTCTTGCTCCTCAGGGAGCAGAGCAGGTCACACACTGAAAACAACTGTCTATGGAAAAAAGGACAACAGTTTTTTTCAGACAACAGTTCTAAAAAAACATCATTTCTTCAGTAGAGAAAATCAAGCTTGCTTGCTTGCTATTTTCTCAATACTCTGAAAATAAACAAACCAAAGACAGCTCATGAGGCTGGTAGTTTTCTTGTGATTATCCTTATCTCAAGCTTCATAGTGAATGGAATTCTCCCCCCAGGAGTAGGGATGGAGGCCCAAGTACTGAGTAGCAAGAGGCAAGAGACACTCCCCACCCCCCGAACCCCCTTACCCCACCTCAGGCATGTTCTCTGGGATAAACTCTGCTAACTTGAAGGAAGACCTCTGGTTTGAGGTTGGGCTGAGAATTCTGCAGAGCATAAAGTACTCCCTTCTTCTCACTGGACTAATCAACACACATAAGCCTATACTTGTGTGCATATACTATTCTACATTTCACAGTTACTCCCTTACAGTTTGTGTATTTGTGTGCGCACACACTCTGCTCTCCTATAAGTGTATCTCTAAGACACTTTCTCACATACATGCACATGGTGGTCATGCCCAAGTGTTAGTGTCAGAATCACGGAGGGGTGAGGGGCTTACATCAGTTCAGAAAAGGAAGCTTCTTAATAGATTATGATCAAAGTAAAACTGAGACACAGTCCTTCTCAACTCCTTTGGCAAGATTCATGAGGTACAGTCCTAGGCCAGGAATAGCTCCCTGCAGGGATTTAATATTTATCTTTAAAGTCAGTTGTTTGAAGTCTTATCAATTTGAGGCAAGGAATATCTACCTGATTCTGAGATATAAGAATAGGAGTGAAAGATGAATTTCAGTCATCAGCCAGTCAACATGCATTTAACTGATGCCTGCTGTGGCTCAGGCAGTGCCCTGAACACTAGGAGAGAAAGATGATTGAAACACAATTCCTACTCTTCATAGTAATAGGAAGATGAGACTAACACACAGAAAGCAGACTACTCCAAGATCAGTGTTACACTGTCAGTGTCCAAAAGGACCTTATCTCATCAAACACATTAATTTTGGCAGTGGGTCGCTGATAGCCACAAGGTCACTTTCTTATGGCCATACAACCAGGTAATAAATGAATGCTTCTTGATGAAATTACTCTCTCCATCCTTCTGCGTTGTTCTGTAATTCTACAAAAAACTACATAACCCTGTGTTTTAGCCAGGTACCACTTGTCTGTCCCTAATCCAGGATTGTGAGCTGCCACAAGATGGGAACCTGATCTTAGACACTTTCAAAGCTCACCATGACTGACACAGTCATCATTATCCAGAAGGTGTGCAATTCGTCAGCCTAAAGTGATCTGAAATAGTCTGGGTGATATTGCTCTTGGCCCAGGGCTCCATTCATTACACAAAGAAGCAGCACAGATAGTAAAGAACTAAATCCTGGATACAAACTCAAGGTAAAATGCTTCAACCTTGTCATAAAAATTACAGGTATATTTCCAAGCCCTTCTGTTTTCTTATCCATTTTGACCTCAGTTCTTGTATAATTTTACAGACAAAGGTAATGCATTCTCATTTCAGCCAGCAGGAAAAAGGTCAGGTTCCTCAGGTTCATTTGACTCTTCATATTCAGAGACAGAATCATTGAAAGGTTTTGGTATAGTTCTCCTAAGGGTTTTTTAAATTTATGCCAAGTCACGCAATCATCAAACATTGATTTCAACAAGAATTAAAAAAAAAAAACCTACTCTTTGCCAAATACTGGGCAAATAGTTGGCTAGAAATTTGCTTAGCTGAATTATTGAACACTTTAGGCTCAGAAAAAAATAAAAAACAGCAGTTACATTATTTTCCTTGTGCTACTATAACAAGCCACAACCTTGGCGGCTTAAAACAAAAAATTATTCTTTCACATTTATAGATGCTGAAAGTCCAAAAACAAGTTGTCAGCACAGCCACACTCTTTCTGGAAATGCTAGGGAAGAATCCTTCCTGCCTTCTCCTAGTTTTTGGTAGCTCCTGACAATTCCTTACCATTCCCTGACTTATCAATGCAGTACTCCAGACTCTGTCTCTGTCATTTCTGTATCTGTCTCTGCATTCTCTCCTCTTCTTAGAAGGACCCCACCCTAAATCCAGGATGGCTTCCTTTCTAGATCTTAACTAATTGCATCTGCAAAGACCTTGTTTCCAAATAAGGTCACACACATTTTGGAGGCTCCAGGTGGGCATGAATCTTGGGGGGACACCATTCAACAGCTGTCACTGCACTTTGCTTGCAGGAGTCTGCATTGATAAGACTGATAGTAGATGGGCTGACCATGGAGGGAAGCTTACCTTTGTCTCCATGAATGAGTTCCTCCCATCTGGCTTCTGATTCTTCACAGTCTTACTCTCTGTCCTATGTGTATCCAGACCCATACTGCTCACTAGGATTCTGAACTCCTGATTCACATGATTCTTTTTTTTTTTCTGCCACTTTATTTGTATTTTTAATGGAAGGATATTGTTTTACAGAATTTTGTGGTTTTCTGTCATACATCAACAAGAATCAGCCATAGGTATACCCATGTCCCCTCCCTCCGGAGCCTCCCCCCCACCTCCCTCCCCATCCCACCCTTCTAGATTGTCACAGAGTCCTTGCCTGAGTTCCCTGAGCCATACAGCAAATTCCCATTGGCTATCTGTTTTACATATGGTAATGTAAGTTTCCATGTTACTCTCTCCGTACATCTCACCCTCTCCCTCCTCTTCTCCGCCCCTGTCCATAAGTCTTTTCTCTATGTCTGTTTCTTCATTGCTGCCCTGAAAATAAATTCATCAGTATCATCTTTCTAGATTCCATGTATATGCATCAGTATACGATATTTATATTTCTCTTTCTGAGTTACTTCACTGTATATAATAGGCTCTAGATGGTTCATCCACCTCATTGGAACTAACTCAAATGTGTCCTTTTTATGGTTGAGTAGTATTCCATTGTATATATGTACCACTGCTTCCTTATCAGATGATTCTTTTACATATGACACTGGTTGTCATGTGTTTGCCAAGCTACTGACCTATGCTCTCGTGAGTACCCTGGCCCATCTGGACCTGAGTATTGCCCTTTTTTCATTCAAAAAATATTCACTGGACACTTCCAAGTGTCAGGCACTGTCTTGAATGCTGGATTCTCAGTAATGACAGACAAGGTCTGTACCCCCATGAGGAATAAGGGATGAAAATAAGCCCAAAAGCAAACAGATAGTGGGTGCCCAAAACACTATCTGGCACATAATTGGTGTTCAGTGAATATTTGTGGTTTGACAGAATGAGCGGGAAAGTTTCTGATAGTGACAGTGATATGAAGGAAATAGATTTAATGTGAAATAGAACATTAAAAAAAGGTCAATATGAAAAGTTTCTCTAAGAATATGTTGATTAGACTGAAGTCTGAAGAAAAGGAAAGGGCTAGCTGAGGAGAAGGTATGTCTGAGGTAGAGGAAAGAGCAAGTGAGTTCTGAAAGAACATCACTGAGTTGAGAATAAACTGGGGGTGGGGGTAGGAATAGAACAATTTGACAGAGGTAAACTGAGCAAAAGTGAAAGTGTGAGTTGTTCAGTCATGTCCGACTCTTTGCAACACCATGGATGGTAGCCTGCCAGGCTCCTCTGTCCATGGAATTCTCCAGGCAAGAATACTGGAATGGGTCGCCATTCCCTTCTCCAGAGGATCTTCCCAACCCAGGGATCAAATCCAGGTCCCCTGCATTGCAGGAAGATTCTTTACCATCTGAGCCACTCCGGACCTCCAAACTGAGTAAGGGGAAGACTAATTCATGATGGTATCGAAAAGAAAGAGGGAAGCTTGGTTATACACTGGAGATCAGAGAAGTTTGGGCTTACTTTCCAAGGCAACTGGATGCCATTTGAGGTTTAAGTGGTGAATCAATCTGATTTAACTCATGAATTGAAAGATCGCCATAACTACCCTGAGGAGAAAATATTGTCAGAGGCAAGATTTGTGGAAGGAAGACAGTTTAGGAAGTGCATCAGTTAGAATGTTTTTTTACATAAACAGGTCATAGGTATAAAAGATATTGATCCCTTCAGTCCTTAGTGTAACCAGGCAAGGACAGGGCTGGCCAAAGCCACAAGATTGGTCTGTCTACGAATAGACCAATCCATTAACCTGAATAGCATCATTTTCTGTGTGACACAATGTGAACAAGACTGGAAAGTACTGCTCTAAAGAATATTTTTCATGTTTTCTATCTATGCATCTTCTTTTATACATTGTGTCTGGAGAATTTCTCACTGTGGCACCCAGTCTCTGAGATGTCTTCCAATGATCCCCAAATCCTGGTATTCACACTGCTGTGTAGTCCCCTCTTACACTGTACCAAGGTTTAGTTTCTATAAATGACAGAAGTCACTTCTAAGATTAGGTAGTAAAAGAATGTGGCTTATATCTTGCCCTCTATCTCTCTCGGGTCACTCACTCTGGGGCAGCCAGCTGCCATGTCTTGAGAATGTCCAGGTATCCCTGTGGAGAGCCCACATGGCTGGGAACTCAGATTTCAGCCAACCAATAGCCAACCAGGAAACCTTCTTGAAAGCAGCCCCAGTCAAGCCTTCAGGTGATATAGCCCTGGCTTGACTGCAATCTCATGAAAGACCTTGAAACACAACCACTCAGCTAAGTTGCCCTCAGGTTCCTGAGCTCAGAAACTATGAAATACCAAATGTCAATTGTTTTAAGTTGCTAAGCGTTGGGCTGATTTGTTACATAGCAATAGATAACTAAGGCATCCTACTCTGAGCCATGCCACTCCAAGGTGGAAGCCAGAAACTCTTTTTACTTGCTTCCCTTACAGCTGGGGTGAAGTCAAGGGGCCTGAACTTTGCCAGTCTAACCCATCTGACCCATGTTAGGAAATGATGACATGAAGGAGGAGAACTGATTCTGGGATAGGTGGTGGAGGGAGATGCAGCTTCCAGAGGAGGCAGAAGTAAAGATGCTCATGCTAACTCTCACGCCCAGCCTTAGTCTCTGTGGTCTGCTTTGTCTGCCCCAGTGGTGGCAGAAGTGGTAAGGTGTCCATTGAAGCTGTCTGCTGATGTCTCATGGATAGTGTTTCTGGATTCCAAATCTGATGCACTCCAACTCTAGGACATTCTTTCACAATTTTTGTTTAAACTATTTAGTGGACTCTGTTGTTGGCAACTAGGAACTCAGACTGACACAGAAGTCTTTGAAATCAAAAAGATACTGCCTCAGAGTGGCTTAGATAATGTGGAAATGAATTGTCTCCTATCACAAAAAGGCTGCAGAGGTATGTCATCAAGACTCTGGGTCCACTTAACTAGAACTTTAGAGGCTGTGCCCCTCTCTCAATGTGCGTTCCATCCTCCCTGGCTGATCACAGTTTGGCTGTGGCATTTTTGGTCATCAGATTAGACACAACAATGTCCAGAGGCTGAAGGAGGCTATATTTTCCTTGTATCCCTTTTGTAAGAGTGAAAAACCTTACTCAGGAGCCTTCCATAAACTTTCCTTCATGTCTCATTGGCCATAATTTGATAAGGTGCTCCCTCCTTAAAGCAGTCACTGCTTTAGGAGAATGGCATACCACTGTTGCCTTGGTTTACTTAGGTTCTACCTCCAGGATCTGGGGATGGAGCCAGACACCCTTAAAGCACCTGGCCAGGAGGAAGAAGGTGGCTACATGAAAAACTTTAGAGCTTTCCTAGAGATTCATAGATTCTGAGTAAACAAGCGACAGTCTATTATTGGAGGTTATTACAGTGTCCAGGCAGGAGATTACAGTGGTTTATATTAGAGTAATGGAGGAAGGAACAGAGAGAAGAAAACAGATTGGGATATATTACATACTTAAAAGCAATAAAGTTTGCTGGTGGATTGAATTAGGAAGAGAAACATGGGGAAGAGATAAAGGGAATGATGCATTCATTACTGTATACCTGAGCATTTAAATGTATAATTTAATTAAAGGAGGCAGGTTGGGAAGAAACAGGTAAAGATGAAGTTACACCTTAAATGGTTTCCAAGTTAGACAGTTTGACATATGAGTTTAGAGATGAAAGGGAAATCGTCGATGGAGACCAGAACTTGAGAGTCAGCAGTATATAGACAGAATTTAAAACCCTACCACCAAATGAAATGCCTTGAGGAAAAGTATAGCAAGACAGCAGAGGTCCAAGAACGGAGCTCAGGCCAGGGAGAACAGCTGGAGGCCAGGTAAAAGAGGAGATGTCAGTAGAGAAGAATAAAATTGAGTAGCCTGGGGGAAAGAAAACCGAGATAGACCTCAGAGTTCAGGAGATGGTTCCAGTCATTGTCCTCTAGCCTCGCCTGTCCTGATTCTTCCCTTCTCCCCCACTCCACCCGCAGATGTCTGTGTTTGAAGATAACAACCATCTTCTGCATCTTAACATGCATCTGCATTTGAAGTTTTATGTAATAGATTTAAGTAAGTTCCACTCCCAGTTGAGCCTAAAAAATCACTGGAGATTGAAGGAAAATAGGAACATAATTGAGGAGAGAAAAAAAAAACACTTTGGAAAACTTGTCTTTTCTTTCTTGAATAATATATTCAAAACATTTTCCTCGTGACTCACAAAACAAGCATTGAATATATCTTTACTACCTACAAATATTTTAAAATTTAAACAAATGAAGACTTCCTCTTACTATTTTATTGAGGCAGTATCCTTAAAGCAGTAATTATTTTGCAGTTATTGAAGGGAAGGAAAACTTATGTCCAGTTAGAGGAAACTCTTTCTGCAATATCTCAACTCTGGTAAGTTGCAGATAGAGAAGTTGAGGTCTCTGTATTGGAGGAAGGCAATTCTAATTCCTACACAAAAGGTCGAAGTGCAGAAGAGAAGTAGCATAAGAATGCAGACCAGGAGATCAGTGGAGAAATCCAGACCACAGTGGGAGCTCCAATTTATTACTCAAGTGGGACTGGGATAGCAGAATAATAAAAGCACAGAGCATTTTGCTTGTAGTTTATCATGTAATCACCTGGGCTTTAATCAGTTCTTCAGTGAGCTTATATAATTTTAGAGTGTGGATTTGGTTTTCCTGTAGTTACTCAGAGGGATCATAAGAGGCTCTAAGAATGTATATTGTATAGTAGCTAAGTCGTGTCCGGTTCTTTGCGACCCCGCTAGGCTCCTCTGTCCATGGGATTCTCCAGGTAATAATACCGGAGTGGGTTGCCATTTCCTTTCCCAGTAGATCTTCCTGACCTAGGGATTGAATCCGTGTCTTCTGTACTGGCAGGTGGAGGATCCTTTACCATTGAGCCACCTGGGAAGCCAATAAGAATGTATATAAAATGTAAAAATCCTGCCAGGCAACTCTGAAATGAAATTCATTGGGAACATACCGTGTGAGAGTTAAATTTCAGTCTTTGGAATCTCCCTAACACAGATTTGAATCTTAATTCCATTACTTGCTAGCTGTGTGACCTTGGGCAGGTGACTTGTGCCTCAGAGTTTGTGTTCCCATCTAAAAGTCACGATGATAATAACAGTATCTATTTCAAGTGGTTAATTCAGTTAGACAATAAAGCACAGCAGACACTATGTACTGCAGAGCAAACTACTCAATAAGTGTTGACTATAAATGGCCAGTCTGGAAAGACCACATGGGACGTAATGCAGATTGATCAGACCCTGTCCATCCTCATATGCAGGAAACAAAATCAAGGTGTAGGTCTGACTGCATCCATCAGAGCTGGTGAAAGCACAGTGTCTGCGCTGCTCTTTTGGCCATTTGGGCCCTTCAGCTTTAGCACGTGGACCCTGTGCTCCCACCTGAACCCACTGTACCCACCTGCAGAGGAGGACTGGGCTCAGGAGTCACATAGCCCATCACTGCTACTGATCAGCTGTGTGACCTTAGGAAGGCTACTTAATTTTGGTGTTTACAGTACCTCAGCTGAAAAGTAAAGATAGTTAATAACAATGCCTTCCTTATAGGGGTGTTACATAGATTATATGAGCTAATATCTTTAAAGCATGGCTTTCCAGGTGGCACTAGTGGAAAAGAACCCGCTTGCCAGTGCAGGAGATGTAAGAGATGTGGGTTCGATCCCTGGGTTGGGAAGATCCCCTGGAGGAGGGCATGGCAACCCACTCTTGCCTGGAGAATCCCATGGACAGAGGAGCCTGGCTGGCCATGGTCCTTAGAGTCGCAAATAAAAACAACTGAGACGGCTTAGCATGTAGCATTTAGAGTATTTCTAGAGTGTCTGGCACATAGCATGAGCTAAAAAAACTATAGTAAAGATAATAGGAATATGATAATTGTAATAATAATTTTCAAATGGACCCCTAGAATGACAAAACCTATTTTCCTTCCTGAAAAAAGCTTTGCAGAATAGACTTATGGAAAGAAAATGAGAAGAAAATTAGGAGCAGATAGATTCAAGATGGGAAAGAAAAGTCAAGAAAGTATAAGCAGCACTAAAAGGATGACGTTTTGAATAATGAATGTAAGATAGAATAAGAAAGCTTAATGTGGAAATATAATATTCAACCCTGAAGTTGTATCAAAAAACTCTTGCATTAAGTGATCCCCAATAGACATTTGAAAAAACTAGGCATTTGATTAATTAATTGGTTAATTAAATGTGAGTAAGTTATAATCTCTTTAGCTGATAACCTGAAAGATGGTTCTTTGGATAGGCTGTTGTTGTTCTGTGTTCAGTCATGTCCGACTCTGCGACCCCATGGACTGTGGCTGCCAGGCTCCTCTGTCTGTGGAATTTTCCAGGCAAGAATACTGGAGCAGGTTGCCATTTCCTTCTCCAGGGTATCTTTCCAACCCAAGGATCGAACCTGTGTCTCTTGAGTCTCCTGCGCTGGCAGGCAGATTCTTTACCACTTCGCCACCTGGGAAGCCCCTGGGACAGAGAGAGTGAGGGCTGAGAAAAACATGTGGTCTTCTTGATGCTCTTACCACATTTTGTACAAATCTCTACCCATGAATTAGGCTAGAGGCAGTAAAGTGGATGCTTCTGTGTGTGTGTGTGTGTACTCAGAGATTTTTGTCAAAACTCTTTGTTGCTAAGCAAAGATCATGAAGGGGAGGTTGAAACTCTTCTTTAAGTGCTCAATACCTTAGCTAAGATATAAACATGCCCACTGACCTCTTAATAAGCAGGCACCTGAGCTCAGGTCAACCTACTCTACATCCATTGTTGACACCGAGGAGGGAAGGAAGCATACTGTGGAAGATAATGAAAGGTGTGGGTTATATGGAATCTTTTCTTTTGGCCCTTCTTCAGCTAATTGGACATTCCATGACCACTATGACACAATCTAGCCAATTTTGGACTCCATCATCTTCTCTTTTTCCTCTGTCCAGAGTCATTCTTAACAGTTTCCTAGACCAGTCCAGGGTAAACAACATCAGCCACTTTGAAAGGCAGCTCCAGGGGTGCAAAACATGTTTTTTATTTTTTTTTAAGTTATTTGGTGAGGGAGGGTCCTAAGGTCCAGGTTTCTCTCAGCCAGCACAAATCTGACCTCTGCTGTCTCTGACCTCATTCTGAAAAGATGAACAAATGGAGAACCATGAGTATCTAAGAGTGGAGGAGTGCCAGGTCCTCTGACCCAGAACATCACCTTCTGTTCCTTTCAGTATATCCTTTCATGGTGTATCTGTTAAACGTGTGCTCTTGTGCTTAGTTGCTCAATCGTGTCTCACTCTTTTCGACCACATGGACTATAGCCCGCCAGGCTCGTTTGTCCATGGGATTTCCCAGGCAAACATACTGGAGTGGGTTGCCATTTCCTTCTCCCGGGACCTTCCCGACCCAGGGATCGAACCCAAGTCTACTGCATTGGCGCGTGTGCATGCTCAGTTGCTCAGTCATATCCAACTCTTTGTGACCCCATAGACTGTAGCCTGCCAGGCTCCTTTGTCCATGGGATTTTTCAAGCAAGAGTACTGGAGTGGGTTGCTATTTCCTCCTCTAGGGCATCTTTCCAGCCCAGGGATTGAGTCTCCTGGGTCTCCTGCATTGGCAGGCAGATTCTTTACCACTGTGTCAGCTGGGAAACTATTTTTTAAATAGTAAATCTAATAAATCTCTATTTAAAGTCAAAGAAATTTTAATGATAACTTTGTTATTGGCAACCATAAAACTGGGAAGGAACCCACACAGCACAGGAAGGAAGAATCAGGATAAAGAACAACAACCTGCTTCTTAATGCAGTGATAGCAGACACATGGGCAAGGTGGCATTACCCAACTCAAATCTGCTTTAATCTCTCAAGAAAAGCTTACCACAGTTGGGGAAGGACTCAGCTCACAAGATATTGAAACCCAAGATGAGAGAGTAGTTGTTATGGAATACGAACTCAGTTCTAATCTCTTGGTCCAAGTGAATTATATTTCAGGCTGTGGAGCAGGTGTAGGGATGAATCCCTGTTTGGCATAATTAAGCAGGAGTTTGTGAGTATTTCATGGGAGTGCTAATCACTGGGAGAGAGAACATGGGCTAAGAACAACATGCCAGCTGAATCTTATTTTCTTTTGCTAAAGGCAAGAAGCTGAATCAAACAGAATGCCAATTAATAGGAAGTTCTGCCATTAGGAGTCCCAAACCACTTCCCAAGTACAGAATCTAGATCTTGGGAGTAGTAGTGAGTATATGGTCTAAGAGCAGCATGAACATCTTATAGGACTTCTTTTTAAAATTATTTTTTCCAGCTTTTGGGGGGAATAAAAATTAAAAAGTACATATTTAAAGTGTACATGATGATTTGATATACATGTACATCTTCAAATGATTACCAAGATAAAGATGAAGTTAATTAACACATCCCATCACCTTGTAACTTTTTATTCAACTTTTGTGCTGAGAATGTTTAAGAGCTACTCAGTAAATTTCAAGTATACAATACTGTATTATTAAGTACAGTCACCTCTGTACATTTGATCTTTGTAACAGAATTTGTACCCTTTGACCTACATCTCCCCATTGTACCTTCCCCTAACCCCTGGCCACCATCATTGTACTCTGATTCTATGAGGATCATTTTTTTTAGGTACCACATATACACTACCCAGTACACTTCTCTGTCTGAATATTTCATTAAGTATAATGTCCTCCAGGTTTATCCATGTTGTTGCAAATGGTAGGATTTTCTTCTTTCTAAAGTTAAATAATATTCCATTGTGTATCAGTGTATACATATATATATATATATACACACACACACACATTATATGTGTGTGTACGTATGTGTCACACTTTCTCTATCCATTCATGGGTATCTAGGTTGTTTCCTTGACTTGGATATTGTGAATATGCTGCTATGGACATGTGAATGCAGATATTTATTCATGATAGTGATTTTATTTCCTTCAGATAAATAGCCAGAAGTGAGATAGCTGGATTACATGGTAGTTCTATCTCTAATTTTTTGAGGAATATCCATAGTTGCTGTATCAATTTACATTGCCATCAACATGGCACCTGGGTTCCTTTTATCCACATCCATTTCAACCACTGTTCTGATACTGGAATGTCACTTCCACACATTTTATTGATTAAAAGTCACAGGTCAGCCTAGATTCAAGGGGAAGGGAAACAGTCTCCACTTCTTGGTGGAAGGAGTGGTAAAGTCACATTGCAAGGGGACGTGTGGAATGGGAGGGGGGGACGTGTGGAATGGGAGGGGGGGACGTGTGGAATGGGAGGGAGGGTCGTAGCTGTCCTCTGGAAACAGTCTGCCAGCTTGTCCTTGGGAAGATTACTCAACCACTTGATTTTACTTTCTTTACCTGTAAAATAGGAAATAAAAACATCCATCACTTAGCAGCGTTGTAATAAATTCAGGAAGTGTGTTTAGCACACTTCCAACAACAAAATCACATGCTCCCAACAATAAAATCACATACTAATTGAGTCTGTACTATGTGTTGGCAACTATTCCAAGCATTCTATGTAATCTTTATAATTACTCAATGATGCACATATTAGTTTTATCTGATGAAAAATCCAGGTACAGAAATGTTAAGTAACTTGTGTTGAGTTGGTTGCACAGTAACTAGTCTCTCTAAATCATGACTGTCTTACAGACATAAAGGACAAATGTATGGAAACCAAGGGAGGAGTGAATTGGGGAGATGGTGGCGGAGATGAATTGGGAGATTGGGATTAACATATATACACTACTATATACAGAACAGATGACTAATGAGAACCTACTGTATAGCACAGGGAACCCTACTCAGTGTTATGTGGTGACCAAAATGGGAAGAAAAATCCCCAAAAGAAGGAACATATGTATACTTATAAATGATTTGCTTTGCTGCACAGCAGAAAGTAACACAACATTGTAAAGCAACTCTACTGCAATAATTAATTTAAAAAATCACGACTCTCTTACGGCTTGCTGTATCTGAAGGACACATCTTAGTTTTTTTTCTTCAAATTCTATTGACAGTCGATGCTGTTGATTGTGCCCTTTCTTTTGGACCATGACTCCCCTCTGTCGGATTTTCCTCTTCTCTGATTGCTACTCTCAATCTCATCCTTGTCAAGCCACATTTTGAATGGTAAAGCTCTCTCCCATTTTTCCATCTCTTCTTTTCTGGAAGAATCCATCCAATGTGGCAACTCAGTTTCTACCTTTTTATGGTTGATGGCCATCCTTTTATATGGCTGAAGTCTCCCTCTCCTAAAACTCTGGGCTTGTAACTCTAAATGTCATCAGGTGCTCACAGTGTGTGACCCAGGTCAGTTTTTTGAATGTCTGTGGCTTTCATTCTTTCCCATTCCACTGGTTGCAATCTTGTTGATTCATACCTGAAATATTTTTCTAATTTGGATGTTCCTGGCAATTAGCCAATGCCTTTGGCCTGATCTAGGCCCTTGGATATCTTGCATGGTTTATCAAAGTAATTTCTTAACTGAACTTACTACTTTTGGTTCCTCTCTGACATAGTCACATCAGTGTTAATTTTCCACGTGCTTTAATGCATGCTCCTCCTCACCATTACTACACCAACTTTAGCATCCACACTCTCCCTCCTACATCTCTAAGAGCTCCCTCTTTTTAAAGACCAGTTTCTGCTCTACCTCCTCTGAGGGCTGACTCTGAATTTATTTTCCCTATTAATTTACCTAAGGCAGTCTACTTGCATTTTCACAACTCTGAAGTTAGCTTTACCTTTACAACCCTGCATTTTCTCTATTCTAATGTAAGGTCCTTGAGGCCCCAAGCACCATGTGCAGTAGTATTCTAAAGCTTGTCTACTGGGTGAACACTCTATGGCATCCTGAACTAACTACCTTTCTGCACAATTTGATTTGCTATGAGATGCTCTAGCAACAGCACAGCCTTATGACTGAGAGTATCAGTTGTACAGATTCTACTCTGCTTTAGAGTAGGACACTAGTGTTAAGTAAAGGCAAAGAAAAAGAAGGTCAAGATTAACCTGCCTCCCCATGTATGAACTTGGGCAGGTGCTAACTTCCTGAGTCCCAGGTTTGTCATTGGTAAAAATAAGCATAATAGTTATGCAGACTTTGTTGAGGCTATCCAGGGAGTTAAATGAGATTATGTAGCTAAAGAGTTGTCACACACACAGGAGCTCAGTATTCAAGGGAGTTGGATTATATAGCTAAAAGACCCTCTCTCTCTCTCTCACACACACACACACACAGCTCAGTATCCTCTGGTCATTTCTAGGTTTATTGCCTGAAAGGTTGAAGAGGTTGGCGTATGAGAGGTGCCCTGTGTTCCCTTCCAAACATCCCAGATTCTCTGATACTCTTCCTCGGTGGGTGCTGGAGAATCATTGACAATCCTCAGATTTCCATTCAAATTGCTTAGAAAAACGACCAGGATCTTCGAAGCTGCAGCTAAGTCCCAGCGTCTTTCTCAGGAGCCATTTATTTTTCCTTATTTCTGATTTGAGAGCCTTCACCTTTTTCGAATCACCAAGGTGGTCCGAAAAGGTCCTGCGCTTAAGAAATCTCTCTTTTGTTGGTGAATCTCGGCCCCAAACCCCGCATGGGCATCTAGCATCCTTAGGCCCATGGTTTATGCCCAGACGGCACCTTTCAAGTTCAAAGCCTGGACTCCATTCTCCAGATCGGGCAGGTGTGGTTCACACTTCACCTTTTCGCGCAAAGCATCCAGGAACGTGCTTTGGACTCCCGCGGCAAGGGGCGATGGGAGAGGGTGTGGGTTTGCTTCGGGACGGAGCGCGCACTCGCTTACAAGCTCCAAACCTGGGCGCGGTCGCTCTGAGCGCGAGGTCCCGAACCGAGTCCCGCGCTCCTCTAGGAGCCCGCGAGCGCCCCCGCCCCTCGCCGGCGCCCAGGCCGGGGCCGCCTGGATCCTACCCCGCGGCACGCACCCCTGACCCGCCCCGCCCCCCGGCGGCCGCGAGTGGCGGGCGGAGCGCTAGGAGAGTGGCGCGCTGGGTTGTGCGGCGCCGCCTCTCCTCCGTGCCGGGGGAGGGACGGAGGGGCCAGGCGGGAGAGAGAGAAAGCCCGACCGACCGGCTGGCCGAGAGCTGCATGCAACCGGTGGGAGGCCGGGCCGGCTGGGGCGGGGGCTCGGGCGGTTTCTCCACGGATCCCTGGCGGCGAGCGCGGACGGCCCGGAGGCGGCGGCTCTGAGCTGGCAGGCGGAGGGTTGTCTCCCGCGCCCGCCTGCCCTGCTCGGTCCGAGGATGCGGGGGGGCGATGCCCGGGGCCAGGGACGCGCTCTGTCACCAGGCGCTGCAGCTGCTGGCCGAGCTCTGTGCCCGCGGGGCCCTGGAGCACGACAGCTGCCAGGATTTCATCTACCACCTGCGGGACCGCACCAGACCCCGGCTCCGCGACCCAGGTGAGTGCCGCCGCCGCTGCCCGGCGCGACCCCAGGGCCCTGGGCTGGGAGTTGGGGCCGCGCCAGGGCCTGAAGCAGGGGAGCGAGGCGGACTGGAGGGAGGAGGGTGGGTGACCACCCAGCTAGGGGAGGGGACCAGGAACCAGCGCACCGTGGCCTGATGCTGGACCCGGGCGGGAACCCCGGCGGAGGCTGCTGCGTGGAGGCCGAGTCCGGGTGGGTTGTTGCGGGGTTGGAGGGACCACGCCCGTCACCTGAGCTCCGGTCACCGGGGCTCTTGGGGGGCGGCTCCCGAGCTCGGAACCCCGCGCGCCGCTTCCCTGGATCTGCGCTCCGGGCGAGGAGAGGTCGCGGCGGCCTCGCGAGTCTAGGGAAGGGGGACGAGGCCAGAGGAAACTCTGGGAAGTTGGGAGTTGGGGACGGCCCCGGGCTGTGGCTGAATCCCACCGGGCGCTTCTCACCCTCCCCCCGGAGCGTCTATTTCCTTTCCTCAGTCTGGGGTAAGAAGGGCGGGGCGGGAGTTGGCGCTGGGCCGGGGGCTGGAAGCTCCAGGTCCCGGGCAGCCGGGCCTGAACCCGCTCCCTCCGGGTCTCTCCGCGTGGAGGCGGCCTGGGCCTGGGCGCCCGGCTCTCCCAGCTCCCGCTGCCGGGCACACGGAGGTCGAGGGGCTCACGGGTCATGCCTTGTGCACCTACAGTTATTCTTAATGAAAGTTTCGAAGCTCCTAACTTTGGAAAGTTCATTTATTTTGGCCTTTGACCAATTAAGGTTGGAAGAGGAAGTTTTAGTGGAGCCGTTTGCTTTTCCCCAAGGGTCATGTGTCTCTCGCATCTTCTCATCCACTGCCGGTTATTGGAAAACACATTCCTTCCAGATGTTTACTTGAGATTCTTCTCACCTTGAAGAATCGTTTTCTCAAATAGTCTCTCGACCTCAGTACTAAAAAAAAGGAAAAGAAAAAAAAGTATAATGTAGTTGGGTTGTTAAAGATGGGGTAAGAAAACGGTCCTTCCCCTAATATTCCTGTGTATAAATACTTGAAATGAGCTATTGGTGTGCAAACTATCTAGTATGAATTTTCCTCATTTTAAGCCAATCCATTACATAAAAATCCATTTACCCAAGGGTAAGTTAGAGAAGTATTTGATTCATAAAGAGGTCTACTTTGAGCCTGACTTAAATAGCATTTCCTTGTTAATATATCCAAGATAGGTCTGTGGGGTGAAGAGAAGTTATCTATTAAGAGTTTATATCAGATTTTTTCTACTCGAAGTGTTTTTTTAAAAAACAAATAAGAAACAAAAAAAAATAGATTATTGTTTCCCTTTGCCTGTGGTTATATTAATTAAGTGTATGGGATGGTCACTAATGTGTTACTTCAAAGTGGAGAATTAAGTCAAGAAATGCTGTTGATTTCATATCATTTCCCCGGGGGTTTAATGCCCAGCTTTTGTGTGGCTCCTTGCTGGACTGATGTGCTACCCAGAGTGCAGACAGGAAATGACAGCACTTCATTCATGAACGGGGGGCCTGGGATGATGTCCTCATTGGGGGAGAGCTTCTGTCCTCAGCAGGAGGAACAAGGAAATTATCTAGCTTGCTTCATCCAAAGGTAGTGTTAGTGTTGAAACATGTCACTTCTTTGCCTGTGCCAGGAGTCCCCATTGTTAGCACGCATAAGCGGTCCTCTGTGGGTTTACCAGAAAAGATGGATGAGGCCTCTCGCTGAATTGAATGTTAAACATGCCACATCTTTTTGTCTGATTTTTGTGCCTCTGCTCCTTTTAATCTATAAGCTAGATCTCATGTTCTTAGGTTTTTTCCTCAGCCGCTGCACTCAGAAGTCCTTAAAAAAGTCACGTCTGATTCCCTGGCTGAGAAATAGCCACTGATATAGAGTATGCCATACTATTCTTTGAGTTCCTAAAAGCACTGTCCTGTTATCTTAAACTAGGGTACAGGAGTTTTGAGGTAGCCCGGTGACCCTCTGGATCTTTGGTTTATGGTCAGGAAGTAGCCTGTTCATGAGGTAGGCTGGGGAGGGGGACTGTGAGTGCAAGATCAGAGGAACTGAGACTGAAGCCCCTATCCAAGGTACACCCTCTCTTCCAGGGCCCTTCGACTCAGGCCAGAATCTCTCTTCACTCCCCACCTTTCTCTCTTTACCCACATTAATTCTTACATCAAATGAATTTATCTCCATCCCTTTAAAGCTGTTTGGTTGTCCAAGTCAAGAGTGCCTTTAATTTCTGAGTCTAAAGGCTGAGTGGTTGGAGTAGCTGCACTGCCCAAAGCTGTGAATGGTACCTATGCTGCTGGGTAGTGGGAACCAGAGCAACTGCGTACAGCAGCAGTGCTGGTACGTGGGTCCCTAGAGCAGGTCATCTCTATCAGTGGGTGACTTCCGTTTCTGTAAAGGAGCCCACTTGAATGCCATGTTTCAGCTTTTTCTGCCCATTGTCTGTCCCGGCTACCCAGTGGTAATTAGGTTTTCTCAAGCTCAACTGAGGAACTTTGGCTTTGAAAGGAGAAAAGAGATAATTTCCTGTGGATAGCAGAATGACACCGCATGTAGTATGTTTGTTTGTTTTTCCAGAGGTGGGATAAGCCTGGGTCACAGACCAGTGGGCCATCAGAAAGGTTATTCTTTGCCCAGGTGACTGCAGTGCTCTGATGTGGGAGTACAACCCTAGTCTTCCCTAACTTGGTATTAAGAGAAAATTTAGTGAAAATGTGATTTAAAAAAAAAAAAATAAGGCTAAGTCATAAATTGAAACTTGAGTGCCTAATCCAGTCCTTCATCTGTACCAACTATGGAAAGTAAAGTGTGGATTTTTAAGCTGAGGGTGGGCATTTTTCCATAGAGAGCAATTAGAATCCTGTTAGGTGTCATTATGTCGTTTTCACATATTGGCAGTGCCAGCCATTAACTTGTGAATTTCAGCGAATAGCCTTCACAGCAGAGAGAAGAGGAAGTGCAAAGGTCCTGAGATAGAAGTGTCCTTGTTGTTATTCAACGAATAGTTGAGTTCATGGGTGGCTGGCACAGAGCAAATAAGATAGAGAATGACAAGAAATATGGTTAATGGTTAATGGAGAGGGAAGATCATATAGGATCTTATAAACCATTATAACGGTTTTGGTTTTTACTCTGAATGAGAAGGGATTGAACAGAGCAGTGGCAACCCTTTGGCTGCTGTGTTGACAAAATACTGTTGAAGATCAAGGGAAAAAGAGAAACTTGCTAGCAGGCTATTCTAGTAATCCAGACAGACCAAGGGGCTAGTGGGCACAGTTTGAAGATACAGTGCTCGGATTTGTTGATGGAATGGATGTGAGAAGTGAAAGAAGAGGAGTTAAGGATGACACCAAGGCTTTTTGACCTAAGCAGCTCCATTTACTTGCAAGACTTTAGGAGGAGCAGAGTTGGAAGGAAAGTAAGGAAAGTTTTATTTTATTAAAATTTTTTGTTTACTAAAGATTTTTTGTACCTGTTATATATGCAATGTCTTTTAGTTAGTTCCACAGTGACCTGAGGCATGAAAGTCTTCTTTGATCTTATCATCTGGTCAGTGCTCATACTTTGTAACCAGGGATTTTGCTCTATTTCCTCAAGAGGGCCAGTTGATTGTAGGAGAGCAGTTATTACTAAAAGGTCTTTTCTTGCATGGAATGAAAAGCTCTATTTAACTTCCACTCATTGTTCTTGATTATACTTCAGTTCAGTTCAGTTGCTCAGTCGTGTCCAACTCTTTGCGACCCCATGAACCACAGCACACCAGGCCTCCCTGTCCATCACCAACTCCCAGAGTTCACCCAAACCCATGTCCATCGAGTCGGTGATGCCATCCAACCATCTCATCCTCTGTCGTCCCCTTCTCCTCCTGCCCTCAATCTTTCCCAGCATCAGGGTCTTTTCCAGTGAGTCAGCTCTTCTCATCAGGTGGCCAGAATATTGGAGTTTCAGCTTCAACATCAGTCCTTCCAATGAACACCCAGGACTGATCTCCTTTAGGATGGACTGGTTGGATCTCCTTGCAGTCCAAAGTACTCTCAAGAGTCTTCTCCAACACCACAGTTCAAAAGCATCAATTCTTTGGCACTCAGCTTTCTTGATAGTCCAACTCTCACATCCATACGTGACCATTGGAAAAAACGTAGTCTTGACTAGACGGAACTTTGTTGGTAAAGTAATGTCTCTTCTTTTTAACATGCTGTCTAGGTTGGTCATAACTTTCCTTTCAAGGAGTAAGCATCTTTTAATTTCATGGCTGCAATCATCATCTGCAGTGATTTTGGAGCCCAGAAAAATAAAGTCAGCCACTGTTTCCCCATCTATTTGCCAGTCAAAAAAGAATTCCATCTCTTCTCCATTTGGCTGTTAGCGGGTAGTGATTGTAACTTTTCTCATCCTGTTGTTTCCACATCTGAAAAGGAAAAGAGGATTGAATCAAGTCATTTCTAGGTTTTAACCATGTTTTATAATTTTCTTTGTAAGTCTGTTCTTCTGAAGGGTGCCAACCACATCTGTGCCAAGCACTTTATGTAGGTCATTTCATTTAATCCTCATAACGTCTTCTAAGACCTTGCTGCTCAAAGTGTTCAACAGTGCACCAGCAGCACCAGCAGCATCTGGGAGCTTGTTAGAAATGCAGACTTTCAGGCGCCCCTCCAGACCTACTGGTGTGAATCTGTGTCTTAACAGGATCCTCAGGTAATTCATAGGCACATTAAAGTTTGAGAATCATTGCTAAAAGAGATTGTATGTATGCATAAATTGAAGTGCAGAGAGCTAAACTAGCCCAGAGCCATGGGTTCCTTTCTAAGAAAAAGAGAGTCGAGTCTAAGAGTAGCTTCTAGGTAAACACATCACATATTCTAAGTATCTAGGAGTTATTGTCAATGAAAATTTCCTAGGTTATTTTTTTCATTTAAATGTACACAGATGTACAGAACAGACTTTTGGACTCTGTGGGAGAAGGCGAGGGTGGGATGTTTCGAGAGAACAGCATCGAAACATGTATATTATCTATAGTGAAACAGATCACCAGCCCAGGTTGGATGCATGAGACAAGTGCTCGGGCCTGGTGCATTGGGAAGACCCAGAGGGATTGGGTAGAGAGGGAGGTAGGAGGGGGGATCGGGATGGGGAATACATGTAAATCCATGGCTGATTCATGCCAATGTATGACAAAACCCACTACAATATTGTAAAGTAATTAGCCTCCAACTAATAAAAATAAATGAAAAAATAAATAAATAAAATAAAATAAAAAAAATAAATGTCCTATCTCTATTCTGTTTTTCTATAATGGATTTAATCTCTAATTGTAGGTTAAATTCTATGCAGTTATAAAGATTTTCCTCTGTTTTTACTTTTACTTTTTAAATTTAAAGTGTAGTTGATTTACAATGTTAAGTTAGTTTTAGGTGTGTAGCAAAGGATTCAGTTTTATACACACACACATATCTTCTTTTCCAAATTTTTTCTATTTTAATTATTATAAGATATTGATTATCGTTCCTTGGGCTATATAGTAGGTCCTTGTGTTTATCTATTTTTACATATAATAGTGTGTATCTGTTAATTCCAAACTCCTAATTTATTTCGCCCTCTTTAGTTACCATAAGTTTGTTTTCTGTGTGAGTCTGTGAGTCAATTTCTGTTTTGTAAATAAGTTCATTTGTATCTTTTTAGAACTTCTAAAAAATTCCACATGTAAGTGATATTTGTCTTATATGTGATATCATATCTTATTATATGATATTTCTCTCTCTCTTTTTTACTTACTTAGTGTAATAATCTCTAGGTCCATCCATGTTGCTGCAAATGGCATTATTTCATTCTTTTTCCTGGCTGAGTAGTATTTCACACTCTGTGTGTGTGTGTGTCTGTGTGTGTGTGTGTGTGTGTGTGTACCCACCACATCTTCTTTATCCATTCGTCTGTTGGTGGACATCACTCACTATCTTGGTCATGAATTCTTTTATTCATGATACTAGTTTTCCATTGATATTACAGCTTTGTATTTCTAGGGATTTTTTTTTGGTTCATTTTTTGGGTGAACTCGAGAATGTTTGGGGGCTTCCTTGTTAGCTCAGAGGGTTAAGAATCTGCCTGCATTGAGACCCAGGTTCAGTACCTGGGTTGGGAAGATCCTCTGGAGAAGGGAATAACTACCCACTCTTGCCTGGAGAATTCCGTGAACAGAGGAGCCTGGTGGGCTATAGTCCACGGGGTCACAGAGTCAGACACAACTGAGCGACTAACACCAGAGAATGTTCACCTCATCAGGGTGTGAAGTAGATTTTTATGGCACATCACTGATGATCCCTCTTTCTAGGTGGACGTTAACCCTAGTTAGGAGATGCTTTTTTCTAGACTGATTTTCTAGATTGATTTTCAACCTTAGTTGCATGTTAGAAACACTTAGGGAGCTCTAACAAACAAACAAACAACAATAAAGAAACTGTCAATAACTGAGCTCTACTCTGACCAATTAAATTGGAATCTCTGGTGGTGAGACCTAGTATTGGTATATTTTTGTATGTGTTCTTCAGTTGGTTCTAATGTGCACCAGGTGGAATATAACTGTTGAGTGAGACCAATAAGTGAAGAATGAACCCATCCAACCCTTCTCAGCTCAACTTGTATTTCTTTTTTGCAAAATTAGGAGAGATGCTATCAAGGCAGGGGCTTTGACTGTTACCTTGTACGGTTACCACCCAAATCAACTAACTGATTCTTAAATTTATTTTGACAGTATTACCCCCAATTTTTATTTTGAGGACTCTTTAAAAATACCATGAGAATCCATTATATTCATTCAGTGTAGGGGAAAAAAGAACAAATTGAGAAAATCATGTCCAAATTATTAAAAGGCCAGGAAGTGGAACTGTCATTAATGTCACCTCATATTTAGAGTGAAATAACTTATTAAAAGATGTACATGTAAAATAAATATAGTTCGTAAGGAAAAATTTCCAAAATGATCACTGAGATTAAACATTAACCTTAATTCAGATTTTCAAAGAAAGTCAAGAGAGAAATCAGCCTTAAAACACTGAATTTTTATGAATAGACATTGGTGTGATTATGCACAATGAGATTAATTTTTAAAAATTAATGTTAATTGCAATCAGGAACTGGAGAGTCTTATAAGGAATGAGTGGCATGTTGGATGCACAATCTGCGAAGATTTAATTTGCATTTACTTCAGTGACATTTTAGGGCTTCTTCATAAATATTTTATTTAAACAAGTGTGTTTTCATCTCCGTGGGATTCCTTTACATGGATCAGTGAGTGCTTTAGTCATGAGGTGATTTTCAAGAGGGAAAAACAAAAGCAAATTCTGGTAAAAGCATCATAGGCAGACTTGTGGCCAGCCACCTCTTTCAGAATAAACAATTAAAAGCACAAACTTTTTATGTAGGCTAAGCTTTCAAGGAAAACTTAAGCTGACACCTAAGGGACACCGACTCGATGGGCATGAGTTTGAGTAAACTCCGGGAGTTGGTGATGGACAGGGAGGCCTGGCATGCTGCGATTCATGGGATTGCAAAGAGTCGGACATGACTGAGCGACTGAACTGAACTGAAGGGAAATCACCCTAACATTCCCTGTTATGTATAGAATGTGGGCATTGCTTTCACTGTAAAAGCATACTGGCACTTTTGTGTTTGTGTGTGCATGTGGACTTTGTCATGCGGTTGGCTTAAAAATATACATATCAGAATCCCTTCCTAAGTGACTTACTTGAGGAAACTAACAAGTTCCAGGGAAAGGGAGGAGCTTAATGAGAGGCACCAGTGGGGAAGAGCAGTCTCACTTTCCAAAAGACAACTCTAGAGTTTGTATTTCTGCTTTCTAAATGAAATCACATTTGAGCCATAAATGTTTACCAGTTCAAGTATTTCATTGGGCTGGCTCTGGTTCTGCAGGTCTTGAAATATTCCTTGTGCATGTATTTTATCACACAACAACTTTTATACCAACACTGACAGAACTGAATTCAAAAGAAAAAATATCTCACCCAGGAAATCAAGATGACAAAGTGGAATAAGCAAGAGCTTTGGAGTCAGAATCTGGTGCTGCCCTTACTAGTTTTATGACCTTGAGCAAAATATTTAATTCTTCACATTGTTCAGGGCTTCCCTGGTGGCTCAGTTGGTAAGGAATCTGCCTGCAACGCAGGAGCCCTGGATCAGATCCATGTATAAAATGGGAGTGGAGGGCTGTTACAGCACAGCACCCAGAGTAAGTGCTCAAGTGAATGCTCAGTAAATGGACTTGGTGGTGGTAGTATCACCTGTCCATGATTCCCCTCAGCTGCTGGATCATGGAAAAAGCAAGAGAGTTCCAGAAAAACGTCTACTTTTGCTTTATTGACTACGCCAAAGCCTTTGACTGTATGGGTCACAACAAACTGGGAAATTCTTAAAGAGATGGGAATACCAGACCACCTGACCTGACTCCTGAGACCTACAACTGACCTCCTGTATGCAAGTCAGGAAGCAACAGCTAGAACTGGACATGGAACAACAGGCTGGTTCCAAATCAGGAAAGGAGTATGTCAAGGCTGTATATTGTCATCCTGCTTATTTACCTTCAATACAGAGTACATCATGTGAAATGCCAGGCTGCATGAAGCACAAGCTGGAATCAAGATTGCTGGGAGAAATACCAATAACCTCAGATATGCAGATAACACCACTCTTATGGCAGAAATCAAAGAAGAACTAAAGAGCCTTTTGATGAAGGTGAAAGAGGATAGTGAAAATGTTGGCTTAAAGCTCAACATTCAGAAAACTAAGATCATGGCATCTGGTCCCATCACTTCATGGCAAATAGATAAGGAAACAATGGAAACAGGAAGAGACTTTTTGGGGGGCTCCAAAATCACTGAAAATAGGGACTGCGGCCATGAAATTAAAAGACACTTGCTCCTTGGAAGAAAAACTCTGACCAACCTACACAGCATATTAAAAAGCAGAGACATTACTTTGCCATAAAAGTTATGTCTAGCCAAAGCTATAGTTTTTCCAGGAGTCATGTATGGATGTGAGAGTTGGACTCTAAAGAAAGCTGAGCGCTGAAGAATTGAAGCTTTTGGACTCTGGTGTTGGAGAAGATTCTTGAGAGTCCCTTGGACAGCAATGAGATCCAACCAGTCCATCCTAAAGGAAATCAGTCCTGAATAATCGTTGGAAGGATTGATGCTGAAGCTGAAACTCCAAAACTTTGGCCACCTGATGAGAAGAACTGACTCATTGGAAAAGACCCTGATGCTGGGAAAGACTGAAGGCGGGAGGAAAAGGGGACGACAGAGAATGAGATGGTTGGATGGCATCATCGACTCGATGGACTTGAGTTTGAGTAGGCTCCGGGAGTTGGTGATGGACAGAGAAGCCTGGTGTGCTGCAGTCCATGGGGTCACAAAGAGTTGGGCACCACTGAGCGACTAAACTGAACTGAGCGATGTTGTGGGTTTGATTCCAGATCAGTACAGTAAAATGAGTCATATGAATTTTTTTGTTTATCAGTACCTATAAAGGTTAGGTTTATACCATTCTGTGATTTCTTCAGTGTACAATAGCACTATGTCTTTAAAAAGTACATAATTTAAAAATACTTTATTGCTAAAAGATGCTAACCATTTTCTGAGCCTCCAATGAGTCATATTTTTTGCAGTAGTAATCTCAAAGATCACCAAAACAAATATAATAATAATGAAAAAGTATGAAATATTGGGAGAATTATCAATATATGACAGAGAAACATGAAGTGAGCAAATGTTGGAAAAATGGCCTGATAGGCTTGCTTGATGTGAGGTTGACACAATCCTTCAATTTATTTTTTAAAAAATGCAGTATCTGTGAAGTGCAATAAAGAGAAGCACAACAAAATGAGGTAAGCCTATGATCATTCATAGACAAAATTTACTATTTTACTTTTTTGTAAACTGAGCATTTTATCACCATTTATTAGCTCTATGACCCTGTAAAGTTATTCAGTCCCTATGTCTTAGTCTTCTCATGAATAAAGTGGAGTGCTATTACCCAAGCAAAATACAGGATGCCAAGGTATTCAAATTATTCAAAATTATTCAAATTAAAATTTGAATTTCATATAAATAGCAAGTATCCATTGTTTATCTGAGATTCAAATCAAATTGGGCATCTTACATTTTTATTTGCTAAATATAGCAACCCTATGTTAGTATCTATCTCATAACACATGTGAAATACTTATCATAGTACCAGGCACATAGTAAGTGCTCAGTAAATATTAGCCATTATTACTACTATTTTTATAATTTTTCAATGATGAACAATCATTATCGTGTAATTATTGTGATGAATATATACATATGTTCTGAAAGGTAGATAAGTCTTTTTTTCTTAACCTTTCTTTGGGGTTATTTCTAGCATCTGATTTTTACTTTCTATAAATAATATTTTATATCTATAATATCCTGCTCTCTTTTAAGAACATTTCTTAATAATTAATCATCACCAATGGATTCCAGTTGCTTTCCAGCGTATCTAGGCCAGTTAGCACTGCTACATGTTGACAGTCAGTATACTACCGTTAGGAGGTGTAATTTGACAAAACGTGGCTAATTCAACACGTTTCGAGTGCCTACCTGGTTAGTGTTTCAACTTGAAATTTTTTGTTGGTAGTATTGAATGTTTTTAATATTTTAAACCAGTTTATGTTTTCTGTTATGTGAATTTTGTGTGCTTATTCTCTACCATGTATAAATATGTATTTTGAGACTCTTAATGTATTTCTTACCAATTTGCATTAGTTGGATGATAAATATTCTGTCAAGTTAGCCTATAGAAGGAGCAGTGTATAGTCAGTGTACTCAGGTTGTCTGTCCATACTCAATCCATTCCACTAGACTACCTTTTAAAATGTGAGAAGTCCATCAAGAAATAGAAATTCTTTGTAACATTCTTTCCATGCAAAGTGCTTTTATTTATGTGAGGTATGAAAAAAATTGTTATGTAACTCAAATCTCTTTTTCTCCCCCCCCACCCCCCCGCCCATTCAATTGCCCCCGAGGACTGTAGCCACATAAACTGATCATTTTTCTAAATTATAATTAAGTTACATTAAAAAAAACATACATTGAGTACCTCTTAAGTGCCAGGTGGACTTTGCAGGTGGCTTAGATGGCAAGGAATCTGTCTGCAATGCAGAAGAGCTAGGTTCTGTCCCTAGATCTGGAAGATCCCCTGGAGAAGGAAATGGCAACACCTCCAGTATTCTTGCTTGGAGAATCCCATGGACAGAGGAGCCTGGCGGGCTATAGTCCATAGGGTTGCAAAGTGTCGGACACAACTGAGCAGCTAACACTAAGTGCCAGGTACTAGGTTGGGCATCACTGATTTGAAAATACATTAGACATGATTACTGCCCCTATGGAACTGAAATAAAGCAATAATTACAATTAATAAAGATCAGAAGGGAGACATGTACAGGATACAGTGCGGGAAAAGAGAGAAGTAATTATTCAGTGGATCTATAGAGAACTCCTGGAAAGCTGATTCTTGGGTGGAGTACTTTGCCTGAAATTTGTAGGGGAGAAAGACATTTTAGAAATTTACAAACATTATAGGATGAGAATGGGTCTTTGGTAATAGTAAGTGAAGCATGTGTTGGGAATGTTGAGAGTTGAGTCTGCTCCAGTAAACACTGGTTGTCAGATCATGGAAGTCCCTGTTTGCCATCGTCAAAGTCCCACAGAGGACTTGGGCTGGAGTACTCTGATGCAGGTATCTTGAAGGAAGTACGGTTTAGAGTGATGAGCCCAAAGGATCCATTCTCAGGAAAGTAGTTTGGAGATTTGAGGATGGGGCAAGTTCTATGGGTGCACTTCTCAAGTCTTCCTGATTCTCATGGGAAAAAAAGCTGACATTGGTGGTGATGTTCTTCCTTACTGAGTTAAGGTCCTAACAGATTAGAATCACTGCATGGGTGATTACCTATTCAGATCCCCAAGTGTGTCACCCTGAAACTCAAGTGTAATTACCTCATCTAGTTGTAAAAACTGCCTTTAGCAAGTGTAGTCATCTGGTTCAAACATCTGGATTTCAGATAAAATTTCAGACTGTGCCAACAGTAACATCTTGCTTCCTTGCCTGTTTACTTAATAATGAAAAAGCAGTGTGTTCAGTTGCATTGCAGTCATTCAGTTTGAGGATATGCACAGTCTGTTTTTTCAGATGTTATAGGGCCATGAAGGGAGCAAGCATGGCAGGTCTGGTGCCTACCAAGCCACTGTGGAGATGGTGGTTGATTCTAGATACAGGGGCTGCCAAGAGGCCAGTACAGTTCTTTAAATGAAATGAAATGCCCTTAGGCAGGTTCTACATTTTTCCACTTTTCGTATCCACCCCACCTCCCCTGTGCCACACACGCAGACTTTACTTATCACATTTAGGGGCTATGCCTGGCTACTGAAAACATTTCAGTCTGCATTAGCTGTAGCACTGGAGACCAACTGAAGAGTTTTAAGCTGAAAACTGAGGTGAGCAGATTTGTCTCCTGATTAGATAATTCTGGAGGCAGGATGAAGGTTGATTGCAGAGGTTATGATTAGAAATGCCATTGACTTACTCATCAAATGTTTATGGAACCTCTCCCAAGTACAAAGCTCTCTTCTAGGTATTGTACACACCTAGGTACCTTAATACAGTATTGTACATACACTAGGGAACCAAACAGACTATAAAAAGCTTGCCTTATGAAATTTACAGGTTGACTAGAGGGAAATACTATGTAAATAAGCTAATTCCAGAGGATGTTAGCTACTGATAGTGCTAAGGAGAAAAATAAAGCGTGGAAAGAGAATAGGTGTGGGAACTAAAGTGATATCACTGAGAAACTGATGTATGAGTAAAATCCAGAGATGTGGGAGCAAGATGTGCACATATCAGGAGGAAGAGCATTCTAGGCAGCAGAATAGCAGGTGGAAGGATCCTGAGACAGGTGCATGCTTGGTATGTTTAGGTATTAGCCAGGGGCAGTGGGACTGTGGTAGAGTTGGCAAGGAAGAGGAAAGTATTATGTGCAAATGTAATTGCAGTTTTGGACCATGAATTTTAAATCATTTTAACTAGGCTCAAACACATCTTTATTAATTAAAGTAGGAACTATTACAGTCAACACATTTTTGCCAACAAGATGTAAGTTTGACTATTCCTGTAGAGTAAAAATCCGTGCTTTGAGATTCAACAAACTCTTGGAAAGCATTTTCTGCCTCCTGCTGGTTGTGGGAGTGTTTTCATGCAAAAAGTTGTTGAGTTGCTTAAAGAAGTGGTAGTCGGTTGGCTATAGGTCAGGTGAACATAGCAGATGAGGCAAAACTTCGTAGACTATTTCGTTCAACACTTGAAGCATTAGTTGTGTGACATGCAGTTGGGGGTTGTCATGGGGAAGAATTGGGCCCTTTCTGTTGACCAGTGTTGGCTTCAGGCATTGCAGTTGTTGGTGCATCTCATTAATTTGCTGAGCGTACATCCCAAGTATAATGATTTTGCTGTGATTCAGAAAGCAAAAAAGTGGATCAGATGGGCAACAGGCCACCAAACAGTGACCGTGACCTTTTTGGGGTGCAAGTTTGGCTTTGGGAAGTGCTTTGGAGCATCTCGGTCCAGCCACTCAACTGGTCAATGCCAGTTGTCATATAAAATCCACTTTTCATTGCACATCACAGTCTGATCGAGAAATGGTTTGTTGTTGTTGTGTAGAATAAGAGAAGACAATACTCAAAAAGGATGGTTTTTCTAATCTTTGTACAGTTCATGAGGCATCCACTTATCAAGCTTTTTCACCTTTCCAATTTGCTTCAAATGCTGAATGACCATAGAATGGTTGACATTGAATTCTTGAGCAACTTCTCATGTAGTTGTAAGAGAAGCAACTTTGATGGTCCTCTCAGTTGGTCATTGTCAACTTCTGATGGCCAGTCAGTGTTCCTCATCTTCAAGGATCTCATCTCCTTTGCAAAACTTCTTGAAACACCACTGCATTGTATGTTCATTAGCAGTTCCTAGGCCAAATGTGTTGTTGATGTTGCAAGTTGTTTCTGCTGCTTTATGACCCATTTTGAACTCAAGAAAATGACACAGATTTGCTTCTTGTCTCCTTTCATTTCCCTAGTCTAAAATAAACATAAAATACACAGAAAGTAGTAAATTATTAGTAAAAAAATAAGTAAAGTGAGAAATGCACATTTAAAAATTTATAACATAACCACATTTATTTAAGAATGTATTTCAATATCAAATGGCAAATTTCAACCATGCAAAAACTTCAATTACTTTTGCATCAGCCTAATAGTAGTTGAGATCAGAGAAGTGATGTCATGCTGATTGAGGCCCTAGAAACCACTGCCATTTTTTCTCAGAGAAAGATGGGAAGCCATCAGAAAAATTTGAAGCAGAGGGGTAATAATAACTGAGTTAGGAATGGAAAGGGTCACTCTCACCAGCGTATAGAAAACAGGCTGTTAGAAGGGTGGAATCAGGGAGAGCAGTAATATGGATGGTGTGAGAGATGATGGTAGCTTGGCCCAGAGTGTTAGCATTGAGGGTGGTAAGAAGTGGTCAGATTCTAGGTAGCTGGAAGATAGAGAAATAAGTTTGAAGGGAAAATTGGGAGCTCAATTTTGGATGTGTTAAGTTGGAAATGCTTACTAGAGTGTCAAGTAGGGAACAGACTAGGAAGCTGGACTTTAAAGTGTGTGAGAAAGATGACTGTCCTGGAGATATAGATATGAGAGTTGTAGACTTGGCGGTGATATTTAAAAGGAATCATCTAGGAAGGTGGGTGTTGCCTAGAGGTGAGAAGAGGACTGAGTTCTGGAACTTTCCAGTATTAAAAGGATGGAGAGAAAATGAGGAACCAGCAGAAGAAGTCTAATAGAGACCAGAAGATCCAAACAGGAGTATTGACCTGAAAGCCAAGATGAAGAAGAAATTGTGTGAAAGGAAAAAGTAAACATCTGTGTCATATGCTACCATTAGATCGAGTAGAATGAGCACTGATCACTACCACAGCAGTTAAGTGATGTAGGGGTCATTGGACATGAAGTTGATTAGCCATTATTACTGAGAGGTGAGAACAAGCCAGACTGGAGTGGCCTTAAGATAAATTCATGGGAGAGGAATTGAGGGCAATAAAAACAAAACAAACTACTCTTTCAAGTGTTTCTGTAGACAAGAGCAGAAAGAAATGAGTTTGTAGTCACTGGTGAGGAAGGTGAGATCAAGGGGTTTTTTGGTTTGTTTTTTCTTTTTAATTTTTTAATAGAAGGATAGTTGCTTTAAAGAATTTTGTAGTTTTCTGTCATACATCAACAAGAATCAGCCATAGGTACACCCATGTAACCTCCCTCCCATCCCCCTCCCTCTCCCATCCTTCAGCCTGTCATAGAGCCCCTGTTTGGGTTCCCTGAGTCATATAGCAAATTCCCATACCATATGTAAAATAGATAACCAAAGAGTTTTTGTTTTTATTTAAAGTTATAAGGGATAACAGCACTTAGGTGATGGGAATGGTGGTAGAGAACAAAAATTCATGCTATAGGATAATGAGGGGAGGCTTGCTGGAGGGATATCCTTGAGTGGGCTTTGGGATATGCTCCTGGAGGTCAAGGAGCAAGTATATATATATATATATATATATATATGTATACACACACACACACACACACACACACACACACACACACACCATCAGCATAAAGATGCCAGTTAAAGCTGAGAGATGAGATGAGTCTACCAAGGGGTAACTGAAAATAAAAGAAGTCAAATAAGGTGAGGGAGGGAGAAGGAACCAACAAAGGAGATTGAAAAGGAATAGCAAGTAGGGTGGGAGGAAAATCAGGAGTGTGGTGGCCTAGAGGTGCAGAAAGTATTCCTAGGAGGATGTCCTAAGACCTTATGTGAAATGCAGCTGGTGGGTCAAGTATGTTGAAGACCAAGGACTGCTCATTGCATTTAGCAATGTGGTAGTTCACTGGTGACCTTGAACTGAGTGGTTTTGAAGTGAGGATAGGTGAATAGAGTGGGTGAAAGTCAATTATAGTCTCTTTAAGAGATTATGAGAGGAGAGAAGGAAGAAAGAGAACATACACTGCTTTTTTGTTTCATTGTGAGGGAAAAGGGAGGAGAAAATGATTCAAAAGATGGTTTGTAAAGAAAGGAGAAAATAATTGTTGGTATGCTAGAGAGATGTTAAAAATGATGCAGAGGGTTGAACTGCCTGAGTGATGTGTTTGAGTTGGTGGGTTTTTCAACCAGTTCATTTGTTGTCAAGGAAACAGGGCAGAGTATGTGGTTCCAGGTGAGTAGGTGTGGTTTGGGATCTTACAGAATTGTCTTCTGTTTGCTCTTCCATTATGAGTGAAAAAAGAGACTTCAGGGTTACCATCTGAGAGTAAGGATGGGGTAGAAGATGCTGAGTGTTAGAAAAGAGGAAAGGTAGAAATAATAGTCCAGGAGGTAGAAGATTGAATGGATTAGGGAAGTAGAGTGTGCCTGCCAGACAACATTAAGGGCCCACTTGAAGGTGGTGCTTGTGAATTTAAAATGATATCTACCAGCATGGATATAAGGTTTTCTCTCGCCACGTGCAACTGTGTTTGTACAGGCACGAAGTGACGGGAGCAGCCTTGTGCTTATGTATGACAATGTAAGTATGGCAAAAGAATTGATAGTATATAGATAACCTACTGAATGGGAGAAGATATTTGCAAATGATATGACCAATAAGGGGTTAATATCCAATATATTGGATTGACCAAAAAGTTCATTTGGGTTCTTCCAGAAGATGTAACAGAAAACCCCAAATAAACTTTTTAGCCCTCTCAATATATAAACAGCTTGTATAACTCAACATCAAAAAAACCTGATTAAAAAATGGACAGAAGACCTCAGGGATTTTTCCAAAGAGAACATACATGCACATGGCCAACAGGAACATGAACAGTTGCTCAACATCACTAGTCATCAGAGAAGTGTAAATCAGAACCACAGTGAGGTATCACCTCATACCTGTCAGAATGGATAGCATCGAAAAGGACATATACGACAAATGTTGATGAGGATATGGGAAAAAGGAAACCCTCATACACTGTTGGTGTTGGTGGGAATGTATATTGGTGCAGCCACTGTGGAAAACAAAATGGAGGTTTCTCAAAAAACTAAATAGAAGAACTACCATATGACTCAACAGTTCCACTCTTGGGTATATATCCAGAAAAGAAAACACTAATGGGAAAAGATTCCTGTACCCCAGTGTTTATACCAGCATTATTTACAAGAGCTGCTTTCAGGTATGGAAGCAACCTAAGTGTCCATCAACAGATGCCTGAATAAAAAATGTACATACATATACAAGGGAATACTACTCAGTCATAAAAGGGAATGTAATTTTACCATTTGCTACAATATGGATGGACCTGGGGGGGTGTTATGCTTAGTGAAATTAGTCAATCAGATAAAGACAAATACTCTTTAAGTTATCACTTATGTGTGGTATCTAAAAAATACAACAAACTAATAAATATAACAAAAGAAGCAGACACATAGATATAGAGAACTAACTAGTAGTTACCAGTGGGGAGAGGGTAGTAGAGAAGGGCAATATAGTGGTAGGGGATTTAGAGATACAAACTATTAGTTACAAACCAAGCCACAGGATATATTGTACAATACAGGGGACAAAGTCAATATTTTATAAAGCTATAAATGGAATATAATCTTTAAGAACTGTGAATTACTATATTGTATATCTGTAACTTATTTAATGTCCAGATGTGCAAGCTGAATTTAGAAAAGGCAGAGGAACCAGAGATCAAATTGCCAACATCCACTGGATCATAGAAAAAGCAAGGGAATTCCAAAAATATTTACTTTTGCTTCATTGACAATGCTGAAGCATTGTGTGGATCATAACAGACTGTGGAAAATTCTTAAAGAGATGGGAATACCAGACCACCTTTCCTGCCTCCTGAGAAGCCTGTGTGCAAGTCAAAAAGCCTCAGTTAGAACTGAACATGGAGCAATGAACTGGTTCAGAATTGGGAAAGGAGTACATCAAGGCTCTGTATTGTCACCCTGTTTATTTAGCTTATGTGCAGAGTACATCATGTGAAATGCCAGGTTAGATGAAGTACAGGCTGGAATCACGAGATGATATCACGCTAAATGGCAGAAAGCAAAGAGGAGCTAAAGAGCCTCTTGCTGAAGTTGAAAGAGAAGAGCAAAAAAGCCTGCTTAAAACTCAACTTCAAAAAAATAAAGATTATGGCATCTGGTCCCATCACTTCATGGCTAATAGATGGGGAAAAAAATGGAAACAGAGACAGATTTTATTTTCTTGGGCTCCAAAATCACTGTGGATGGTGACTGCAGCCATGAAATTAAAAGACGCTTGCTCCTTGGAAGAAAAGCTATGACCAACCTCCACAGCATATTAAAAAGCAGAGACTATACAAAGGTCTGTATAGTCAAAGCTATGGTTTTGTGAGAGTTGGACCACAAAGAAGGCTGAGTGCCAAAAAGCTGATGCTTTCAAACTGTGGTGCTGGAGAATACCCTTGAGAGTCCCTTGGACAGCAGGGAAATCAAACCAGTCATTCCTAAAGGAAATCAACCCTGAATATTCATTGGAAGGACTGATGCTGAAGCTGAAGCTCCAATACTTTGGCCATCTGATGGGAAGAGGCGACTTATTGAAAAACACCCCACTGCTGGAAAAGATTGAAGGCAGAAAGAAAAGGGGGTGACAGAGGATGAGACAGTTGGATGGAATCACGGACTCAATGGACATGAGTTTGAGCAGACTCTGGGAGATTGTGAAGGACAGGGAAGCCTGGCATGCTGCAGTCCTTGGGGTCTTAAAGAGTCAGACACAACTGAGAGACTGAACAACCCATTTTTATAATGTACGTTAACTATATTTAAAAAACATGAAAAGAGTTGAGGGTATATAAAGTGGCATCATTAGAATGATTGAATTTGCAATTTCATCTAGGTCAGGAAAGTAAGTGCAGTGGACACATGGTGAGTTGGGAATAGTGAAGAGGTGGTGGGGTTAGTGGACTATAGGTGCTCTGGGGGAGATGATTACCAGGAATGCAGTGAGGACGGAGCCAGACAGAGATTATAGAGGGTTACAGCTGCTCGATGATGGGTCTAGGATGTGATCATGGGAATGAGGCTGTAAGGCAGGGTGGGGGACAAGTGATTGAAGGAAGAAAGGGAAAGAACCAGAGTTTGGGAAGTATTGAACTAACCAAAAATTAAGACAGAAGTAGTGTTGGAGAGAATGACAGCAGGCCAGGAAATGACTTGCATGAGGAATGTCTGTGATGAGGATGTGTAGTGATGACATATAGTGGTGCAGTTGGGTACCTGCAGAATCAAAGCTGGGGGAATTTAAAGAAAACACCAGAAATAATAGACTCTTAGTATTTATCCAGGCAGAAGTGTTGAAGGGATGTTTTAAGACAGTGGAATTGGAAAACTGATGATAGATGTAAAAATGTTTTAAATTGTTTTTTAAGTTTATTTTTAACTGCGCTAGGTCTTTGCTTTGTGCCGGCTCTCTCTAGTTGCGGTGAGTGGGAGCTGCTCTTTGTTGTGGTTCACAGCCTTCCCATTGTGGTGGCTTCTCCTGTCGTGGGGCATAGACTCTGTGGGCTTCAGTAGTTGCAGCCTGCAGGCTCTCGGGTGTGTGGCCTTCAGTACTTACCACACAGGGTCTCAGTAGTCGTGACCCATGGGGTTTAGTTGCCTGAGGCATGTGAAATCTCAGGCCAGCAATTAAACCGGTGTCCCCTGCACTGGCAGGCAGATTCCTGTCCACTGTACCACCAAGGAAGTCCAAGAAATATTTGCTTTATTAAGCTTTTTATTTTGTATTGAAATGTGGCCAATTAACAGTGTTGTGATAGTTTTAGGTGAACAGTGAAGGGACTCAGCCATACATATATATGTACCCATTCTCCCCTAAACTCCCCTCCAATCCAGGCTGCTATATAACATTTACATTAAAAATGTTAAGAGGTAAAATGGTTGGTACACTGATAAGAATTAGAGGGATCCTAATTTCCATATTTCTGGCATAAGTACCTGGAAAGATGGTCATGTGATTTATTAGGTTTACTGTTGGATGTCCAGCATTTTTTTGTGGGAAATAATACAATTATTTTTAAATCCTTGAAGTATAAGAATGTATTGAGATCTGATGCAGATGTCCAGGCAGATCTACCAGTCAACTGGTAGGTCATTGGGAAAAAGTTAGTGGAAATCAAAGAAAGTGAGAAAAGATTGAATGCTAAGGCCCACTAGAAACTTATTAAGAGTTTTGGAATGTAATTCTTAATTCCAGCTGTGCATCAGAATCAATTGGGAAACTTTTGAATTCAAAACACAACTGCCCAGTCCCCAAACTGACTAAACCAGAGTCTTACGCAGTAACACCTAAAATATCTCTACATGTGAGTCTGGTGTGCAGCCAGGGTTGCAAATGACATGCATTTATAGCTTTTATGGATTGAGATTACTTTTTACAGCCCCATTGTCAAAATAAGTGCTCCAACCATCTGTATAAAACCATTATAAAATGTTAGGGAAGGAAATCTAAGCATGAAATGCATTTACTATTATCATTTATCTTTTTTTTTCCCTTACCACAATAAGTTATCTCCCAATTATTTGTAAGTACAGCTGCTGTTGATGCAACTAATAATAAATTCTATAGAAAATTTAGCTGTAGGATGTAGATGTAGCATTCTGGTGCTAACTAAAATCATGGTCTTCTTTATTGCTAAGCATGTAATATGATTATCACTTATTTTTAATTTAGGATAAGTATACTGTAAATAAGGTCTGTAAAAATTCTAATGAGGCTCTGAGCTTAGAGAATGTGTTTGCTTGATTCCTATAGGCTATCAATCCTTCTTTCCAGTATGTTCACTTCCCATCAGAAAAACCTGGGTAACAAGGAAATAGGCATGAATGACAGAATAAATTAGAACCACTTGTGACACCTTACTCAGAAAATCTCAGGTTAAGCTTATTTTCAGTTCTGATGTTTTCGAATAGTATGGATGTCAATTGATGGAATAGCTGAGCTAGCTCTAAGGACTTCCCAGATTGTTTCATAAGGAGTGAGAAAACTGTTGTCTGTTCTTCTCTAATCTGTTCCATTGTTACTGATACTTAGATTTAACGTCACCATAATATCCTGAATTTATAGGTCATCCTTCTTCTGGGGCTTTGGAAATGCTTTGTGTGGATTACTTTAATTTTGATGCAGCTAAAATTCATCATGTTATGGAACCTATTTCAGAGAGAGTCTACAAAGAGAACTAGAAAATCCCCCAAGCCTTTCTTTTTTACTTCCAAATGCCATTGGTAGAAGCATCCATTGATCCTAACTCCATCCTGCTGCTTTAGAGGCCATTTGTGTGTGGATTACTGGAGGCTTCTCTGGGAGGAATCTAATCCCCGTGGGTTCAGTTTGAGAGGATCCACTCGGCAGCCGATGAAGATTAAAATTGCAGCTCTTTTCCATTACATTGGTCTTTTGATCTTTTAATTTTTGTATTATTTTACACTTCAGTGGCTCAATCACAGCTGTCTTTCCCAGTGTCTCAGTATGTGGGAACTGGGAAGTTAAACTGCACAGATTCACAAAACAAAGGTTTTATAGCATATGCTTGTACAGTAAAAGGTGATGTTTTAAGGTATGGACAGTCATCAGGTTTAATCCAGGGAAACACATGGAGAGGAGTAGGTATTAAATAGTGTCCTTATAATAATGCAGCTTAGAGCATAGGGGAATGTCAGAAGGGTCAGAATTGGCTGTTATACTGTTTGATTCTTTTAAAGAAATTAAAAAGTTATTGATGTATAGTTGATTAACAATGTTTTAGTTTCTGGTGTACAGCAAAGTGATTCAGTTATATATGTATGTGTGTATATGTGTATACACACCCACACGGGCTCCCCTGGTGGCTCAGTGGTAAGGAATCCACCTGTGATGCAGGAGACACAGGAGACCCCGGTTTGATCCCTGGGTCAGGAAGATCCCCTGGAGGAGGGCGTGGCAACCCACTTCAGTATTCTTGTTTGGAGAATGCCACAGACAGAGGAGCCTGGCAGACTACAGTCCATGGGGTTGCAGAGAGTCTGACACAACTGAAGTGACTGAGCATGCATGCATATATACACATATCCTTTTTCATATTATTTTCTATTAAGATTTATTACAGGATATTGAATATAGTTCCCTGTGCTATACTGTAGGATCTTGTTTGTTTATTTTATATACACAGTAAGTCCTCTACACACATATGAGTTTTGTTCCAAGAACATTCATAAGTCCAATTTGTTCCAACAAATTGTTAGCCAGTAAGTCCAACAAAATTTTCCTAGATATCCAACTAACACAATCAGAGATAGTATTATACTGTAACAGATTTATAATACTTTTCACACAAATAATACATTAAAAAAACACACAAAAATATTTTAAATCTTATAGTCCCTTGAAAAGTATAGTGGTACAGTACAGTAGCTGACTATACAGGGGCTGGCGTAGAGTGAACGAGCAAGAACTACAGACTGGAGGAAGGAGAGGATGTGGGAGATGGTAGAGTTGAAGGATCATCAGCAATAGGAGATGGAGAGCAAGCTGCAGTTTCGCTCACACCTGAGGGTGATGGCACAGGTTCTGGTTCCTTGTTGACACCAAATGCATGTTCCCATCTTTGAAAGTTTGCAACTTGAAGGTTCAGATGTAGTAGTTTGTATCTGCTAATCCCAATCCACCCCCCCCCTTTCCTTTGCTTTTTATGTCTGTGAGTCTGTTTCTATTTTGTAAATAAGTTCATTTGTATCATATTTTAGATTCCACATGTAAGTTACAGCATATTTGTCTTTCTAACTTGGGAGACCCTGGTAGCTAGCTGGTAAAGAATCCACTTGTAATGCAGGAGACCCTGGTTTGATCCTTGGGTCGGTAAGATCCACTGGAGAAGGAACAGGCTACCCGTTCCAGTATTCTTGGGCTACTCTGGTGGGTCAGCTGGTAAAGAATCCACCTGCAATGCGGGAGACCTGGGTTCCATCCCTGGGATGGAAGATCCCCTGGAGAAGGGAATCACTACCCACTCCAATATTCTGGCTTGAAGAATCCCATGGACTGCATAGTCCATGGGGTCGCAAAGAGTTGGATACGACTGAGTGACTTTCACTTTCTGACTTAACTTAGTGTGCTAATTTCTAGGTCCGTCTATGTTGCTGCAAATGATATTCTTTTTCTATGGCTGAGTCCCTAGTATTCCATTGTACTTATGTAACACATCTTCTTTATCCATTCATCTGTTGACAGGCATTTAGGCTGCTTCCATGTCTTGACTATTGCAAATAGTGCTGCTGTGAACATTGGGGTGCATGTATCTTTTTGAATTAGTTTTCTCTGGATATATGCCCAGGAATGGGATTGCTGGATCATGTGGTAACTCTATTTTTAGTTTTTTGAGGAACCTTCATACTGTTTTCCAATGTTACTGTACTAACTTACATTCTCACCAACAGTGTTGGGAGGGTTCTCTTTTCTCCACACCCTCTCCAGTATTTATTATTTGTAAACTTTTTAATGATAACCGTTCTGACCAGTGTGAAGTAGTGCCTCATCATAGTTCTGATTTGCATTTCTCTAAGTTAGTGATTTTGAGCATGTTTTCACGTACCTATTGGTGATCTGCATGTCTTCTTTGGAGAAATGTCTATTTAGGTTTTCTGTCTGTTTTTTTATTTATGTTCTTTATGTTTTTGTTATTGAGTTGTATGAACTCTTAGTATATTTTGGGAATTAAGTCCTTGTTGATTACATCATTTACAAATATTTTCTCCCAGTTCATAGGTTGTCCTTGTTTTGTTGATGGTTTCCTTTGCTGTGTGAAAACTTGTAAATTTGATTAGATCCTACTTGTTTATTTTTGCTTTTTATTTCTATTGTCTTGGGAGATTGACCTAAGAAAACATTGCTACAATTAATGTCAGAGAATGTTTTGCCTATGTTCTCATCTAAGAATTTTATGGTATCATGCCTTATAAGTCTTTAAGTCATTTTGAGTTTACTTTTGTGTATGATGTGAGGGAGTGTTTTAGCTTCATTATTAAATGTTTGAGAAATTTTTTCATTTAATATATTAAAATAACAAATGCAAAGTATCTGTGGATTTTATATTGTCTCTGTCTTCTCTTGTTCCAAGGCCTCATGCTAATTAAACTAGCATTCATACAATAAATATACTGGAAGTGACATAGAAGTCATTAAATGTGACTTGTTTTAGGCTAATAGTACAATAAACAATGATGGCTTAGCGGACATAAACTTTTAATGAATGAAGAAGAATTTAAATATATAGAAACAAGTTTGTTAAAACTTCAGTGGTTAGAAAAATCAGAATTATAGTGGGAGACCATCATACTTCACTAATAATATGACACATCAAATACACAAAAAATAGAGGATAGAAGTAATGTAGTTAAAGTTTCGGTTTATATGAAATACTTACGGAATTTTCTACTCACCAAGAGAAAAATAATGTTCATGGACCATTTCAAAAAAATCAATCAATATATGATCAGACTGTACAAAAGGAGCATTAATTCTAAAAGGTCAGAATATTATGGGCCACATTTACTGACCGTAATGCAGTAAAACCATCAAGGAGTGAGTAACCGGTAGCAACAATTACTCCAAAACCTTAAATACCTGAAAACTGAACTCTTTCAGAAGTCTCTTGAATAAAATAAAAATCAGAAATGGAAACTGAAATTATAGACATAAGGAGACAATGTAAATGAAAGCATGTATATAAGACCTGTAGAGTCTAAAAAAAGGAAAAAAAAAAACCTGCAGAGTCCAGCCAAAGCTGTATTTAGATGAAAATTCATAACTTTAACTTGTTATAGTATGTAGAGTGATAGAAGATAAAATAGAATTATATTTAAGAACTAGAAGTTGGAAAATGAAGTAAACCAAAAAATGTAGGAGCAAAGCATTAGGAAGATCAAAAGAAAAAAATTGATTAGAAAGTGAAAAATAAAAAACAAAACCAACTTATCTAATATTGCATCACAATTACACTTCAATTTAAAAAACAAAGAAAATGGTATTAGTAAATAAAATGAAGATAAGTTTCTTTGAATTATAAATAAGTAAATACTTTGCTCTTTTGATCAGGAAAAAATATGAGAAAATGTGACTATAAAGCCAGAGGAATGAGTAGGGGGATTTAATAATAGATATAGAAGGGATTAAAAAACATAAGAAAATATGTTTTTCTTATGCCCATGTGGAAATACAAATTGAGTGGAAGGTATAAACATCTCAGAGCAGGTATAAGAATATACAGAGGAAACTGAAAGGTAATCCAAGAATTAGTCCACACCAAATGTTTTAGGCCTAGCTATTTGTATCTGTTAGGTCTATCAAAATATCTAATAATGCGTCATCCTCTCATTTGTTGGAACTGTAATATTCATTGCAAATTTGTTTCAAATTCTCATTGTAAAATTTTTTTTTTAAATGAGCACAAGAATTCAGTAAAGGTCACCAGTACTTATGCTACCTGGAAATAATCACTGTTACTATTTCTTTTTTTTTTTCTTTTTTTACTAGAAGTAGAATTGCTTAATTCAACCTTGGCACATTAAATATTTTCCGACAAAATCATCAGATTGTCCTCTGGAGAGGTTTTGACAGTTCATATACTTACAAAATTATTCTGTACCAGAGAAAAGTATAGAAAACATTCCAGTTCACTTGGTGAAGTTAGTATCATACTGTTATAAAATCTGGCAAAGACAATGGGAAAAAACTTCTCATACCAGTCTCATTTAAGCACATAAATGCACAAATTATATGTTAAATAGTAAAACTATTATTGCTCTAGTAGACTTGTTTTTTCTTGTTGTTTTCTATAATTTTTTAAAAGTGTTTGACCATGTTTACACAAAATAAGTAATATAAGCTTCATGACTTTTCAATTTGTCTCCAATAATTCTCTCATTAAAAAAAATAACTTTATTGAAGTGTATTTTAAATACCCTATAATTCACCCACTTTAAGTGGTTATTATTTAGTAAATCTTTGAAACTATGTAAGCATCACTGTAAATCAGTTTAAGAGCAATCCCATCACCCCAGTGGGATCCCTCATGTCCATTCACTGTTAACCCCAGTTCCAAGAGGCCACTAATCTATTTTCTGTCTCTATAGATTTGCCTTTCCTGGACATTTCATATAAATGAAATCATATAATATGCAATCTCCTTCGTAACTGGATTCGTTCACTTAGCATACTGTTTTTGCAGTCCAGCCAAGTTGTTTTCAATTTGGGATTATTATGAATAATGTTTTTAAGAACACTTGGGTGCAAGTTTTTGCATAATATATGTTTTCATTTCTCTTTATACCTACCCTGATAGCTCAGTTGTTAAACAATCCTCCTGTACTGCAGGAAACCCAGGTTCAATTCCTGGGTCGGAAAGACCTACTGGAGAAGGGATAGGCTACCCACTGCAGTATTCTTGGGCTTCTCTGGTGGTTTAGCTGGTAAAGAATCTGCCAGCAATGCAGGAGACATGGGTTCCATCCCTGTGTTGAGAAGATCCCCTGGAGAAGGGTAAGGCTACCCACTCCAGTATTCTGGCCTGGAGAATTCCATGGACTGTATTGTCCATGGGATTGCAAAGAGTTGGACATGACAAAGCGACTTTCACTTTCACTTCATACCTGCAAATGGAATTACTGGGTCATGTGGTAACTCTGGACTTCCCTGGTGGCTCAGACGGTGAAGCATCTGCCTACAGTGCAGGAGACCGGGTTCAGTCCCTGGGTCGGGAAGATCTCCTGGAGAAGGAAATGGCAGTACTCTTGCCTGGAAAATCCCATGGGCGGAGAAGCCTGGTAGGCTACAGTCCACGGGATCACAAAGAGTCGGACGCGGCTGAGCTACTTCACTTTCACTTTTCACTTTCATGGTAACTCTATGCCGACTGCCAAACTGTTTTGCAATGTGGCTGCACTATTTTACATTCCCACCAGTAGTGTATGAAGATTCCCTACGTGCTCACCAACATTTGTCATTATCTTTTTTATTGCAGTCTTTCAAGTGTCTGAAATTGTGTCTCATTAACAGTAAGTTTTGGAGAAACAAACTGTTATCTCAAGTAATGCCAAAGAAGCATCTGATTCTTTATAAGACCTTAGAAAACTAAAAAAGCCACTATCTTCATATGTTAAGGAATGATGATGACAATGATAGAAAGGTACATTACAGCTAGTATTGTTATTAATAAATAATAATGATAAAACATAATAGAACTTAATGTGAGATGCTGTTCTAATCATTTTATAACTCAATAACTCACTTTAATACAGCACCCTTAAGGTAGGTTCTAATATTATCTTCATTTTACAAAGAAGGTATCCAAAGCAGACAGATGACGTGACTGAATGACTCCACACAGCTAGTAAGTCAAAGTGCTGGGATTTGAATCAGGCATTCTGGTTTCAGAGTCCATACTGTTAATCCTTATGCTGTCATCTGGAGAATTTTATCAGCTGGGCCCTCGTTGCTGCTTAATGGTTTTTCCCTGGCATTTGACCTCTTCCTTGTCCTTCTCCCATTCATCTAAAGCTCTATTTCTACTCCCAGCTTTCTACAGAAAACTGTCCTTCTCACTTCTCAGAGGAAATGAAGACTATACAAAAAAAAAAAAAAAATTAAACAGAAACTGTGTAGTATCTAGTGTGTGTTATTTGCTCAGTCGTGTCTGACTCTTTATGATTCCATGGACTGTAACCCTTTATGTTCCTCTGTCCATGGAATTTTCCAAGCAAGAATACTGGAGTGGGTTGCTATTCCCTTCTTAAGGAGATCTTCCCAATCCAGGAATGGAACCCAGGTCTCCTGCATTGCAGGCGGATTCTTTACTGTCTGAGCCACTCAGTTCAGTTCAGTTGCTCAATCGTGTCTGACTCTTTGTGACCCCATGGACTGCAGCACTCCAGGCTTCCCTGTCCATCACCATCTCCTGGAACTTACTCAAGCTCATGTCCATTGAGTCGATGATGCCATCCAACCAGCTCATCCTCTGTTGTCCCCTTCTCCTCCAGCCTTCAGTCATTTCCAGCGTCGGGGTCTTCAAGAAATGAGTTAGTTCTTCATATCAGGTGGCCAGAGTATTAGAGTTTCAGCTTCAACATCAGTCCTTCCAATGCGTTTTTCAGGACTGATTTCTTCTAGGATGGACTGGTTGGATCTCTTTGTTGTCCAAGAGCTTCTCAAGAGTCTTTTCCAACACCACAGTTCAAAAGCATCAATTCTTCAGTGCTCAGCTTTCTTTATAGTCCAACTTTCACATCCATAGATAACTACTGGTAAAACCAAAACTTTGACTGGACAGACCTTTCTCTGCTTTTTAATATGCTATGTTGGTCACAACTTTTCTTCCAAGGAGCAAGCGTCTTTTAATTTCATGGCTGCAGTCACCATCTGCAGTGATTTTGGAGCCCCCCAGAATAAAGTCTCTCACTGTTTCCATTGCTTTACCATGTATTTGTCATGAAGTGATGGGACCAGATACCACTAGGGAGGCCCATAATATCTAGGTGGCATTTCACATCAGTAGAGGAGAAAATGGATTATTCAGTAAATGGTGTTGGAATAAGTGGTTAATTCTTAGGGAAAAACACTATATTCTTGTTCCACTTCCAGACATTTTCCTGTGGTTTAATTTTTACAAAAAATAAAACCATTAAAATTCTAGAGGAAATTTTGCGATAAGCTTTTAAAATCAGGATATTCTGTGTACGACAGAAAAGCAATAGCAGTGGCTTAAACATGGATGATAAATTTTCTTTGGAGAGAATTGTAGACAGGCCGCACAGGTCTGAGTGGCTCCAAGTAGTCATAAGGTTCTTTCCGTCTTTCTATTGTACCTTCTTTAGTGTATGGCTTCTAACTCCAAAGTCACTTCATAGTCTAAGATGGCTACTGAAATTCAAGCACTCACATTTGAGTTCTTGGGAATGACAAAAGACCTTACCTCCCACCTGAGTCTGCTCTTTTTAAGTAACCTTTTTGGAAATGCCACTCAACACTTGTGCTCTCATTGATCAGAATTTAGTCAACATGACCAAGATACAAGGAACGTTGAGAAATGTAGTCTTTGACTTGATATATCATAATTTCAATACAATTGAAGTTCTGTGGTTTTTTTTTAAGGAAAAAAATGGATATTGGATGGCAGCTACCAGTTTCTGTCATATTTTATTTAGGTAGACGAAGCCTTCCTTAGCATGACCTCAAGGTCAACAACTGTAAAAGGACAAGGTTGATAGCTTTTGACAAACACATCAGCTGTTGTTTTTTCCCCTTGTGCAAAAGGTGTTATTAACAAAATGAAAACGAACTACAAAGTAGGACAAAATAATTGCAATAAATGACATATAATTAATATTCTTAATGTGTAAACATACACTATTGGTAAGAAACTTGATTGCCTGTGCCTTTTGGAGAGAACATAATCAAGTCTTTGATTCTTTTTAAAATGTACAGTAATGCATTATGTTGTTGTTCAGTACTCAGTCATGTTCAATTCTTTGCAACCCCGTGGACTGCAGCATGCCGGGCTTACCTGTCCTTCACCATCTCCCAGAGCTTGCTCAAACTCATATCCATTATAGATAGTGTTTAATCTTGCATGCGTGCTCAGTCACTAAGTTCTGTCTGACTCTTTGCAACCTCATGGACTGTAGCCCACCAGGCTTCTCTGGTCATGAGATTTTCCAGGCAAGAAGAGTGGAGAAGGTTGCCATTTCCAACTCCAGGAGATTCTAGAACTCAAGTCTCCTGTGTCTCCTGCATTGTCAGGCAGATTCTTCACCAGTGAGCCACCTGGGAAGCCCTGTGTTTCATCATATGTATATTTAAAAATTAAAAAATCCACATTGACCTTTTACCAAGAGGGAGCATTTTGTGTTTTGTGTGTCTTCATTTTAATTCTTTGCTCCTTAAAGGCACATTCTAGGCTCATTTGTTAGATGCTGCCCTGCATTAATACATGTACAGTGATGGGATACTTGATTTAGGACAGATTCAGCTAGATTACCTGAATGCTCAGTTAACTGCCTTGGTGAAAATCATCTGCTTTCAGATTGATAAGAAGATAAAATCAGTAGCCATTCTCAGTTCAGTGCTTCATCAGGAAGTGAATTAAAGTGAAATCATTAGCGGTCATTTTTTAAAATACTAATCAAAGAATTTCAAATTCTGGGGAAAGCTTTGTATGTTTTTAGTTTTTAGTGGTTATGATAGACTGGAATGTTTTTAACTGAGTTCGGGACTTGGGAACATTGGGAGGGGACGTTGTTTCTGACCAGATTACTTAGACAACCATAATTCTTCACAGCTTTCTGTTAATATCTCTTGATTAACAAGCAAGTTGGAGCCAAGTGATTTGGCTCTTTGGTATCCTTGGTAACTACCATTAGATAATAAGTTGAATCAGTTAAAATTAATTTGTTGTAAAAATCTGCTTCCATGAGAAAGTATGGACTTTGATATTTAGATGCACAAGAAATATATTTATATTAGTGTCATCAGATATGGAGAATTTTTGTAGATAAAAATCTACAAAGCCTAGTAAACTCAAAAGGTGGGGAAGATAAGGGAAGGCTGCCAGGACTCTGCCCTTAAGGACTCTGCTTCTATCTGGAGAGAGAATACTTCCATAAATGAAGGAACCTGAGGCAAAATAGCCATTGTGTGAGCTTTTGTTCAGTAGAGCTATTATTAATAGCCTTCTTTCCCTTCCATTTGGGAATGCTGTCATGACAATGCTATTTTATTGTTATAGAAGTTTGGGAAAAGGTAGAAAACACTTTTTTTTCTAACATAAAATAACAATACATATTTTAGCTCCAAGCCTATTTTTAGTGTCAGTTTAGGAAACCTCCCTTTGGTCATGATAGGCCCCTTCAACTGAGGCTTGTAACTGCTACAAACCTCTCATTTCCAGACGTTAACATTTTAGGGGTGTTACAAGAAGGTGGAAAAGCCAGTGCTAAACTGTGTAACATGAGCCTGGACTGCTGCTTGGTGGAATAATAGCATTTCCATCCCCCCATTTGTAGCCTGTAGCAAAGGGTGGGCCAGACCATTGTGCAGAATATATCCTGACTCCCTGCAGACTGTGCTTTTGCCCAGGGTACTGGAGAGCCCTGATTTCAGTTTCACATAGGATTTTGTCTGCTACTGACTTCATGTATTCTGTTTGCTCTCAGAGGAGCTATAAGATAGAAATTTAAAGGAAAAAAGCAGAAGTTGAGCTATAACAAGGTAAGTCACAGCTTCATTTATATGATTAGGTGCTTAGAGCCTTTTTAAAATCATCAAATCTACCTATTGTATAGGTAAGTGGCTCCTAAATGATGTTTCCAGGAAAAAAACATGGACTCTGGGCAGTCCATGTAAGCTGAGTTCAAAGACTGCTTCACCACCTACTAGCTGTCCCATGTAGGATAGACATATAACTTCTTGGTGTCTCAGTTTTCTTATTTGCAAAATGAGGTAATGATGTTTATAGGGAAACTTTATGGTATATATGAGATCATGGATTTGGGATAGGACCTGGCACTTGGAGCTCAGTCAGCGCTGGTTCTCTTATTACTCCTCTCGGAGAGACTTTACTGAGTTTCACAAAAAACCTGCTCATCTTTTATTTATTTTACTGCTTCCATTAATCTCTCTTCTTGTATTCCACCCATCTTCTGGCACCCTACTTCATTATTGTTTTCTGTCCTCTTTCTTCATCCTTTTGATTCATTTTATCCTTCAAACTTGTTATTGGCTCTTTGCTGCTGCTTATAGTAAGAATGTAATGTAATCTAGCTGTTACGTTGTGAAACAGTAATGTACCAAATGCTATGTTTGGTGCTGAAGTTATACTGAAGGAGGATATGGTCCTTGTAACCAAGGAGACTACCTTTTAGTGGAAGATGTAGACAAGTACAGTGGGCCCTTGGTGTCTTTAGGTTCTGCATCTGCAGATTCAACCAACCGAGGATCGAAAATGTTTTTTAAAAAATTCCAGAACTTTCCAAAAAGCAAAGCTTGAATTTGTTATGCGCCAGTAGCTATTTACATAGCATTTACATTGTATTAGATATTACAAATAAACTAGAGGTGATTTAAAGTATATGGGAGAATGTGCAGAGGTTAAATGTAAATACTGCATCATTTTATATAAGGGACTTGGGCGTCCATGGATTTTGATATTCATAGAGGGTCATAGAGAGCCAGTCCCTTATGGATACCCAGGGACTACTGTAAATAGGGAATTGCAATTCAGGGAAATGGTGGTGGATTATGGAAACACATAGGAGGGACACTAAACTCAAACTTGGTAGGAATGGTGTCAGAAACAGCTTCCCTGGGGAAAAAGTAAACAAGCTCTGACATGTTATGGAGGTGAGAGTTTAAGCAAAACATTCAGAGGAGGAGTTTTTAATGGAGGAAGCATGTGCAAAGGCTCAAACCCTTGAAGTGGTACGTGACCTTAGGGAGCCTAAATGAGTTCGGGGTTGGTGGAGTCGAATTTGGGAATTAGATTGGGGTGAGTCTGTATGATGAGAGAGAAAATCAGAAAGGTAAGTAGGGGTCTTATTATGAATTTGAATTTTATTCTACTGGTAATAGTCACCTATTTTATGATAGAATCCATAGGACGTGGATTAAAATAGGAGAGGTATAAAGGAAGTCTGAGGCTTCTGATTTAGGCATCTAGGTCATACAGAATGCAGAAGGAGCAGGTTGAAGGAATGAGACTGAGTTGGGTTTTAGAGATGCAGGTCTGTGATATGTAGTAGTTGTAAATATGGGTCTGAAATGAAAAAGCAATTTCAGATCTTATTTTGAAATTGTAATGGATTGCCTTTGTTACTCCCAACTGTTTTCTTGTGTTTTTTTGGCATGATTCTGGTCCTTCTGCCTGTCCTTACATTTTGGTGCATATTGTTGGGTAATTATGACTCAATTATATGTATCTAAGAAGGATCAAAGTGTAAGAAGAACGTAGTTGAGGTAGATGAGAGAACCCAGTATGCATTTCCTGTGAAGGCAATTAGAATAAAACAGAGTGTTCAGTCTCTAGTATCATAGAAATTGTTTACAGGAACTTGGAGGTTGGCTGATTTCCAAGAAGCAGAAGAGCCATTCTGAGAGAGTCCCATGGCCAGAAACCTGTGCTGATTGATGGTGGTCCCAAGGGAAGTGTATGAAGGAGGGTTTGTTTGGGGGTGAATGATAAATAAAATCTTATCCTGCCTAAACTCAAGCTCCAAGATGAGAGATGTCTCTAAATCAGCTATTTTCATTTAAGAGACAGTTGTGGGTTTGTTATTTCCAAATTTATCTAAAAATGTTTGGAGTCTGTTTTTATTTCTGACTTGTATGTCCTCTGAAATAAAGTTCTATGAGAAGTTTATTACCTGCTGGGCTATGTAGAGCTGCATTTGATTAGCAAAGCCTGACTTCTCTTTTGTTTCCAGCAGTGCCGTCTCATTCTGACATTGCAGGATTTGTTGACCAAGTCTATATTTCTGTAGTTTACACCTGTCATGATTGTATAATCTTTTATCATATCCCTCTTAACTTCATATTTTCATGATTTTTTTTTGTTTGGTTTCTCCCCATAGAGCTGGGCTCTTGTCTTCATCACTTACTTTGATTAGCACTTTCTTTACTTCTCATATCTCCCCTGATACACAGAACTGAACCTGACTGTATTTCTGGGGCTGCCGTTCTATGATACAAATGAGAGAATGGGGAGTTTTCCCTTAGACGGTGCAGCAGCCACACATCAGGCCACATGAGTAGTCACACATAAGGCCACCTTCTCAGGAAGCCTAGCAGAGGCTTCCTGACCCCTTCTTCGTGGCCAGCCCCCTCAACTGACACACATCATTTGTTTGCTTATCACTTGTCTCCTGTTATACCTGGTCCTTCATAAAGATCTGAGAGAACTTCTATAGGTTCTTGCAGTCCATTGGAGTGAGGAATGCTGGGTGATCTAACAGCTCCATCTTGGCCCTGTGAAGTCTGGGTCACAGGCTGGAATTAGTTCCAGGCAGGGACTCACAAAGCCAGCAGACAGAGGTGCTAGGCCTATGCTCCAGTTCAGGGCACATCCCTTGCCTGGCCAGCTCTGCTCCTGCTGACTTCTGACTTGCCGGGTTCTGAACTTTCCTGGTGTAGATATTCTCTCTGCTGCCCATCACCTCACCTAACAATCTTTCTGTCTTCATAGCCACACTTCTCATAAGAAGTCTTATCCTTGCTGGGTTTCCTCCTCATCTTCAAACCACTGTCATCTAATTCCCCCACCTGCCACTCCTCTGAGGTTGCTTTAACTACAGTCATTAATGACCTGCTAATTGCTCATCCCAGAGGGCCACATTTCCGCTATTGGAATGCTGCTGCTTTTGAAATGGTGATCATTGCTTCCTCCTCTCTTGAGTTTTGCAACATTGAATCTCATTGTTCTTTTTTCTTCTTCATAGGTTTCTATTCTTCTTCTTGTTCAGTCACTAAGTCAGGTCCAACTCTTTGCAACTCCATGGACTGCAGCACGCCAGGCCTCCCTGTCCTTCACTATCTCCTGGAGTACTCAAACTCATGTCCACTAAGTTGGCGATGCCATCCAACCATCTCATCCACCGTTGCCCCCTTCTCCTCCTCCATTCAATCTTTTCCAGCATCAGGGTCTTTTCCAGTGAGTTGGCTCTTTTCTACTTGCCTCTTAAATGTTGATGTGTCCTAACTAGCTTGACCACTGCTTTTCTTACTTTTTGCCCTTCTGCCCAGTTATTCTCTCTACTCTCAAGATTCACCAGCCTCCAATATGCTGATGATTCCAGATCTACATTCCAGCCCAGATTCTGTTGAGCTTCAGATCTGTATATTTAACTGCCTCCTGAATATCTCCATCTGAGTAGACAAAAGTCACTTCACATTCAACATGTCTAAAATTGGAGTCATTCCTCTGGCCTTTACTCTTAATGTTCATTTGCCTGAAATATTCTGTACAGTGTCTCACAAGGCACACTATCTCTTCATCAATGAGTTTCTCTGCTCAATCAACGTGTTCTCAGGAAGTCACTATATATACCAATTTTCCCTGGCTTTATTTTTCTTTGGGGGCTTCCCGGGTGCTGCTAGTGGTAAAGAATCCTCCTGTCAATGCAGGAGACATAAGAGATATGGGTTCGATCCCTGGGTTGGGATGATTCCTTGGAGAAGGAAGTTGCAACCCACTCCAGTATCTTGCCTGGAGAATTCCATGGACAGAGGAGCCTGGTGGGCTACAGTTCATAGGCTTGCAAAGAGTCAGACATGACTGAGCAACTAACACTTTGACTTTCACTTTTATTTTTCTTTGAAGGACATATATCTGAATTTATGTGATAGATTAGTGTTCACCTTCCTCCGTTAGAATGTAAGCTCTATTTATCTGTCTAGTTCCCTATTATGTTTATAGTACCTGGACCAATTTCTGGAACATAGTAAGTGCCCAAATATTCCTTCAACCCCAGACTGATTTCTATACATTTTATCTTGATGGGTGACACCACCTCCATCCTCAGTCACGTACCTCAGAAACTTGGGTGTAAGTCCAGAAACATCTGTCACTGTCACCACATCTCGGCCTCCCTTTGTCCAACAGTCCCCAATTCCAGCCAGTTTTTTCTCATCTGCCTCCCAACTCCATTTCTGTGATTACCACCTTATTTCAGGCCCTCAAACCTGTCTGGGAAAAAGAATTCACTGTACTCTGTTGATGGGAATGTAAATTAGTGCAGCTACCATGGAGAGCAGAATGGAGGTTCCTCAAAAAACTAAAAATAGAATTACCGTATGATTCAGCTCTTCCACTACTGGGCATATATCTGAAGAAAAGAAAACACTAATTCAAAAAGAGACATCCAACCCTATATTCATAGAAGCATTATTTACAAAAGCCAAGATATGGAAGGAACCCAACTCTTTAACAGATGAATGGATAAAGAAGATAGAGTGTACAATGGAATACTACTCAGCCATATAAAGAATGAAATTTTGCCCTTTGCAACAACATGGATGGACCTAGAGGGTATTATGCTTAGTGAAATTAGTCAGATAGATACAGACAAATGCTCTATGCTGTCACTTAGTTGTGAAATCTAAAAAGCAAACAAATGTGCTCACTTTGGCAGCACATATACTAAAAACAATCCCAAACAAGTGAATGTATGTAGTGAAACGGAAGCAGACTCACAGACACAGAGAACTGGTTAGTGGTTATCACTGGCGGGGGAGAGGGCAAACAGAGGCAGGTGATTAAGAGGCTCAGACTACTATGTATAAAATAGAGAAGCAACAAAGATACAAAGCATAGCACCAGAAATTATAGCCATATTTTATAATATATGAAATACATATTGCATATACAAAATATGTAATATTTTGTAATAACTTTAAATGGTGTATAATCTATAAAAATGTAGAATCATTATATTGTATAACTGAAACTAATATAATATTGTATATTAACTGTATTTGAATTTAAAAAACGCTTTCTCTGGTATTATTAGAGCTTCTAATGTGTTCCTGCCTTTGTTCTTAACCACCCAAACTGAGTCTCCACAGAAGCCAAAGTGGTCTTTCTAGTGGTTTTTCAAATCTAGAAAGCAGATCTGGCCCTGCTGCTTTCCTTTGTAAAACCCCGAGCATCCCAAGCAGCCAGAGGGGCCCATCCCAGCTCCTTAGTGGCCTATGAGAGATGAATGCGGCCACACAGTGCCATCCCTTGCTTTACACTCACAGTTGGTGCGCCGTGCAGTTGCTTGCCTCCAACTTAAACTGTCCTCCAGCCTAGCATGACTCTTCTCTTGACCCCTCCCTTCCAGGGGATTTAGCTTATCATTCTTTTAACACTTGCCATTCACCTGGATTCTCTGTACTCTTCTATCACTGTCCCTACAATTAAAATGTTACCTGTCCCTGCCTCTGCCTTCTTCATTTAGTGGTGAATGCTCTGCTGAAAGGGCTGTGTTTTATCCACCCTTCTATTTCCCTCTTCTAACCAGTGACTGAAGCATAAAAAGCACTTGATAAATGTTTGAGTAGAGGAAAGAATGATTGAATAACTGTCTAGATGGATGTTTCTGGCTGATTTCTGGTCATTGTCATCAAGTTACAGCACAGAATTATATTTCCAAAACCTAGGAGATAGTGTAATCTGCAAGATGGGAGTTCTTGTGCACTCTGTGCTACAGAACATCCTTTTTACGTTTGTCAGAAAGTGGCCCTGTCTAGTCTCCTCTCCTGTCCTTTTAAAACCAAAAATCAACCTAATAATAACTGAAAAGAAAGAAGAAAATAAAAAATGACCATTGGAAGAGGTGCATCTATTTGTTTCTGGGTCTTAAGAATCTGAAAGGTTTTCTTGAAGAACAACAGAGGGGCATTTTTTGCAATAGTAAAATAATTGTATAGTTATTATGTGTTTTGTCAGTCACATGGACAGTTTGGTTTAGCAGGTAATTTCTGAAGGATTTCGGGTATGCTTCCCTCAGTACATGCTGGATTTGCATTTTTAACGTGAAAACAAATATTTCTGTCGTAGACCATTATTATCAACTTGTTGGAATTCATGCCCAGAATATTTTGAGTTGAACAGTTCTGACTCAGTAACATATAAATATTCTCTAGGACAGACACTGTGCCAGTGATGCTGCAAACTTGTTAAAAGCTAGGAATGCTGCACATTAATTAAATGGCAGAGAAGCCAGTCCCAAACCGAAGGAAGTTCTTCTGTCTGCACAATGATTTAACCCTATTTTGCTGAGTTCTGAGACTCTGCATCTTCCTGGCTACACATGGACCTAAGGGTTGAAGCTGAAGCTTCACCTTACTCCCAGTGGAACCAGAGCAGCAGCACTGGTATCTGGTTTATAGAGGGTAGTTCTTTATCATATGATTGTACTTGATATTATATTTGACTTGAATTGGCTGAATGTGGCTGGACTTGTATCCTATAATACAGGGAAAATTTCAAATATAATTTCATGCAGTCAGATTCCAGATAGCTCAAGAGGAATGAAAAACATAAAGAATCTTTTAGATTTTCACATTCAAACTCAAAAGTGGAAAAGAGAAGGAAGACGCCCCCCCCCCCCCCACCCATTAGCTTAGAAACTAGTGCTAATGAGCACAGATTTAAAGAGTTACAGGCACACACATGAGTGGGCCAGACAGATACACATCTGGGAACTTCCACGGGGCATATGCAATGAAAATATTTTCAGGAATGCTAATGGAAAAAATTAGTTCTTTGGAAACATCCAAAGAATGATTGATCAGAAATGTATTACTTTAATTTATGTTCAAACCAAGAAGGAAGACATCTCCCTGCCTGGGGAGAGGGAGTGATAACAGATGCCAGGAGACATCCAATAGAGACAGGAACTGTGCCAGCAGATAGAGTTGGGCAGGTAGCCCAGTCCTCACAGAATCTAGAAATTCAAGGCTTTTGATCTTGGTGTCCATTCCTGGTGAAGTCCTAAGCTAATTTCAGCAGATGATTTGTGAGCACCTAGAAAAGGTGCCCCATAATTGGCTTATTGAAACCAAGTCATGGTAAACTTCCTGTGCTTCTATTATTGGTAGGGTCACTCTTTTTTTTTTTTTTTTTTTTACTTTTTAAAAATGTATTTAATAGTTTGGCATTGTTTCTCTTCACACTTTTAATTTGGAGTGGTAGGGAGTTGGAGTGGGAGAGTCAGGAGGTGGTGCATATACTGTAACCACTTTAACATTTTGGACATCTTGTATTTCTAGTACAGCCCTCCTTTGCTTATCAAACATGAAGATTCCTAAGATCACTCTTGACCCAGTAAATCAAAATTTGTTGGACCTGGAACCTAAGAGGCCTCAGAAGATTCTGATGCCTATTAATGTACGATCTCCCGTTAAACCATAAACTCCTCGAGAACGGAGGCGATCTCTGCTGCAGCATTGCATCCCAGTGCTGACACAGGTCATGACACAGGGTAGTTGCTTGTATACTAACACATATATATGGAATTTAGAAAGATGGTAATGATAACCCTATATGTAAAACAGAAAAAGAGACACAGATGTACAGAAGAGACTTTTGGACTCTCTGGGAGAAGGTGAGGGTGGGATGTTTCGAGAGAACAGCATCGAAACATGTATGTTATCAAGGGTGAAACAGATCACCAGCCCAGGTTGGATGCATGAGACAAGTGCTCGTGGCTGGTGCACTGGGAAGACCCAGAGGGATGGGATAGGGAGGGAGTTGGGAGGGAGAATCGGGATGGGGAATACATGTAAATCATGGCTGATTCATGTCAATGTATGGCAAAAACCACTACAATATTGTAAAGTAATTAGCCTCCAACTAATATAAATAAATGAAAAAAAAATAAAATAAAATCACAAAGATAATGGTAGGATCACTCTTGATCTAGCAAGATTTTTCATGAGATTGCTTATGATAACCAGCAAAGTCCTTTTTTTTCCACTGGAAACAAAGAAATCCATTTGGTGACAGGGTCAATGGGGTGAGGTTCATGTCAATTGAAGAGAGAAGTTAAGGAGGCAGGAAGATACCTCCAAGCTTGATGGAGTGGGTTAGAGTCAGCTTAAGAATGGAGTGGGGAGCTTAGATGTTCACTTTTGAAGCATCTGGTAATACCGCATTTTTCAAACTAAACCATGATTAATCTGTCTTTAGAGGTACTTTGTTGGTGCTGGTGTTATTTAGTTGCTAATTTGTGGGTGTTCCTATCTATCAGGGCTAAATCTCAGGGCTTCCCTGATAGCTCAGTTGGTAAAGAATCTGCCTGCAATGCAGGAGACTGAGGTTCGATTTCTGGGTTGGGAAGCTCCATTGGACAGGGATAAGCTGTCAACTCCAGTATTCTTGGGCGTCCCTTGTGGCTCAGCTGGTAAAGAATCTGCCTGCAATGCAGCAGACCTGGGTTTGATCCCTGGGTTGGGAAGATCCCCTGGAGAAGGGAAAGTAATACTACCCACTCCAGTATTTTGGCCTGGAGAATTCCATGGACTGTTTAGTCCCTGGGGTCCCAAAGAGTTGGACATGACTGAGCGACTTTCATTCATTTCATTTGTGAGTGTTTATTTAGAATGTAGGTACCTGAGCCCCACCCAGAATCCGTATCTCTGGAGGCACCCTAGAAATCTATACTTTCAACAAGCTTCCCTAGCAATTATCAGCACATGTATATTTCAGAACTGTTGCTTTAAAGATAAGATGATCTGTTGTGAAGAGTGTTACCCAGTTAGAGAAGTATAGAAATTCTTTAGTTCTATAAACAGTTTAATGTTTTTTATATGATTGTGGCCCAGAAATTTCTGATCTTCCTCTATCTGCCCAGGGTCAAGCCCAACTCTGTTGCCATCTGGTGACAGCCACTTATGCTGTAAAAGTGGGACTTTTAAGGCAGATCTTTTGAGCATAAAATGATAATTTTGCATCAGGTCAGTATCTTATGTAAACAGTAATGAGGCATATTGCAAGAAGCTTAATTCTGTACAGTTTCTTAAGAAAGTTAGTCTCCATGCTGCCTGGATTGAGGACAGCAGCTTACTGCTATGTGTATGATAACAGTTCTCCAGAGTTAAAAATGTATGAATAAATATAAATGCACAAGCTTATTATAAATTTTACTCTTACACAAGATGTGTACCATATAATTCATAGCAAAATATATACTACAGCTTATTGATTATATTAATATTACAGTTGATTCTTATAAAGTGTCTTGATCTTTGTCAAATTTCTGTATCTATCAAACTTTGGTTGCAATTGGCAAATGAAGATAGGTGCAACATGCATGGTGGTTGATAGTTTCATTTATGTGAGCAAGTAAGACAAAAGTGAAGCAACAGTGGCACATGTCATATAACTTTACCCATGTGTCAGTAATGTGAGCAGCTTCTTTGTTGAGTTAGATAATAGCTTTTAGAGTACTAGAAGAATTTCTCTTCAATCTTTTGTGCTATTCACAATATAATGGCTACGGACATGACCACTTTTAATCTGTGTTATTGACAATTTCTCCATCACTTTCTTAAAATGAATTCAACAAAATAATAAATCAAGCCCCGATTTGTGGTGTTTGAAATATCTGTGATGTAAATGCTCCCACCATAGCACATTTCAGTCTAACAAGATGGCATCATTGAATGCAGAGTTGGGAAGAGACATGCAAAACCATATCTGGAAATATTAGTTACTTCCACATACAGATATGAGATACATTCACATTGAGAGCATGGATAATTGTAAAATGTAGTCAAATGAGTAGGAAATGGTGGCTTTTGGGTGTCTATTACCTTTGTTTTCAATATGATTTATATAATTATAAATTTATGTAATTTAATTAAGTAATGGCTGTATTTAATACTTAGGTCTCATAACACCAAGGTTAAAAATTTCTGACTATTTAACAATTGGCTCTTTCAAGCTGCTCTGAGCTGGCTCTCACCCTTTACTGAACGGGGACACGTTTTCTGAGCCAGCAGATGTGATTGGATGCATCCCTGCTTTTACATGGGAGCACAGATAGAATATCAGACACATTTTCATATTTGCATAAAATGCAGCTCTTCTAAATTAAAGCATAGCAGAAACATGCCTGTCAAATGTGTCCCACTCCTGGGCATAATCAGTTCAGTTCAGTCTCTCAGTCGTGTCCGACTCTTTGCGACCCCATGAATCGCAGCACGGCAGGCTTCCCTGTCCGTCAACAACTCCCGGAGTTTACTCAAACTCATGTTCATCGAGTCGGTAATGCCATGCAGCCATTTCATCCTCTGTCGTCCCTTCTCCTCCTGCCCCCAATCCCTCCCAGCATCAGGGTCTTTTCCAATGAGTCAACTCTTTGCATGAGGTGGCCAAAGTATTGGAGTTTCAGCTTCAGCATCAGTCCTTCCAATGAACACCCAGGACTGATCTCCTTTAGGATGGACTGGTTGGATCTCCTTGCAGTCCAAGGGACTCTCAAGAGTCTTCTCCAACACCACAGTTCAAAAGCATCAATTCTTCGGCGCTCAGCTTTCTTCACAGTCCAGCTCTCACATCCATACATGACCATTGGAAAAACCATAGCCTTGACTAGACAGACCTTTGTTGTCAAAGTAATGTCTCTGCTTTTTAATATGCTATCTAGGTTGGTCATAACTTTCCTGTTATCCTGGGCATAATAGTGAAGAGCAATTCCTAAACAGATGCAGTGAGATCCAATAGAAGAGATTTCCCCTGGCATGTCTGGGAAACTATTTATGACTCATGTTCTTGCCAGCTCCGTGATTTGCATCAGTAGACATTCTGACATGTAAAGGTACCTCTCTTGTGTCGCATCCTACTGATTTCAGCAAAACTGTTTTTTGTTACTTTGACACTCTCCATTCAAGAAGCCCTTTCAATACAATTATGCTATTATTATTTCTTACTTTCTCCTTTTTGTCTGCATCAGCTTGTAATTAAAATCTGATAGCAGCCTGGCTGTGGCCACTAGAATAGTTTTTTTTTTTTTTAATTCATTTGCTCAAAGCCAGATACAGAATTTATTTGCAATTTGTAAGTTCTTAGAGCTGGAAGTTTGAGGCTATCTGCCACATATGAATATACTAGGGTTGGAGTCACACTATTCTGTAAATTCTTGTTAAAGCCAACCGTGCTGTGGAGCGTTGTATTTTTGACAAAATTTTTGGATTGTCAGGCTGTAAATAATATGCCTCTAATGCACAGTCATGTTCTTTTTTCCTATTTTCTTGCTGTTACGCTTACAAGCAAATTGTGCATTTCATTCTGTGCTCCATGAGCATTTCCTGAGGTGTGTTTGAATTTCCCACTGTAGGGACCTGGGATATCAATATTTTCTGTACTGACCCTTGTAATTATGGCACAGGGACCTACTTAAACAGAACTTTGCTTACCTAACAAATATAAAGGCAAGATTACTTTTAAGTTGCTGATTGTTCTTTCCTGCTGTGGATATTGGTTATGTAATCTCACAACTCAATTGTTATTTCAGCCATCAGAGATCTTCTACAGGCTCTCAAATATTTCCTCAAGTTAAAATTTTTATGGTGCCCACTGACTCTTAATTGGAATAAGAAAGCTTCCTTCCTAATACTGTAATAAACCTATACATTTATAAAATGAAAAAGCAACTTTTTGCATAATATAAAAAAAGTGGAACCAAGCCATCTCTTGGCTTGCAGGCAGAACCTATACGCATTTCACAGTACTGATGCCATCTCTCTATTTTTCTTTCAAGACAAGTCTATGTGTATGAAAACTCTCTTAGTGCATGTGCAGCTGATTCCGTAGTTCAGGTTGAGGACAAAGAATGGAAAAACGATGATGGAGGTTCTTCTATAAAATACCCTTTGGCCAGGTAGGTATTAGAGTGTGAGTTCACAGAGGGAAGCAGATAGGCAGATGGCAGGCTAGGCACCCCGGGCTTCACGTGTGATGGCAGGCAGTGCCTCATTACACTTGCTCCAGGGCGCACCTCCCAGGGTCCTGTGCGCAGGCGCAGACCCAGGCACCCGTGCTGCCATCTGGGTCCTCCACCCCGGGGTAGCTCCTAGGCAATACTGGGAAACAGAAACCTTCCCAGTGCTTTTGGTGTTTTTTGGCGTCTGTTTCCGTTGAGACAGAGCCCCTTTGGCCCTTAATTTTTTAGTCAGAGTTGGAGATGTTTCAGCTTCCTAATTTAAAGTATATTTTCTTTATATTTCATTCATCCACATTTTATTTATAATTATAATTATCCAAGTAATACACACACACACACGCATACACACAGTGTTTAAAAAAGTGAGTGCTGAAGAAAAAAGTTTGCTTACTTGTAGATCCACTCTCAGAGGCAACCTTTTATATTTAATCTTTTTTAGTTTTAGGTTTCTGAAGGTAGATAATTACCTTCATACTGTAATACACTTGTACTTTAGGGGTTTTTTTTATTTGCCAACTTCAGAATATTTGTAAATGAGATGAGGAATTTTCCTATCTCCAATCTGTGCATTATGTTATTTTGAGTTCTTTTATTGGTTACATTTTATACTCTCAAAATATTTTTTAAATATCCATTTCCTATTGTATCAACATTAGACATTATCTCTGGATCTTCTACTTTATAAAATAAGGATATTGGTTACCTCTTAAGCTTTTATTTCACTGATAGTAAAATTTTTACATACTATATTATAAATCATTCTTGTTTTGCCTGTATGTTAATTCTGAACAATACATATCAGCAAGCTACATTTTATGGTACAGTTGAAGCTTTTTTAGTCAATTTCCAGTTACCTAACTGGCCGTAATTATCAGAACTTTCAGTTTCTTCTAGAAAACATATCAATAAATGCCAAATGCTAATGGATAGTAGGCTATTCACTTCTATTCCTGTTTATTCCTGCTCCCATAAATTAAGATGAGTGTTGACTAAGAAGTAGTTATTTTTGGCCCAAAACTTGTTTATTCTGGTTGTACTTACTATTGAGATTATATAATTTAATTAAATATTATGGGCTTTCGTGGTGTTCAGTGGTAAAGAATCTGCTTGCCAATGCAGGACACACAGATTCAATCCCTGGGTCAGGAAGATACCCTGGAGAAGAAAATGGCAACCCACTCCAGTATGCTTTCCTGGGAAATCCCATGGACAGAGGAGACTGGTGGGAGTCTCAAAAGAATCAGACACAACTTAGTGACTAAACAACAGCAACATGCTGATGATATATGAATACTAAGAAAACTTGTTCCTTGAAAATGGAGTTGAATGCTTCAAAGACTCAGTAAAGGCAACTTATTTTTTTAAATGGTGCTGAATTAGGAGTGGAGGAGCATTTGTGGAAGATTGAAAACAGTGATAAAAATCTAAAAGGATTCTCCTCTCAGATTGCTTTCCATATATCTTTAACTTTTTATTCTACTTTAAACAGACTCAAGTTGAATGCAAACTGCATTATGAGTGTTTTCAATGTAAAAAAGAAAACAAAACTATAATCAAAGGACTCATATTCAAAGAAAAGAATTTTTCCCTGTCCCAAAGGATTGGTAAATTAATATTTTAGGTTAAGATAAAATGTTTATGTTAAAATAAGATATTTAAAGTATAAGGGGGTGGTTTTTTTCTTTTAAGTGACTTTTTCAATTAACTGATGTCAACCACGTTAGCTAAGAGTGTCATTAGCTTCTCTGTTAGAGTATGGTGATTAAAAGTAACCTTCAAAAACTTGCTTTACCTTTCTGTACCTAGGTTTCCTCATCTGTTTAATTGTGATAATCATAGGGTTTTACGAATTAGCACATAAGTGATGCTTATCACAGCATTGGCACTTGCTAGACACTCAAAGGTGAAGCTATTGTTATTGATATTACAATATTGTAATTTTGTTAAAATTAGTAACAGCTGAGCCATGAAGTGTGATTGGACCCTTGGGAAAGGAAGCACAGTTTTATATTGTTAATCTTTTGCCACTTGAAGTATTCAGTTCCTATATCCAGAGTCTTCAGTTATATGCCATCAATTATTCAAAGTCTGATCACATTTTAAATTGGTGTGATATTTGACTGCTACTTTCTTTAATGGCATTTTGTTTTTCTTAGACTCTAATATTTTCTATAATATTATAATATAATACATTATCTCTAATAATATATAATATAATATATAATATAATATCTCTAATAATTACTTGGGATATTTTGTAAACAAAGAGCAGCATTTGTCGTTGTTGTTGTTTGGTCACTAAGTCGTGTCTGACTTTTTGTGACCCCATGGACTGTAGCCCACCAGGCTCCTCTGTCCATGGGGTTTCCCAGGCAAGAATTTATATTTCTATATTATTGAATATACCCAGTCTCTCAGTCATACATTTGATATTGGGGACCCACTTTCTTCTTGTTGGTATTCTTCCTAGGACTTCTGCTTCCATCTAGAAATATTCTCTAAGCTACACAGAGCTGATGTCCTGGGACCCCATGTTACTGGCACTTAAAGTATGGCTCAGATGGTATAGCATCTGCTTGCAATGCAGGAGACCCGGGTTCGATCCCTGGGTTGGAAAGATCCCCTGGAGAAGGAAATGGCAACCCACTCCAGTACTCTTGCCTGGAAAATTCCATGGACAGAGGAGCCTGGTAGGCTATAGTCCATGGGGTCACAGAGTCAGACACGACTGAGTGACTTCACTTCAAAGTATGGGTACACTTTTATTCATTTCCCTACTCTCTCTTTCTTTGATTCCTTTTTTTTTTTTTTCATTTAGCCAGAGTACATAGTCAAGTAAACTTTTCAGAAGATGGACATAGGATATAAATAACCAGTCCTTCCATTTCTAAAAATGCTTTTATTTTGCCCTCATTTTTATGGATGATTTGGCTGAGCATACATTCTGTAATGAAAATCATTTTCTGTTGGAATTTTAAAGGTACTGTTTCATGGTTTTGCATCATAGAATTGCTTAAAAGGAGTCCAAAGGCAGCTTGCATCTAAGTCTCTCTATGGTATTCTCTCTAGCCTTCAGATTTTGAAATTTCACAGCAGTGTGCCTGGGTATATGCCCTTTTTCATTCATCATGCCCAGCATTTCCTGAGCTGGTGCACTGGGATGACTCAGAGGGATAGGATAGGGAGGGAGGTGGGAGGGGGGTTCAGGATGGGATACGCATGTACACCCATGGCAGATTCATGTCAATGTATGGCAAATACAATACAATATTGTAAAGTAAAAAATAAATAAATAAAACTGAAGAAAAAAAAACAGCTTATGTTGTTTTACTCTGGGAAATGTTATTTTATCTTTATGAGGATTTCCTCCCCTCTGTTTCCTCTGTTTTATATTTTGGGAAACATTCTAGATTAATCCTCTGTTTTTCCTATCTTCTCTACTGCTTTTTGTTTCTCCTCTACATCCAGTTTTGTCTTAGAAGAGAGATGTTTACCACGGAATATTGTAGTATGGATGACTCTTTTGTTCCTTCTTCCCATTTCTCATGCTTTTTCCTCTTTAGCTTCATTTTCCACACCTTCCCCCTCATGTCACCATTGCGATTGAACCTTAAGAAACAAGAAGACAACGTAGTATGATTCTACCCATGTCATCTACTCAGATCATTTTGTTACTGCTTCCTCAAGGGACCTAGTCGTCTTGGTCCAGTTGGGCTGCTATAAACCACTTATCATAGACTGGGTAGCTTGCAAACAACAGAAATTTATTTCTCACGGTTCTGGAGACTTGGAGTTCAAGATCCAGGAGAATGCAGATTCAGTGTGTAGGGGTGGCCCACTTCCTCATAGAAGGTGCCTTCTCTCTGTTCACATGTGAGTGAAGGGAGGAGGGAACTCTCCTGGGTCTCTAATAAGGGAACTAATCCCTTTCATTAGGGCTTCCTAATACCATCACATTGGGTGGTGTTAGGATTTAACCTATGAATTTTGGTGGGGACACAGACACTCAGTCTACAGCACCATCTATCCTTGGACCCTATTTGAGGGGAATTTTGAGGCAAAAGATCAGGTGGGTTTCTCTTTCAATACCCATATTAATTTAATGTTTCTTTGTATAAATTCATAAGTGGAAGCTTCAGAACTCTGTGACCAATACTGGTCAGAAGAGGTTTCAGCAGAGTCCACTTACTTCTCAAGATAACACCAAGTAATACTTGGATGTAATTATCCACATCGACTTCTCAGTTCACTGAAGTTGTGGTCTCAGTCCTTAATTGTCCAAAGATCTGAGAAGAAATTGAGTGACTCGATGTTTTAGAATAGTTTCAGACTCCTCAGTCATAACTTTTTTCACCTTGAGGTAATCTATACCCTGATTTTATACCTAACTTGATTAATAGTGATGACACCTAATTGTAACTTTTTCTTTCTCATTTTGGGGCAGTGAGAAAAGGGCTCTCTTTTAGTTTCTAACAAATTATCAGAAATTTCTAAGATGGTATGCAAGTTATAAAGACAAACAGACACCTTATGCCTTCACCCCATTTCCTTGCACATTTTTTATAAGTTGTTTATGGAAGTCAAATTGTTTAAGCTCTTATGTACCATGCCTTCCAAGTGACATATAGCAGTCCCTATGTTTACAGTAGAAGGAAACATCACGATATCGTGACTAGACTTAATTCTGCAGGGTTGTCCCAAGTGTCTTTTGACACAGACTCCCAGAGTCACAGCCAAGGGAATCAGGATGTGACTCTTAGGGCCTAGAGAAACCCTGGGAGGAGCCCCAGGCCCTGTGGGGGTGGTACTCCATTTGAAGTACTTGGCAGAAGTACTTGGGTTGAGAGGGACCATGTACCCTGCCTAGTTTTGATGTTTAGTGAAGCTACAGAGTTATATGCATTTGTTAAAAACCTAACTCTTTGTCAATCTTATCCTGGCTTAGTAATTCTCTTTTTTTTTATGATAATAATGTCTCATCCTCTCTGATATTTTCAAAACTTATTTCTGTTTCGTTTATTATTAACGCAAATATCTCCCTGAATATCACCAACTCCTGCATCGACCTGGATGGATCTACTTTAGCATTTTTAAATGTAGGCTTGCTGTATTAGCAGCTTTTACCTGTCAAGCAGTAGGAAGGGTCCCTGTCATTTTACTTCTTGTGTTTCCCTTTGGGTCTCCCATGGAGGATGTGGAGGAGAGTAATATCCCATAAAATGAGCCTCTTCCTTTGGCTTTGCTGTCTTTCAGCTGTGCCTCCTGCTTTTATCATCCTTCTCAGCCATACTTGCTGTTCTTGCCATTTCTCTCCTCCAACACAGTCCCTGTTCCCCTTGCCTTGGCTTCCTGCTGACCTATGCTCTGTAGAGCCTAACCTCTGTAGGATCCTGTCTGATCTACCAGTAGTGATTCACCCTCAATTTCTTCTGCTCCTTTAAGTGTGAGAACCTTGCCCTCTCTCCCTCTGCTGTTTGGAGTCTTCTTTACTCCTGAATCCACTGCTCACATTTTTGGTCTTCAGGGAAACACTTTTCCTCTCTCCAGCGCAGCTTGTGTAGAGAGTGTCTCATGGCAGTGCTGCTTGGACCCTTGGTGATAAAACTATGCTGATGAGTCACAAAAAAAGGTGGGAATAGTTCTATGCATCCTCAGGAGAGTGCATTTTCATCCAAGATCAGAGGACTGAGGGATTGTTAGTGGAACATCTGTTTGTAGCCCCTTTCCCAGCCTCAGTCTCCAAAGCATCATGTGGGGTGTGTCCCAGACTCTCCTCTTTTCTGTGTTCATGTAGGAGCCTGCCTGTCCTATCTGGTTGTGATCATCTTCTGTTCTTCTCTGTGTACTTTTGGGAGGTGAAGGGTCTGTCTTGTGACCCAACTTTCATTAAGATGAGGCTGGGGGTGGGGAAAGAAATGAATGGGAGGTTTTGGTTTAATAGGTATAGAACTTCAGTATGGGATGATGATGGAGTTCTATAGATGGGTAGTAATAATGACTGCATAACAATGTGATTATACTTTTGGCATTAAACTGTATGGTGAAAATGTATACAGAATATAGAAGAAATGGTACTGAAGAATTTATTTACAGGGCACCGAAGGAGACACAAAGAGAATAGACTTATGGACATGGGGAGAGAGGAGGAGAGGGTGAGATGTATGGGAAGAGTAACATGGAAGCTTATATTACCATATGTAAAACAGATAGCCAACGGGAATTTGCTGTATGGCTCAGGAAACTCAACCAGGGGCTCCGTATCAACCTAGAGGGGTGGGCTGGGGAGGGAGATGGGAGGAAGGTTCAAAAGGGAGGACATATATGTAATCCTATGGCTGATTCATGTTGATGTTTGACAGAAAACAGCAAAATTTTGTAAAGCAATTATCATTCATAAAAAATAAATTTAAAAAAAATAGAGGGTATATACATTTGAAAAAAAATGGTGGAAATGATCAATATTATGTAGATTTTACCACAATAAAAAAAGTGAAAAAAATAGCACCTACCTGGCTTCTGGAGAAGTGAGGATTACAGAAATGGGAAAAACCATCAGTGTCTGCTTATAGCTGTGTCTCTGTCCATGGCCACTAGGCAGAATTTCTGTGAGTCACAGAGAGGGCCGTCATAAAGAGAATGCTTCTGAGAAGAATTGGTATTCTTTGTATCTTCCTATTAGAGTTAAGAATAATTTGTATTGAAATCTAAGGGTTCTTTCTTTATTTGTCAATAGTCTTTAGAACAATTACTACATTTCTTGGTCATATGCCAGTATTATTCATCATTCTGATGATGAATAAATGGCAGTTTCTATGCATGACTACTGATGAAACTCAGTGATTTAAAAGAAACCATCTTCATTTCAGCTGTATGAAATATTCTCTAAAAGGAAATTGACTTAAAAACATGATTTTTTAGAAAATTGACAATTAAATGCAGAGACACAAGAGCCCAGGCTTTTTATCATTTGGCGATAGTCTAAGCTTGATCATGGTTTCAGCACAGGCAGATCCATGACCATGGGGGTACATTAGGATTTTGAGTATAAAAGTCCCAACTAGTAACAGGTTATATGTTGGAAAAGAGTCTGTGTCTTTAGCCGTGGGCCAAGGTTCAAGCCAGACAGAAGAGAAAAAAATAAAAATAGGTAAGAGTGTGCTCCAGGAATCCACTTTCTGCTCTGACTTCAAGTAGCCTTGTGACTTGAAACTATTTCTCAGGAGAGGTATTCTAGGGTTAATGTTGGCCATAAAAAAGCAAGACTATATGGAGACATCATCTGGCTGTAAGAGTCTCCTGAAAATTTAGTTTCTTTGGCACACTCTGAATAGATCACTCTACTCCCAATTACATAAAATCTTCATAAAGGCAGCTCAATATTATGTGTTGTAAAATTAACTTAATAAATGATGGCTGTCTCCAGAGCCCATGCTCCTCCAACTACACAGCACTACCTCTGTGGAGTCTTAAATGTTCAGAGAAGCATAAAATATATTATTATCAGTCATGATGAAAAGGTAGTCTTACTGCTCATTCTGTATACTTAAACACATGGTTTCTTTGGCATTTTCTTCTCCTGAAGCACATTTTTAGTGGATATAAAAAGGGAAGTGATACATAGCTTAGAATTTTATCAAACACTGAATGCCTTCTGTATGTTAGATATCATGCTAGGTTGTAGAAGATACTTTGGATATAAAAGCTCTCTAATAAATTCAAGAATATGAGATCTGCAAGAGTCTTTCCATCTCATCACCTCTCATTTTATGTATTAGAAAACTTAGGCCCAGATACAAGGTCAGGTTCCCAGAGATTATGGAGGGAGGTTACCCAGGTTGAGACGGGAGATTACGCAGGTTGAGACAAGAGGTAGCTCTTGGAGTAGAAAACAAGTCATTAATACGGAGAATCAGTCTGAGTCCCAATGGAAACATGCAGCATGGTCAAATTAAGAAATGTGAGAAAAACTTAATACAGGGACTTTTTACAGAGGTGTAGTCAGGATACAGGGGAACAGTGAGGGATAGTACGGTACTTCAGAGCTGATAATAGTAGGGAGCCATTGCTACCCATAGGCCTCAGAGAACCCAGAAAAGGAGCTGTAGATTTCAGTAGAGGGACACATGTACCATGGTGACCCAGCGGGAAGAAAGCTGGGGAAGGAGATACTGTGACTACTCTCCCTCCGCTCTCTAATTTCCCACTAGGGCCTCCTATTGGCTGAGTTCAGCAGACACCCTTGACGAATTCCCTAGAGGTCGGCCTCCATGGCCCAGAGCAGGGTGGACAGGGAAGGAGAGTGGGTTTGGAGTGGTGAATGGAAGATGCATGACATAGAGTTCCTGTTAGAAGATAGTATGTGTCAGGTGTCCAAATGTTAGGACGTAAGTTAATCAGACATTGGAAAAAAGTCTTTGACTCTCTTTTAAAGGGCATCACCTATAAGCAGTACATTATTTGAATATAAGATTTTTAAATCTTTTTATTTGAAAGGGAAAAGATTGTTTTAGAGTCATAGAATTCTAATAACTGAAATGCCTAGAGCTCAACTGCCTAAAGATACAGAAAATGCATTGACCCCTTTCCTCTAATAGCTTACCAGGACCTCTTGTCCTTCTTTTAGGGATTATTGGGAGACTCTTGGGGAATGTCTCACATACATTTAAAAACAAGTCTACACCCAGACTCCAGGTGATTTCCTCATATATCCTGTCTCTGGCTGAACTATTGTGCTATGAAACAAATAATACCCATGTAACTCCCTTTATGCTAATGGAGGCCTGGCAGTTCTGTTTCCTAACCTGTATAGACACAGAGGGCATGTTCCCAGGGCTGCTGTCAGCCAGGACGCATGTGTAAAGGTCAAGGCCCTATCCTACAGGTGTTGAGCTGTGCCTGAGGAAGAACCAGGAGAGAGAGTCTGTCTTATTCTGGGGTCCAGCCGCAGTAACAGACTTCCCAGAAAAGGTACTGTAGATGCACCATGCCCTGTGCAGGCAGACAGGTACCACATAGAAGGGAGAGGTAGGGCTGCCTCACGCTAGTTGAGTAACCCGCTTCCCCTCTGAATGGAGCAGGAAGAGGTGGGGGAAGTGATCAGGAGCATTTGGGGAAAAGTCACTCCTCAGGGGAGTCAGGACTGGGAAGAAGCATTCCCACCCACATGTTGCTTTCTGAGATTCTTTTTTCTAAAAATGCTGGTTCACAAAGGTGGTTGTCAGCAACCTTTTGATCTTGTTCCATAGAGCAGACAATAGATTTAAAGACTAATTGGATCAAAGCAAGACCAGATCTAGCTTGGGAAATGGCTCTGAATAACAGAGTTTGGAAAGAGGCCCTGTGGGAGATGTGAATGCTTAGGCCAGTGCAGCAGTGCTAGGCTAGAAAAGAATTTTAAGTAACACTACTTGAAAGCACTGTGACAAGCTCTTAATACATATAGAAATATATGTACCTAATTTTCAAAAGAGCCAGGCAGGGAGGCATTTCCACCCCACCTCCCCACCCCCCATTTTAGAAGTGAGAAATGGCTTCTAAAGAGAAGTCGCAGGCAGCCCAGAGTCTCATAGAAAGTTACAGAGCTAGATGTCACACCTCTGAGGTGCCCATTTCATCCTCTCCAGTGCCAACTGGACCTAGACTCCAGTTTCCCGCAAGCACACCGAGGAAAGTTACTAACCTCTTGGGCCTCTACTTGATCTCCACATGTTCTTAAGATTTGTTTCATGGTGTTCTTTTCAGGCAAAAAGTCCCCATTGTATAAAACCCTACACATCAGATTTTCTGTTATTTCTTAAGAATCTTAGCACATCTGAATGTTTTCGTTTACTCTGCACAGACCTGAATCCCATGATAGAGAAAACTGTAGATTTTGGAAGCATTTCGAATGAAGCTACAGTGGGTGGTAAAATATTTTCTTACATGGACTTTTTTTTTTCCAATTAAATAACATCTGTAGAAAATGAAGAGGGAATGGAAACCCAGCAGCAAACCTGAGGATAGTTCCCGGGCCTTCCTGAGGTGCCACAGGGGTGGGAGCTCAGGGATTTTGGATGCAAGAGCCAAAACGCAGCTCTTAGTGTTTGCAGCTCCAATCACCATGTAGCCTGAGCAGCCTGTGCCCCATCTGGCCAAGGCAGAGGAGTGAAAGCAGTGTGAGGAGGTGCCGGTCACACGGATGAGGCTGCACTTTGTAAATAGAAGGTGCAACAGAACATGTTCTTTCAATGCTAATTTTAGGCTGACTGCTTCCTTAACACTGGCAGAATCAGCTGGACAGCCTTCTGAGGAAAGGGTCGAATGTTTGTATGTTCAGACCACTCTAGGTGACTGTCCTCTCATACATCACCTGCTGGACCAGTGCCGGCTTCATCTGCACCCTAGTCACAGAACTGACCTTCCTACATACTTGCCCCAGTCCCAGCTGATGATTGTTCCAATAGCTAATCAAAGGGGCGTGAAGGGGCGTGCCCCTCTGCTGGTTTCCCCAGTAACTGACAAGCCGACCTGATGCCATTTCCTCCTGTAACTGGTAAACTAGTCCCCAGAGCAAAGTCTGCCACCATGTCTTGCTATGTTTGCTGCACGTGGTAATGAATTGCTCCAGGATCTTGCTTCAGACATGGAAGTGCTCCCTGCCTGTTAAACCATTGATGTTTCTGTTGCTGACTCTAGATTTTTCCTTCGGTCCTGAAGCTGGGCAGGTAATGGTCTTGTCGGCCTATTGGGTAGAGAGGCCTTTTAGGCTTTCAGGGTGAAGGCCTTGTAGGCCTGTGGGGTGCAGCCCAACAGGGCCAGAGACCCAGTCCTTTTAAATATGCTCCTCTCTTTATGTCAGTTACAAGAGAATCCAGTAATGCCACTTGCCAGTTACCATGCCCTAATTCATATGACCAGTTCATGGACTTCTTAGAGTTAAGGCCTTGGAGTGATCTGCTTACCTGGCTCAGTACCTTAATAATGATATGGCCCCTGCAGGCCCAAGTTAATACCCCTTAATAATCCTTGCAGTTTGCACTGAATAGTTGTGTCACTTCAGTTGTGTCTGACTTTTTGTGACCCTATGGACTGTAGCCCACCAGGCTCCTCTGTCCGTGGGATTCTCCTGGCAAGAGTACTAGAGTGAGTTGCCGTGCCCTACTCCTGGGGATATTCCTGACCCAGGAGGCGATGTTTTTCCATGAGCTAAGACAACCTCATATGAGCTGCAAGAATGAAAACCAGGAATGGCCCTAAACCATAGCCTCCAGGTGGAGAGCACCAATTGACTTCTGGTCACTAATAGGAAATATTACAAAGGCTTTAGCCCTAGAGAACCATTGCTGTGAACTCAAGGTCATTTGGCAAGTCCACAAGAACCACAGAATATAAGCCTTGCAAGACCCTTTATGATAGATGAGGAAGACCATACGGGCGCAATGACTTACCCAGGGTCACAAAATATAAATGGTGGCATAGCTTGTCTGAGAGGTCTTAGAACATGCCAGGTCTTTCCCAGATCCTCCGTGTACAATTGGGCAAGTTATGCCCTATGCAGCTTGGAGGCCATATGCAGAAGCCCTGGCTTTCCCTTCCTCCTGGTGAAGTCTTTTGACCACATTCCCAAGTGACCTGGGTTTTGCCTTTGTGTAAGAGAAGAGGTTATAAGTAGGACTTGGCTCGCTCCTGTTTTATGGGAAGCCTTCTCTGAACTCCAGATTGGGTTATATATCCCTCACTTCTGGTTTTCAGTAGCATTACTGAAAGGACTAGTGATTCCTTGAGGGCAGGATCTAGTCTTATTTACTTTGTGTCCATGGTATCAGTTCAGTTCAGTTCAGTCGCTCAGTCGTGTCTGACTCTTTGCAACCCCATGAATCGCAGCACGCCGGACCTCCCTGTCCATCCCTGACTCCCGGAGTCTACTCAAACTCATGCCCATCGAGTCGGTGATGCCATCCAGCCATCTCATCCTCTGTCGTCCCCTTCTCCTTCTGCCCCCAATCCCTCCCAGCATCAGGGTCTTTTCCAATGAGTCAACTCTTTGCATGAGGTGGCCAAAGTATTGGAGTTTCAGCTTCAGCATCAGTCCTTCCAATGAACACCCAGGATATGGTCCTTAGCAAATATCAGGTGCTCAATAGAAGCTCTTTCTCTTATTCTCCATTATTCAGCTCAGTAAGCACCATTTGGGGCTTAATATTTGCTTGTTGCTGGCCCATTTCATAAAGCTGTGGGAAGCCTTGCTATTCATTAACCATGGTGACCACTTCTTGGCAGTAAAAATAAGTCTAGATATGGAGTGGGTGAATCCTGAGACACCTCATTAAAAAAACAGTAACTTACATTTATTGACTGCCAGTACCTTTCTAAACAACTCTAAGGGATAAATAGTATTATTATCCTAACGCTGCTGTGAGAAAACAGAATACCAAGAGATTTATGTTGCACAACTGATGTTGGGCTGCAGACCTTGGCTATGTGTTTCTAGAACTTGTGTTTCTACTAGTGTGCTTTGGTACCTTACAGTGTATTAAAGAGCAAGGTTTCTGCAAGATCATAGTTCCCAGACAACTTAGATTCAAGTATTTAAACACTAAAGCATTTTATTGTAGCCTAGCATCTATTATGTACTTTTTATCTAAGATAAAGGTCACCACTCAGAACCCTCTGGGCTATTGAGGTATTGGGGGGACTAAGTTCCCCTTCACTGAGTAACTCCAGACTTCTGTGATTTTTGAATGTAATAATTTTATTATTATTATTATTATTATTATTATTATTACCTTTAAAATTGCACAGTAATACATGCTCATTGCATTAAGTTTAAAAAAATACAGAAATAATGTATTCAAGTAAAGTCCTTATGGTCATATGGAAGGGACTGTTGATGAGGGAATTCTGATACTGTTTTGGATGACTTCTAAGGTTTATTCTAGTACAGTGTTTCCACATTGATTTGGTTCCCTGAAACACCTAACATCTCATCATCAGAGCTGTGTAGTCTTGGCTGTTTCCTCCATCTAATTACATTGTCACTTTCCCTACAAGCTACCATGTGATATCTTCAGGTTCTCCATGGCCTGATTGTCTAACTGAATTTCCCAGTTTTGTCTTTATTAGGCCCCCAAGACACAGCTGTTTTAGGCAAGCATCTCGTGTTCTGAACCATATATACAATGTTTACTTGGTCTTGTTTACTCAGTGTTGTCTGGAGACTGTTGGCATCAGGTTAATCTGAGATTTGAGATGCTTGTTAAAAGTGGAGATTAAAGGAATCTCACCCAAGACCTGTTAAATGGGAATGTCTAAGACTGAAGTCAGAAATCAACATTTTCTCCAACCAAAACATGTTTTGTTTTTTGTTAGGAATTTGTCAAACATATTCAGAAGTAGAGAGAATAATATAATAAGCCACATATACTCATTACTCAGTTTCAAGAGTAATTAACCTGTGGCCAATCTTAATTTATCTTTAATTTGAAGTAAATTCCAGACATGATATCATTTGAATGTTTACATATCTGTCTATACAACATAACCACAATTCAATTAGCATATCTAAAAGTAATTAATAATAACCTCTAATATCATTACATTGCTAGCGCAGATTTTCATTGTCTCAAGTATTTTTTTTAAGTATTTCTTAATTGTAGTTTTCTAGATGCTAAATCATATCCTTGGTTATATTTCTTCTTTTCTGTGATACATGGGATGTTGGGAGCCAATTCTGTAGCCACCTCTGGCAACTTTACAAAACCTCATATATGAATTTTGGCTAATTTACTTCCCCCTGACTTCATCTTTATTTTACTTTTATTTTTCTTTGGCCCTGATTTCCTTGGAAAGTTTCTCTTACTGCACTGCGTTATATTTTTTAAGCTGTCTCAAATCCTTTTGCAGAAAGGTAAATCATATGTTAGTGAATGTATCAGTGATCTTGAGCTACCTGCTTTACTTCATTTTGCACCATCCTTTTAAACCAGTGCCTGTCATCCCAGGTTCTGACCATGAGTTTCCTGTCCCTTTTTATGTCCCATCTACCTCAGTCTCAATGCTCAGCACCTTTTTTCCAGCTCTGATCTTTTTTGTTTCCCTCCTCAATTTGTAATTCGAGGTTTCCTCTGCCTGCCCTGGAAACACCTTGACTCATTCTGAGCATCTTCACTGGGTCTTCTGTGCTATCACCCTAAGTCTCTATGGCAGTGAGAGGACTAGACACAGACATCAAGTCTTGAGTTTCCAATATAATCCCTTTGAAAATTCCAGTCTTCTGGGACAATACAAGGTTGAGAGAGCAGTTAAAGTGTGGAGCTTAGGACAAGAAGACTGGGTGGATATCAAAAATGTCATCTATTTTCCTGTTTTGCCCTGAGCTACACTGTTGTCATAAGAAGTAGAGATGGGGCAGGACTGACATTCAACGGACTAGGGCAGTAGTTCCCAATCTCCACTGCCTTATTTATGCAGGACAGAGTTCTCACAGCTCTGAGAAGACACAAACAGATGGAACAATATACCATGTTCATGGATTGGAAGAATCAATATTGTCAAAATAACTATACTACCCAAGGCAATCTACAGATTCATTGCAATCCTTATCAAGTTACCAATGGCATTTTTCACAGAATTAGACCAAAAAGATCTCAGAATTTGTATGGAGACACAAAAGACTCTGAATAGCCAAAGCAATCTTGAGATAGAAAAATGGAGCTGGAGGTGATTCAGGCTCCCTGACTTTGAATTATACTACATAGCTACAAATATCAAAACAGCATGATACTTGTACAAAAAATAGAAATATAGATCAATGGAACAGGATAGAAAGCCCAGAAATAAGCTCATGCACTTATCGTCAATTAATATATGACAAAGAAGGCAAAACTACACAGTGTTGGAAAGACAGTCTCTTCAACAAATGATGCTGGGACAGCTAGACGGCTATATATAAAAAAATGAAACTAGATCATTATTTAGCATCATACACAAAAATAAGCTCAAAAAGGATTAAAGACCTAAATGTGGGACCAGACACTATAAGAGAAAAACAGAACACCCTCTGACATAAATGACAGTTTTATCTTTTTTGATCTGTCTTCCAGAATAATGGAAATAAAAACAAAAGTAAACAAATGGGACCTAATTAAACTCAAAATCTTTTGCACAGCAAGGGAAATAATAAACATAAAGACGACCCACAGATTGGGAGAAAATATTTGCAAATAATGTGACCAACAAGGGATTAGTCTTGAGAATTTACAAACAGCTCATGATGCAAACACCAAAACAAACAACCCAATCAACAAATAGGCAGAAGACCTAAATAGACATTTTTCCAAAGAAGACATAGATGGTCAAGAGACACATGAGAAGATGTTTGCAAATAAAACTACAATTAGGTATCCCCTCACATCAGCCAGAATGGCTATCATCAAAAAAATCCACAAACAACAAATGCTGGAGAGGGCATGGAGAGAAGGGAAGCCTGCCCCTACACTGTTTGTGGGAATGTAAATTGGTACCACCGCTATGGAGAACAGTAAGGAGGTTCCTTAAAAGACTAAAAATAGAGCTACCATATGACCCTGCAATCCTATTCCTGGGCATATATCCAGAGAAAAACATGATCTGAAAGAATACATGCACCCTAGTGGTCACTGCAGCACTGTTTACAATAGCCAAGACATGGGAGCACCCTAAATGTCCATTGACAGGAGTTTATAAAGAAGATGTAGTACATACATACAATAGAATATTACTCAGTCATTGAAAAGAATGAAACAATGCCATTTGCAGCAACATGGGTGGACCTAGAGATTATCATACTGAGTAAAGTCAGTCAGAGAAGGAGAAATATTGTATGACATCCCTTATATGTGTAATCTAAAGTTATATAAATGAATGTACTTACAAAATGAACAGAGACTCTCCGACTTAGAGAACGAACTTTTGGTTGCCCGAGGGATGGATGAGGGGAAGGGATAGTTAGAGAGTTTGGTATGGACTTGTACACACTGCTTTGTTTAAAATGAAAACCAACAAGGACCTACTGTATAGCACATAGAACTCTGCTCAATGTTATGTAGCAGCCTGGATCGGAGGGGAGTTTGAGGGAGAATGGATGAATGTATACCTATGGCTGAGTTCCCTATGCTGTTTACCCGAAACTGTTACAACATTGTTACTCAACTATACCCCAATACAAAATAAAAGTTCAAAGTTCTCACAACTCTGAAGCAATTAACAAAATAAGGACAGTGTAATAATTTTATTCATAAAGCTCAATATAGTATTTTAAGGGAATGTCATTTGTTTCTGGTGTTACAGCATCCCTTCTTGTATGAAATGACCATGAGAGTAAAGAGTTGTAAGTTTAAGTTGTAAGTTTAAAATAGGTATTAGCAAGATAAAAAGTTGCTAACATGTGTCAGTCTCCTGATATTTTGTCCATGAATCTAAAAGCCTGAACAAAGATGAGTAGACAAGGGATTTTATGGGTGTGACCTGGAGGGAAAACTGTGCTGGGGAACTGAGAAACTGAGATTATCATTTTTGTAATGATTGTCATGATATTCACTGCTTTGCTCTTCATAAACCAAGGGGCAGAGTTAAATAAGGACTGTTTTTCAGAAATGTTTGGAGATTGCCAACTCAAGTTCACCTGAATGTACTGCCACATGTACTTCATTACTATAGCAGCTTAAAAAATGTTTTTCATTTTTTTCTCAGTAATATTTACTCTTTATAAAAAGTTAACATGGAAGTGAAAGTCTCCTCTAATTTCATCCCAGCAGAAATGGTTTGCTCTATCTCCATGTGGTTTTTAATGTAGAAATAATTTTACCATAATTTTGCCTAAGTTTTCTGAACCTTTTGTTACCCTCTTTTGAATTTTTTATTTGTTTTAGCAATCATTTTTTTTTCTAAGAAGATTGTCTTATTTTCTTCTCCATTTCATTCTAGTAGTCTACCCTTGTTTTAAGGAGGAAATAGATCATGGAAATTTCCTATGATTGAAATGTTTTAAAAGTTCCTGTTTCCTTCTTAATCTCTGTTTTCTCTGGGAACATCTTTTTCTTTTTTTCTTCTATATGTTGATGTTGCTCTAAGATTTCTCTATATGGCTGGCAATTCTTTGAAGCTTTGTTGTTGTTGTTCAGTCCTGACTCTGCAACCCCATGAACTGCAGCATGCCAAGCTTTCTTGTCCTTCACTATATCCCTGAGTTTGCTCAAACTCATGTCCACTGAGTCAGTGATGTCATCCAGCTATCTCATCCTCTGTTGCCTCCTTGTCCTCTTGCCCTCAATCTTTCCCAGCATCAGAGTCTTTTCCAGTGAGTCAGCTCTTTTGCATCAGGTGGTCAAAGTATTGGAGCTTCAGCTTCAGCACCAGTCTTTCCAAGGAATATTCAGGGTTGATTTCCTTTAGGATTGACTGGTTTGATCTCCTTGCTGTCCACAGGACTCTCAAGAGTCTTCTTCAGCACCACAGTTCGAAAGCATCAATTCTTTAGCACTCCATCTTCTTTATGGTCCAACTTTCGCATCCATACTTGACTACTACTAGAAACAAGTCATAGCTTTGACCATATGCGTCTTTGTCGGCAGAGTGACATCTCTGCTTTTTAATACACTGTCTAGATTTGTTATAGTTATTCTTCCAAGGAACATAGTTGTATTTAAGAGTGAGGCAGTAGAAAAGCTGGGTGTAAGGCTGTGCATCTGTGAGTGAGATTTTAACAGTCAAGATTTACTTAAAGGGGTCTTTATGGGGTTCCATTTTTTGCAAGAATATGGAGACTTCTGTTCTTGGGTACCAATTCTTGCACTAGTCGCCTTGATTTCTCCGTAGACATACTGGACAGTATTTGGGGAAGATTTTCAGTCACTGCTCTTGTTTTCAGCTCAACATCTTAGTCTTAGCTACTGCCGTATTGGAAATGTCTCTATCCTGAGCCCATATGAGGGCTTCCCTGGTGGCTCAGGCAGTGAAGAATCCACCTGCAATGTGGGAGACCTGGGTTGATCTCTGGGTTGGGAAAACCCCTAGAGGAGGGCATGGCAACCCACTCTGTTCTTGCCTGGAGAATCCCCATGGACAGAGGAGTCTGGCGGGCTGCAGTCCCTGAGGCTGCTAAGAGTCAAACACGACTGAGCGACTAAGCACAGCACAGCAAACTGCTAATCATCCCATGCTGTTTTTTTTTGTGAGTTTATGCTTTTTGTTTCATATTATTTAATGGGGTGAGGGTTGTCTCAGAAAGGAGAGGATATATATGCATAAATATGTATGCATATGCACCATTATGAGTCACTATCTCCCTTTAATATTTTATGTACATATTGGCACCTAATTTCCTTATCAGCATCAAGTTGAAGTTATCTGTCATCTGTCCTCTCTCCCTGCTAACAGTGTAGGCCATTTAATTTGTTTTTCCTTCTTTCCTTCTTCCTTTTCCCACATTTTGTTGAAATTGTTGGAATTTTAAGTGAATGTAGTTACAATTCCTTTGCTCTTTTAAGTGGATTTTTTCCTTTACAGTTCTGTTAAACTTTATATCCTCAAAGCCATCAATTAGTTTTAATACACTTTTTACTGTTTTCTTTGCTTATCATGAATTCTTGTGATATCTAGTATCTAAGTATATGTCTTATCTAGAAAGCTCTTCCCTTCTTGGGTTCTCTATTCTAACATAAAATTTTACTTGTGTATTTGGAGAATTCCATAGATCGTATGCAGGAAAGGGTACATGAATCACATATTTTCTGAGTCACTGCTGGCTGAAAATGCCTTTCCTCTTGTGATAACGTGGCTGGCTCTGGAGTTCTAGGGCTACAATCTCCTCATAGTTACACCAGGTGAGATCTCAGGGGTGTCTGATTCTGGTTACTGCTACAGCCATACTTATCTCTCTTGGCCACAATTTTAAACATCTCACTGAATATATGAGTTAATTTTTCTCTCACATTGATTTGTTTTATGTCAGAGATCATTTATTCTGATGGCTCTGCTGGGTTAGCCTCTTTCAAGTTGCTGATTTTGTCCTATGATTCTGTTTTTGTCATCAGTTTACACGTTTTTCCCATCCTTTCACAGTTCAGCAGGGCAACTACTGTTCCTTTCCATGTGATGTGTAGGTGTTCCAGCCATGTGTTCGTTGGACAATAATATTTGTCATTCTAGAACAAGTCTTCAGGCTTTCAGGGATCTCTTGGAATCAGAGGTGTCCGGCTGGGATGTCTGCTGGGTCTAGGGGTGTCCCAGTACCTTGTGTCCAGGGCCCAGGGTTGTTGCTGCAGTACTTCATGTCCTATAGCGAGGGCTAGTGGCCTGCAGAAGAGGGTTCTGATGGTCAGGTGATGGCACGCCACGCCACTCTGCCTCTTCTCTGAAGGGGTGTTCTTCAGCAGCTCTGGGTACAGACTGAGGCACAGTCCCCCCAACCAGCAGCACCTCTGAGGATCTGGATCCCAGCTGCATTACCTACCATGTGCCTCATTTCATCCTGGATCACCAGCTGGTTATTCTCTTGACTCTTGGACAGAAGGACCAATTACACTTTTCTGTTTTTCAGAAGAATTGTCTTTAGAGTAATAACTTTTTGATGGTACTATTTACTTTTTTCAATTTTTATTATAAAATATATGTCAGTGCCAAAGAATATATGTGTGTGTGTGTGTATAATACATGTAGTTTAAAAATCAATAATAAAACAAATGGCCATGTACCTACCACCTTACTTAAGCAATAACTTCTTTTCTGAAAAAAGCTATTTTGTGGTTCTAAATGAGATCTCGCTCTTTGTTTCCTGAGGTGGGTGGTATGTGTGGCCTTAGTGAGGCTGAAGCAGCTTTCTAGTACTTCTTTCTGAAAAAAGAGAGAAAAGTACAAGTAGAGTGTGTGAAGAGTACCCTGAGCTGTTTGCTATCAAGAAGTCCTGATGACTGCACTTAGTGGTTGGCGTGGCTGTGTAAGTCACTGTTGGTTTCTCCTGGTGCTCTCTGGCCCCTTGCTCACCTGTAGGGCACCTTTGTGCAAATGAGGAAAAGCCCCTCTTGCTGTTTGCCAGTTATTTTCTGTAGTACCTGGGATCCACAGACGTCTGTCAACAACTATGAATGTGACTAGTGGCCCCTGGAGCTTACGGGCCACGCAGCCTTCACCTACGGTAGACTTGGAGGTGACCACAGGACTCTCTGGTGGGCTGCATCAAACGTACAGTGAATGTGTGCAGTGTTTCAGGCGCCCTTTAAATGCTTGGGATTCAGCCCTAAGAGGGACAGACAAACCCCTGCTTTCATGGATCTCCCATTACTGGACTTGGGAGAAAGGTGGTTTGGGGGTACATGAGCTGAGAGTCAGCTAACAAGCTGGAACAGTTCTTGAGCTGAGTCAGGCCCTATGGTGACTAGCGGAAATAGATCTAGGATTTACTCTATTTAGCATGTTGTCAATGCCAAGTAAACCCTGAGAGGCCATATTGTACCAAGCGGATGAGTTCAGAGCTCAAGTAGGATTCTGAATGCAGGGTGACCATAGGCCTAGACAATCCTGGGTAAAGTCTCTTGTCAATGTGATTATTGATTTCACCTCTTTTCCTTCCTAAAAATATCTTAGTCTTGGACAGTAAATTATATGATCTAGTTTATTAGTCAACTTTTTGCTGTAGGGACAAACACATTCAAAATCCTGGTGACTTAAATAAAACATCAACTGTTTAAGTTTCGCTCATGGATCTATGGATCATTTTGCTGTCCTGCTCAGTCTGTGCATCAGGTTTAAATTTGCTTTTCATTCTGGACTCTGGGCCTGCACCACAAGTCTTCCATTGTGGCACCTAGGCTGAAATATCAGCTGCCTTCTTTTCATGGCAGAAGGTGGGAGCCCAATAATCCTCTGCTCCAAAGTGGCATGGGCCATATCTACACATACTTTATTGACCAGTGTGAATCATGTAGCCAAGACCAATGTCAAGGGTTTGAGATTTATGCTCCCTCGTTGGTGGGGGCACTGTGGTGTGGAAGAGTGAATCTTTGGTAAATGATAATATATAATTGTCACATCACACTTCTAACCTTACTGCCTTCCAGTGTATCCAGTCTCTGCCATCCTCCTGGTGGTGTGTGTGTCAGGTTGGTGCTGAAGTGTTTAACATGATGCAGAGAAGGGGTTTTGCCTCTGTTTGGATTACAAAATGTTTTAAGGGGTTTCACTGTGTTGTAGGGATTGCTTTATTTTTAGAGTTCATTGGAGTTGGTAGAGGTTGATCTTTGCTGTGGCAGCCCGATTGACTGGGAGGGGTTTCCGCCTTCCCTACACCCCTAGTACTACCACCTATCATAGAAGTTTTCATCAACAAATTTTCCATCCTGCTGTGTGAGCTGTCAGAACCAAGTAGAGTCTGTGGCCAAACCACGTTCTCTCCCTCCTCATCTTGCGGCGCCATGGTGTGCGATTTCTAGTGCCCTTTACTTTGCCCCCCTCAACTGTCTTCCCTTTCCCTCATCCCTGCCTTTTTTGCTCTCCACCTGAGATTTTTTAATTTTTGTTTTTCCCTCAGCATTTCTTCATTGTTATTTTTTTGTTGTTCAGTCGCTCTGTCGTGTCCAACTCTTTGCAACCCTGTGGACTGCAGCATGCCAGGCTTCCCTGTCCTTCACTGGCTTATGTTAAGTGTTCAGCCCTGATTGGTTTTTCATTTAAAACAATCCCAGAAATTCCTCAGTGTTAGATAGAGAGTATCTGTCCTTGTTTTCCATAGTTATATAGTTTGCTTATCCTTATTCAGTGATATTTGAAGAGAAATGGGATAAGCAAAGATTTTGAGCTCAACTACCAGTGTTGAAACTGGAACCCCTGTGTTTCCAAACAGAGATATGATGTTTCACCACAAGGGCAAAGATTGATTGGGAGGCATAGAGAAGATACATCAGATCCATCACCAGCCCTGGCAGCTGGCTTTCTGTCAAGGGCAATTTTTCATGAAGAAATTGTCTTATCATTTCATAAGAATGATCAAGTACCTTAAGAATCATGTTGAAAAGTGCACAGACAGTAGGGGGTCTGCTTGATTCCTTAGGAAAGTGATGGGTTCACAAGCATGCCTCAGCTGTCTCATGTCATGGATCATTGGCGTGCTGTGGATTGTTGACATTGTGACTGTTAGGTAACTGATTCCTAATTTTCCCCTTCACTAGAATAGGAGTCTATGAAGGTTAGAGTGTGTCTATCATGTTCTCCATTGTGTCTCCAAAGCCTAGCACAGTTCCTGGCATTAATGGACATCAAGAAAGCTTCGGCTGAAGCAATGCAAATATTAATGATGGACAGTAAAGGCAGAACCTGGGAGGAATCCTTGGGGCCTCAGACTGTAACATAGCTCAGTAAGGGCAGGTAGGGGTATCCTTTAAGGAAGAAGTTTATAGCAGCACAGTGCCAGGAATAAGTTCAGGCTGATGCCTCAGCCTCTTCCTGGCTCTCCTGTAGGGTGGGGTGGAAGCCTGGAGAGCGATGGGCTCTGTTCCAGGAGTCGGGCGCACACCCAGTAGACGCTGCACTGCCTTGGACCGTGGCTGAGGCCGTGGGGCCGTGCTCCGTGTAGCAGATGTTGTTGTTGCCCTCACCACCCCTCTCCTTTGGCCCTTGAGCATCTGCCTACTGACCTAGGCCAGCCCTGCATTATTTGAAATGTGGAAATTTTCTGGCCACAGAAACTTGCTTTGCCACCCACATAGCAGATGCCCCTTGAGAGCTGCCCTCAAATCAGTGACTGAAGGGGGTTGATGTTATAAACAGCCCAGTGGGCTGCGGACCCTCTGCAGCAGTTTAATCTCTGTTCCTCCACTCTGGTAGCTGGCTTGACAAAGCTGCGCGTCCCCCCCCCTCCCCCCCCCCCCGCCTTACTGGCTACTTTCTTACACCCCTGAATTGCTTCCCTCTTCTAACTGGGTCACTTCCCTACTCCCCTACCTATGTTTTCTTCACCTTCTAAATAAACCTCTTGCTCTTGAATACTTGTCTCAGCTCTGCTACTGGAGAAACCCAAACTATGACTCTTGTCCCCCGGTCCTGGGCACCTGACCACCGAGTGGTGGGTATTCTTGAGGCTTGAGAGGACTTGAGCTGCAAAATGCAGCAATGGCCCTTAAAAGCTCATATCAAAAAGAGAGGGAAAAGCACTGTAGTTTTCTCTTGTTTTAAAAAAGATATTACTTAAATGACTCCTAAATTATATTGCTCTCTGAGATGACAGAGGAATTTTTAATGATAGTTGAAACCACTCTACTCCCAGAATATCAGTGATTTTTATTGCTGAGGGGACAGGGTCTCAGTTGCCTTGCAGGGTATTTCTGGTCCTCTGAACACACCCTGTCTCTTGCTATCACAGGCTATTTGTTTCTAAACATGCGTGCATGTTACATCTCTATGCTTGTGTCTGAATCCTGATTGTCCCTGCCTCAGAATCAGCAGGGACATTCAGCATGCATCCCAGGTGATTCAACAGTATCCCAGGCCTGGCCTTCCGCCGTCACTCCTGGGGATGCATGAATGAGAGGGCTCTGCCCACACCCTGCAGTAGGTGGGCACGGGAGGAGCAATCCCACTGACCTTTGATCTTTGCTTCTTTGCAGATATCTCAGTGAGCCTGCTGACCCTTGTAGTCACTGCCTGTGGCCTCGCTCTCTTTGGTGTGTCTCTCTTCGTGTCTTGGAAACTCTGCTGGGTTCCGTGGCGAGAACGAGGCCTGTTCTCTAGTAGCAAAGACAACAACCAGGAGCCTCTTAACTACACGGACACAGAGACCAATGAGCAGGAGAACAGTGAGGGCTTCCTAGACCCTCCCACCCCTTGTCCAGACTCCTCCATGAAGATCAGTCACACCTCCCCCGACATTCCCCTCTCAACCCAGACGGGGGACCAGGACAACTATGCCCATGGCATCCGCGTGCAACGCCAAATCACAGAGCCAACCTCATCAGCTCGGTCAGTACTGCCCCCTTCCTTTCTGGATGCAAGGCAAGCGCTGCCCTGCTTCCTTCTCTTGGCAGCAATGGCATTGATTTAGACAAAGAGCCTGTAACCTTTCACATGTCCCTTTGGTATCAGAGACATGAATGTGGGAAAACGTGATGCTTCCTATACTCCAGTCAGGTTCCTGAGCACTGCTTAATCTCTCCTTAGCTCATATTAACAGTAGTTAACATTGCTAATACTTTCCATGTTAAGGACTGTCCAAGAATTTTATTTGTATTATTTTTTCATTGCTCACAACTTTGTGTGAAACAGATCCTATTATCATTTTCATCTCACAGAAGAAGAAACTTAAGGAAATTAAGAAACAAAGTCATAAGTTGGTAAGCACCTAGGACAAGGTTTGAACCCTTGTTCAAACACCACCAGAGCCCAAGTTTTTACCCTCTCTTCCATGTTACTCTTGCAGTGCTATGAAATTAATTCCCTGTGCCTCTAGCCTAGCCCAGCTGTCACACACAGGGTCTCCATAGAGTCCACACGGTGGCTGAAGGTCTTTGTCCGTCTCCAGGCTTTTCAAGGACTACAGAGTACCTAGGCCTAGTGTCACTGTCTTTCCACGGGCTGGATCTTCGTGCTTTTGCATTGTAGAGAAATAATACCGTGCGGCGATAAAAAGCAAGGGCTCTTTGGTCCAGTGAACTAGCTTTACCTCCAAATGTGATATTGGACAGATTATTTAACCTTCATCTGTTTCTGTTTCCTCTTGTGTAAGAGGAACAGTGATAGGTGGTTTTGAGAATGAGATGATAACATGCACATCACATGCCTTGCACAGACCTGCACCTAGTGGCTGCTCCACACACTGTGAGCTGCTGTTTTGTTTTTGGTGATGCTGTCATTATCATCATCATCACCGAGCCCTGCCTCTACCCGGACTCTGATGCATAAAGATAGCTTTGAGGCTAAGCTGCCAATTCTGAATCACTGTATATAAAAATTCACTCTCAATAACGCTTCAGGAAAAGAGACTAAGAAAGCAACTTTCTTTAAAATGAAAATATTTGCTTGAGTGATAGCTAGAGGAATAGCATGTGCTGTTATTTGAAAAGTACAAGCACAGTTTGCAGTTATTTTTTTTAAAATCTCTTTTATTTGTCCTCTAGAAGCAGAAATAAGATTTTACCCTTTTTATGTTAATCAAGTTTATCCTAGAGGCTCTGCTCATTCACATTAAGTGGGATGGAATATGACAGTTTGTAATTTAATTTTTTCCAAAACCTATTTTAGCATCATTTCCAATTCTGAATCAAAGAACTTTATCTAAAATATTCCTCTGTGAGGAAACGGATGGTTGTTTGCCATTTGGTTTAGAAGAAATCTTCAGATTTTATCATTAGGGCTTCTCTTCAGATTTAAGACTGAAATATAACTAGAGCTCTGTCTGATGCTGCCGTGGAGTTTGTGCATTGGTGCAGACGCATAGTAAAATCCTCTCAGTGCTTCAGTAAGTAGGGCTTTCAGATGGAGTCTCCACTGAAATTGTCTCCTGTTTGGTTTTACTCTGCATGTTCATTTCTCTGATCTGGGTTCCATCAATATGGTGTAACAGTGCTGTGTTTTTATTAGATGAAAGGTCTGAGGGCTCTGCCATAATTTTAGAGAATTGATAGCAATCATATCACTATAATTATTAGTGTTTATTCTAGAAAATATGTATGTAACCTGCATATCAAAAAATATATTCCATTTAAAACTAAAAACTGTAGATCTCTTTACCACTGACCTATAGAAACTGGGTAGAAGGAAAGCAAAAATAAAGAGCAAGGGAAGGAATTACTGCATTTACATTTTGATGTATTTTAGTTTTGAAGTCATGCAATTAAATTCTCTCTTCTGATGTCTAAAGTTGTTTAGTAATATTTGAGTCCCATATGACAACTAAACTCTTTCCAGCTGCATTTGACCTAATACTAATGATAATTTGCATCATTTTGCATTTCAAACATTCTTATCTAAATTACTGCTGACCTGATTCTATGGGTTATGTCTGGAAATGCATATCTTTGACTCATGGTCTTACCATAATGAGAAGGATGTGGTCTTATAATTCTTTAGAGTTGTGCCATAAAACACACACACACACACACACAGCCTTTTTACTGACAGTGTGGGGGAAATGAATGAAATTTCCTTGATACTCCAGAACATTTTTAACATCCTTTTTTAAGTAGCATTTTTCATTCCATACTTGCGGTGGGTGGGGAAATTACTCTTGCTGAGATGGCTCTAAACAATCTGCATTGCTAGTTATTATTTCTACTCCCTTCTTTCTCATTATGATCCTTACTTTCTCACTGCTGTCTCTTTCTTACTGCTTCCCTCCTGCAGCTGTTAACCATTTGTCCCAAAGTTCCCTGGGCACATGCTCAGCTCAGAACATGCAACGCTTGGACTCCCAGTTAAGGCCTCCCCACTTGTCACAGAGACTGGCACAGCTTCTGCCATGGCATTTGCTTTGGAAATCCTACTGTCACCTGGCCCCTTCAGCTTAGATATATATGGCTCCCACCACTGCCTTTGGGTACATCCTAACAATGAATTTTGCTGCATCTTCTAAGAATATTTCTGGTCAGGATGACTTTCGATTGTTCTTCCAAGAGCAGGCATGTTTGCCTTCTGTTTCTGGTTGGCTCAGTTACTGTTAGACCCTCCAAAATTCCTGCTAATTCCTTTCTATTTGGATGAAATCCCTTTTGTATAATGACCTAATATCCTGGGAAAGTAGATATTTTTTTTTTAGACCTTTTCAGTACCAGAACATTTTAAAGGTCTCTACTCCAAATATATGAAAATCCCTGAGTCCTCAAAATAGAAGGATCCTTGAAAAACCATCTAACCCATTTCCTGATTCATGACCCAAGCTGAAAGTCCAATCTGTTTTAAGTCTTCTCAAATTTCTTTTATAACA